>NC_133903.1:14735680-15109405 GCF_964199755.1 Larus michahellis | reverse complement strand
TTGAGTATATTTGACAGCAACATTTATTCATCCAATATGTTCAGTCTTGAAAGGTTTTTTGACCTGCTACAGTATTTTGTAAATCAAGATTCTATTACTCATATAAGGTAACAATATGAACAAGAGAAAAAAATCAGTATTATGCTCCATTATATCACAGTGTTGCATAATGGTGGCTTAAGCAAACAAGGCAGTTTTTGTTTATAACAATATCCATCCCTTTAGAAACAGACACAGGTACAGACATGCATACATGTAAGTGCCAATGTGTGATGAAACTGAGTTAAAGTAGTTACTGAGTTAAGAATGTGTGCATTGTTATTAATTCTTTCAGTAGAATTTGTGCGTTTTGTATAAAGCTACATGATACACTTACTCTGTTGTTTTTTGAAGTTGCATTATATATTCTGTATACTTTGATTACCAAATCTATTTCCCCCCCTTTACTTTAACAAGAAGTTACATTCGTCCAATTAACCTTATCTTCCTTTTGTCCCTCTTAATAGCACTGGTTTCCATCACAGCTTAGAATGAACTGTGTGTATGTCTTTTTATCAGTCCAGGGATGTTTATGCAAGGAAAGAATTGAACAAAGACTGCATGAAATGTGGCTGGGTGAGCAGGCTAGAGTTCTCCTGTTGTCCTACTATGATTTTCTCTTAGTGGAAATCCTTTCTAAATACCACCTCTGTGACAATCTGGGATTTGTATGCTACTACATGTACAATTGTAGAACCTTAGCTACTGTTTGAATGGTCTTGGTCGGTGAGTCAGAAGGATGAACAAGTCCTGAAGACTTCTCTGGGCAATTGAAAAACCTTGTTCATGTCTTGAGATTAATTTCTTGACTGGTTGCTTTTGGATATTTATTCCAGTGAAGTATGCGTGTTTGAGAAGCTGAACAAGACTGTGACAGGCTCTAAACCTGCTTATAGTTTCTCACTTATATTTGTAAATGCTGTTAGACTTGATCTACCTTGTGTACCTAGTTTGACTGTCTCACAGTTTAATCAACCAAAGAGGATGTTTAGTAATGGAAGTCTAGGTATCTGTTCACATCTTCTTTTCCCATTTTTCCGTATTGGCTTCCTGGTTTCTTTCTGCTCCTGGATTGATGTTGCTTCCTTGCCAAACAGATGATCCTTCTAGTAGATTAGTATATAAATACACCTGTTCTTACTGCGATCAGAAAACTGAAGTCCAACGTATCTGCAGTAGTGACTGCCTTCCACATACAGATATAATACACTACATATTCTTTGCGCTCCAGAATTATAATTGTGTCGTGGGTTTGCCCTAGCTAGCAGCCAAACTCCCTCCCATCTGCTTGCTCACTCCCTGCCTCAGTGGGACAGGGAGAGAGGAGAACACGAGTGAGAAAGCTTCTGGGTCAGCATAAAGACAGGGAGATCACCTACTGATTACTGTCACAAACAAAACAGACTTGCCTTGGAGGAAATGAAATTATTTCTTGCCAATTGCAGTTTCTGTCAATTAAATTTGTCAATTTAATTTCTGATTTAGGTAGTAGGAAATAAAACCAGCCACCCCTCTTCTTATCACCACAAGTTAAACTCGCTTCCTTTAGTGAGGCAATGGGTGGCATGGAGGAACTGCAGTCATGACAACAATAGTTTCTCTCTGCAGCTCCTTCCTTCTCAATCTTTTCCAGCGCGGGATCCTCCATGGGCTGCAGTCCCCTTGGGGGTGTGCTTGCTCCACTATGGACCACCTCCTTCTTCTCTGACTTTGGTGTTTCCTCAGCTGTTTCTCTTCTTGTTTCCTCCTCCTCTCTCTTTTCAACATTTCTGCCCTTTAAGTATGTTTTCACAGCTGCATCCCCAAACTGGCTGATGGGCTTGGCTGTGCCCTGTGGTGAGTCCATTGCCAAGCCACCTGGAACCAGCTGTGTCCAGGAAAGGGCAGCCCCTGTCCTCCTCCCACAGAGGCCACCCTGCCAGTCCCCTACCTACCAAAACCTTGCCACCTACATCCAATACAGATTTAAAGTCAGGTAAATGTGTTAGTCTGAGTCCGATTATTGACATTGCAGGTTTTCCTCATAGATGGTTCTGTGTTTGTCTTTGACTCTCTTGGCCTTTTATTTGATAAGTAGTTTTTTGTAAATTTAGTTTTTGTAGTGTATGTATAAAACAGTTAAGTACTCCTTTTATCGAGGAAAAGCTGATATATATTTGAACTTTACTTTTCAGTTAGCTCTCCTCAAATATAATTACAGGAATTCAAAGAAGAATAAAATGTGACAACATATTTATGAATCATGAGATTTAACAGAGACTGAAGTAGATCTTATTATTGATGTGCTTACTGCTTCATTAAATTCCCCTTAAGGTTTGCAGCATGGATATGGATCATTTGCAATAATAATTATGCAGTGATCGATTGATTGTGTCTGACATTGTACTTGTCACCTTGAAATGCAAAAACCATTCATTTTCAACTGTGTGAACATTTTTCTCTAATGTTAGGCACCAGTATGCAATGGTTTACTTTATAGAGTGCATTTTATAAAGCTGGGAACTTAACATTAACCTTTACCTAAAAATGAAGTATCACTTGTCATTTTACAGAAATGAAAACTGCCCAACCAGCAATGTTTTGAGATTAGAAAACATCGTCTAATTTCAAGAAGATTCATCAAATTAGAATGCATGTATTTCAATTGATTCATGCACGTGTACATGTACACTTTTCGATAGAGATACAGTGTAATGAGCGTACTTGATAAAATTTCAAGCTTGAGGTCTCCACTTTTCAAATGTGTATGTGTTCTTTGGAAAGTCTATCTCCCTTTCCCACTGAGACTTTGATTCATGGCAGTATTAGTTAATTGGAAAACCAGTATAAAAAGCTTTGACTTAGTAATTCTTTGAGTTAAATACTGTATATTTCATGTTTTGAGTGGTGTAATCATCATGACAATTTAATCTTCCTTTTATTAAGAATGTTTGTAGTAATGAATGAAACACTATCTTTTATCTTGTTTGTTTGGGCCTTCAGAATTTTGAACAAAATGTTTCTATTGAAATTATAGCGACATGGCTAGTTAGTGGCTGCAGTTAGTTAAGCGCATCTATGCTTTCCAAACTAACATAAAAACAACAGTCAAAAGAAATGTTGCATTTGTAGGTACTCCACTTGCAGCTTTTCCCAAGCGTCCATTGCTGTGGGATAGGAAGTGAAGACTGGAGTTATGTCTGGTGAGATGTGATTTGATTCAAAAGTGACTTTTCCAAAGCTAAAAGCCAATTATAACAGACCAAATATTTATAATTTTATTCAAGGTTTAAACTTTTATTCAAAGGTCTATTTTTTGGAGGTTTTGTTTGTTTTAATCAGTATTCTGAAAATATACATATGTTCCTTCTATTTGAAAAGCAAATTTTAAAATTGTTGACATTCTTTACAGTGAAACGTTCTGTGTAGATTTTTTTTTTTTTCTCCAAGGGTGGGCATAGGCAAGTGTATACGTTTGAATATTGAAATGTTTAATATGTTGGTGTTCATAAAATCCATTTGAAGAGTAACTTGCAACCAATTTGAAGAGTAACTGCAGTGGTAATGCTGATAATATTAAAATGGCAAAGCTAATTGTACTGTTGATTTCAAAATTAGCAACCTATGTAATTTTTACCACAGCACGAACACCGAATAAAACTTACAAAACTGCTTTAAAACTGTGACATAAACAAAAATTGCAAAATTTTTAAAGCAACTGTTTTTTATCAGCACACATGTAAGATAACTGAAATACCTAACCTGAAAAAAAAGACTGTTACTGATTGTGCTGCACTGTTTTCAGCAGTTGCGCTGTTTTAGCTTGCAAGTTTTCAGAAAATATCCCAGGTTGATGGTATTAAGTTCTAGAAAGATCAGAGATAAATTGCACCGTGTGGGAACATACCCAATGTATCTCATTCCTGTGAACTAAGTTGTAATTGTCATATTATATTACTTTACTATCTTTTCAGGTATTTGATTCTGATGTTAACCTACATAGCCATAGCCATGACAAACTCCTAATTTTCAGTGCAAAGCGCAGTTATATTTTTTTACATACCTCTCATGTTCATTATCCAGTGGAAGTGTTGAGAAAATTGAGGTAACTTCCTTTTGTGAAGTAACAGTCACAAGGGTCATGATTGTTTTTGCAGTTGTACCTGCATACTCCAATCTTGGTAGCAATGTCTGGCAAATACTACATCCCAATAACAACAGGAACCATGTAGGAAGAAGGATAAAACAAGATGTATCACTGAAAGGGAAGGAAAATGAAGAAGAGAGAGTCAAGAGCCTGAGATAAAAGGAGTATATTTAAGATCACAATAGTCAATACTGTTTTGAGTTAAATATGAAGAAGTCACGTCCTCCTGATATCACCAAGGTTCTACTCTTAAAGCACCTCACTGGGTGAACTTCATTTTTTGTCTTCATGTATTCCAAACTGTATTTACTACTACAGCATCTGAGGGCAGCATGAAACACGCAACAATGGGAAACTTGAGATCTTTGAGCATTTGTTTCTACCTAGAGTAAATTGGTAATTATGCTAATAATAATGCTCTTGCTTTGCTGTGCTTTGGTTGACATATGTAGATGTCTAAGGCACTACCCTCTCAAATAGGAAAAATTAATTCCAACAGAGAGCATTTGTAAAAAATCTTTAGCTTTTTAGGGCAATTGTGACTGAAAGGCAATTAAAATTTTTCTTTAGAGAAGGGTCTAATTTACCCTCCCTGGTGTGACTTTACCTGCAATCCTTTGAATTGGATGGTTAAAGTCAGAGTATTTTTGTTGCTTTTTTTTTTTTCCTGCTGCAGAGTGGTAATCGGTCTTCAAAGCATAAGAACAGCTATGTTTCTTCAGAACTATTCAGACACTTGGGGGTCTGTGTACCAACTTGCCTGCCTAACACTTCATAGTGTGTGACTTACACATCTCTCCATAGTCTGCCTGCATTAGCAAATATCTTACTTTGTTCTACCTATGTTCACTGTTGTTAACACATATTAAGATAGTCAAGACTTGTCTTCTGAAAATGCTAAAAATGAATATAGGTGGCAACTGCATACTAATGTTCATCAAGAAGGGCAGAGCCTATTGCGTTATTCATAAAAACCTTAGTACCTTATGGACAAAGTGGTCGGATCATTTCTTACAGCATTAGATGTTTACATTTATAGAATTTGGATATTCATATTAGAACCATATTAGAGTCAAATAATACCCAGAAAAGAATCTTACACAGCAGTGATACAATCACGCATTATCAAAAAGTGCTGCTTTATCAGAAAAAGCATCAATAGGCTCTTGCCTGGCAATGTGTTTGACTCTATGGGAAACAAAAGAATAATAATAGGATGCAAATTTTGATTTGTATATTGGGTAATTCCTCCTTATAGCTAGGAAGAGTAGAAGAGTTTACTCTCAAACAAGAGAAGAAAGCTGATCTAAGAGGAAGACAAAATTACAAATGCTATACAAAAAAATATGATGGAAACAAATGGGGAATGTGGAATTAAGACCTGTAAAGATGAGGAAAATAATTTAATAATACATACAGACCTAGCCAGGCTTATTCTTCTTATTTTAGAAGGTTATCATATGCTATTGATGCAAAACTACACAGTGCAACCTAAGATAACAATCCTGTTTTAAGTTAATATATGGATATTGACAGCCTGTAAACAAATTCTTAATTTAAATTGGTTTATAAAAAGCAATTATAAACAGACAAGTCGAATCTATGTCTTAGCTATAAAATACATGCAAGTGAGCCACATGTCTAATCAGAATCTTTCCTGCTGAAAAGCAAGCCTGTTCATGTCTTATTCAGTTGGACATGGAGAAATGAATATTCACTCATGTTTTGCAGTAGCCTTTTACACACTGAAATATTTTTTTTGGTCATGACACTACTGAAGTAGTACCAGTAGTACTGAAAGTAGTACAACTACTTCAATCATCTTTTAAGTGCACTGACTCCAATTTACATTGGAGGTATGTCTTATTAGGGAACAAATTTCATCATGTTAACACAGTCAAATAAGCTAAATATTACCAAGCAGTCTTGTTTCTGTTTTTCTAAGATGCAAATTAATTAGCTGTCTAAATGTTTTAGCTCAGGTTGCCCTGTAGAAAAGTCAGTGTACACAGCTTGACATATGCTAGTATGTACTTTAACCAGTCCTTTCAATCATGTTACACTAATTTAGTTCAATTCAAAAACACAATTTCACACATCAAGACAAGTCTGTAGAATGATTATGTACCACACTATTGACTACGTTATTGCTAGTTATTGAATGGTATCTGAAAATGCATCATCAAAAGCAGTAGTAAGGACAAAATGAGAGAGGATAGAGTTAATAAATGATTCATGGAGAGATCATATGGTTCTATCTTGATATTCATGGGATGATTTGTTTTCTATATTATTTGCCATATGGGAATCTTGCTATCAGATAGATTTTATACACATTAATTTTGAACTGTTTCACGTGAACACCATCATGCTGTTGTCAGATGAGTACCTCTTCGATAGAATAGTCTCTAAACAGTACAGTTTATTGGAATTTAATTGGGGCAGCTATAGGAATTACAGCTATTTTGCTCAATAGTTTATCACTGAATTATGATTGTGTATTGGAAAAATTACTGGACCATATGAATTGCCAAGGAGTGGCAGTATAGACTTGAATGAGAAGAATGATTTTTTTAGGGTCACATGATCACAGTAGAATATGCTGATTTCTTAAAACAAACGTGGCTACCCTAAAGAAACAGAATGTATTGGGCAAAAGATACTTGGTGTGACATAGGAGGAGTTGCCTCTTGGACACCCCATTCGGAAATCACATTGAAGGGAGCTTACAATTTGATTTAATTCTCCCTTACCTTTGCTCAGGAAGCATTTCAGCTAAAAAACATAAATCCCTGTACTGGGTCTAGCTGTGATAGAATTTATTTTCTTCATAGAAGCCATATGGTTCTGTGTTTTAAAGGACAGAACAGTGCGGATAACACACCCGTATTTTGGCTACTGCTGAACAGCGCTGGCACAGCATCGAGGCTTTCTCTTTTTCCCACCCTGCTTCCCCCAGTGAGTATGCTGGAGATGGGTAAGAGGCTAGGAGGGGACACAGCTGACCCCAGCTGACCAAAGGTATATTTATGCTCAACAATAAAAGCAGAGGGGAGGTGTTTTTTGGGGTGAGTAGCAGTTGCTTGGAGACTGGCTGGGTCTACTTTTGAGAGGCCACGAGTGATTGTCTTTGCACCACTACTGGGGTACACTGCAAGTTACTGGCTTCCAACTAGATTTCACAGCGCTGTCTGCCACCCTCCGGAGACAGTCATGCCACCAGTTTTTTCAGTCCACTTTGCTGTCTGCTCACCCAGCTCATACTGCATTAGCTTCCCTATGAGGATCTGATGGGAGAAAGTGTTGAAAACCTTCCTGAAGTCAAGGTAGGCAGTATTTTCAGCTCTTCCCTTGTCTACCAAGCTAGTCCTTTCATTATAGAAAGTCACCAGGTTAGTTAAGCCTGGAAGTCATTCCCAGGATTATTTGCCCCATTGCCTTCCCAGGGATTGAGGTGAGGGGTGATGAGCCTATAGTTCCCTGGGTCCTTCTTCTTGCCCTTTTTTAAGATAGGAGTCACATTTGCTTTCCTCCAGTCTTCAGGCACCTCTCCCACTTTCCACAATTGTTCAAAGATTACAGAGAATGGCCTTGCTATGACATCAGCTAGCCCCCTCATCATGCGTGAGTGTATCCCATGAGGGCCCATGGACTCACATAGGTCCAGTTTGCTTACACGTTCTCTAACTTCATCCTCTTCCACCAGTGGTACATCTTCCCTGCTCCAGACTTTCCCTGTAGCTTCTGAGGCCCTGAATTCCTGGACTGGTCTTACTAGTGAAGAAGGCATTCAGTACCTCTGCTTTCTCTGTGTCTGGTACCACCAGGGCTCCTGCCCTATTCAGCTGTGGGCCCACACTTTCCCTAGTCTTCCTTTCGCGACTTAGGTACTTACAGAAGCCCTTGTTGCGTTTGACATCCCTTGCCAGATTCAACTACAGGTGGGTTTAGGCTTTCCTAACTATATCTTTGCATGCCTGGAGAGTGCCTCTGTATTATTCCCAGGTTACTTGTCTCGGCTCCCCTGCTTCTCTGTATTTCCTTTTTGGTTTTGAGTTTTGCTAGGAGCTCCTTGCTGATCCATAAAGGCCTCTTGGCATTTTTGCATTACTTCTTGCACACTGGAATGGAACACTCTTGAGCCTTGGCAGAGGTGATTCTTGAAGCACTTTTCCTGGGTCACTCCTCCTTCCAGGGCCTATTCCCTTCCAAGCACCCTTGGACTCTTCCAAGCAGATGCTTCTTTGGAAAAGGCCAAGGTCTGTTCTCCTAAGTCCAGGATGTTTTTTACTCTGCTCTCTCTTCTCAGGATCTGTCATCCACCATCTATCCTGGCCTCATGGCGAGGCCCCAGGTGTTCCCTGCATCCTGGGACTTGGAGGACTGTCTACCATCCAAAACTCTCTGGATTGAAGCCTCTGCCCTGGCAGGGACAGCAGCTACAGCCCTTTCTGGGGAATGTGGCCAGTGGCATGTCATATCTGAGAATCTTTAGGCTGGACTGAACTCAGATGAGGACCTCATCTGTGTGCCCCTCTGTACCAATTAGTGCCATCTGTTGGCTGCCTGTGTAAGCTGTCCTCTCATGCAAAAAAGGTACATATTTTTAATATAATCTGCCTCTGGAGTTAAATTCGTGCTGCGACATGTGTCTGAATAAATGTTATATGTCGTATATGATTCAAGAGATGACCTAAAAAATATTTTCCAATTCTTTTGTTAACATGCTATTCTTGGTTTCTTGCACTGGAAAATGGTCAACTTGCACAACAGGGCACTGCATTCTAAATCCTTGCGTAAAAAAAGTACACTAGGTAAAATGATGTGATCACCTGCTCACATTCTACCTCAATTTCCATTTATACAGCACAAAGAGAAGCACCAAATTAACGTTTCTAAAATACCTGTATTATTTTTTTGGTTCTGATTCCCTTTATTGTCTAGTAATTCAAGCTATTAAATAAGAAAGCTTGTTGATAATTGAACCTGGTTTGTTTTTTTTTTATGTAGTGCAATGGTTTTCTGGAGACACTTTGCCATGTTTTGAAATGCTGTTAGAAAGAAATGCACGCAGAAAAAGTAAACCTAAAAATAAGATCAAGTTAAATTAGACTTAATATAATAATTTTTTGTGCGTTAGGAGTTCATTAATCCTTTAATTCTCTGAACTTGAGAGAAGGAGAAATGAGTTTGTAAAGCGAATACCGTCAATCTAGTCAGTACTGCTGCAGTTTTTTCTAAATAATTCCAGGAACTAGCAAAAGAATATTCCCAACCAGCATCACTGGGCTAGCAGGACTACCAATCCAGACACTTCAAAATAGCAGATTTCTAGAAGGGTGTTCTTTTTTTTCTAGGTTGCAAATATACACTGTTTGCAGTGGATGGTGCTAATAGTTAATGTAAAAGCTGATACTAAACCACCCGATAATCCTGGGGTTTTAAGTAACAAGTACTACTTCTAGGGTTATTATTACAGATTTTCAGTGCTGGGTGAAGAACAGACATCACTCAGCTAACAAAATTCTAAGCAATTCTGAGTTCTCAACACTCTCTGAACAATGTTCGTAAACTATTACTGAACATAGTTGACTGTGTTGCTTCTTAGAGCTGTCCATCCTGTTCAGGAAGCTCATAGTGAATCATCAAAACTCTGTTAATGTTCTTCAGTGTTGCAATATTGGAAGGGTGACAGTGAAGACATATGTCATCATCAGGAAGTCTGAATACCAGACAGATCATCACGGGCTATTGTAGTGGCTTCTAGAGAACTCAGGAACAATGGCAAATACTGTCCATTTGCCACATCAACTCTCTTGGCAAAAAGCACTCTAACTTATGATAGTCATTTAGGTCTTGAAATCTGTGATTCTACCTCACAAGCAGGCTTCCCTCGTGTTCTCCCTGATAAGGAGAAAACATAGAATATAGAGTCTTCAGGGTTGTAGACTGCACACTATCAGTATCCTGATGAAAGAGGGAATCCAAAATCCCATCACCCAAGTATTGCTTCAAAAAGGGAGAATCAAAGAACATAATCTTGTGCAATCTTGCAGGTGAGTTATAGGAGAATAAGAAAAAAATCTTCCTTGACAATTGGGGAAAATAAAAGAATGAACTGATGCAAGAATCCATTATCAGCTTTAAGATCAAAACAACACAGGGTCCCTTTGTTTTACTCTGATAAAATCTCCACAGAATCTTTACCTTATTATCTAGCAAACCAATTCTTCCACCCTTCTTGTAGTTGTTTTCTTTTCAGATTTTGAGATTCTGCTAGGTGATTATTTGCACCCTTTTCAGATTCTCAAAGGTCCCCCCAGTGTTTCCAGTTCAACGTGATGATATTACTATTTTGGCATTCATATCCGGTTTCTTTGTCAGGATAACAAACTTCTTCCTGAGACGTTCAGGTCACAAATGGGGAAAAATAGTTTCAAATTGGTTACATCCTCGACAAATCTAGATTAAATATATTGCAATGTAATTAAAGGTTGGAATTAAAGCATATCAAGTTTGTGGAATTTCTTGTATGTTTCGAAGAACTCTTGCAAGTCATAGAGATACCTCTTCCAAAATTCAAAATGCAAAGTGCTTAAAATGGATAGTACTCAGCCCTGTGAATAAGGGAATTCTTTGTAATAATGTATTGTGTTTTCTCTTGTAGAACACAGTTCAGAATAATGATTTCTATATTCACTAATACGTGTAGATTTGCTATTGTAATTCTTAAGTTACATGTAGTACTCCATGAAAATAAATCTTTCATTGCCAAGTGTCAGATTTATGAGCTGATTAACATTTCCGGAATTATAGTAGGGCCATTAGCTCTACTCATAGAACTATGAAGAGCGTTGCTCCTCACTACTCATGTGGAATTTCCACAATGGAACTGAATAGACAGGCTTATTAACAGCTGAATGTTGGTTTTGAATGAGAGGAGTCCAATTTATGATGACATTACAGAAGACAAAATTCTATAAAGTCAGCTCAGGGACCTACATGGTCCAAGTAGTCAGTGGTGCATATGTGGGGAGTCTCCTAATGGCAAGAGCATTTTTCAGTCTGATTAGCAAAATAGTATCTGACCTCTTTTCCGTGACAAGGAAGAACTCTGGCAGTATATCAGATTATGAGATGTTTGAGTGCCAGTTTATGTTAAATGGTTTATCTTTCAAGGAAAGGGTTTGCAACTAAAGCACCAGTGGTCTAACTCCAAAAGCACAGTACTTCCAAGTTTAAATATTTAATGCTTGTTTTTCAGCATTCATTCTGTTTGAATGTGAGGGGAAGTCTTTCCTTTCATTTGGAGATTTTCCTTTATATTTGGAATGTTGCACCAATCTATCAATGTCATTATCTTTCTGTCTTCCGAACTGGCAGTATACTTGACATTAAAGATGGAGGTTTCCGGAGAAAAAGTTATAGAAATCCTTGCTGGAGTTTTCCCATGAGGATAGATAGTTCTGTCTTGAGATCTACTGTGAGCTATTTTGAATAGCAACTGTTGCGGTTTAATAGTTGCACAATTAGACCACAATAGTAAAAAACTGCAGAACTGTCAGGATGCAAAGTCATTTACAAATGGTCTCATGATCCACTTCTAAAAGCTAGAAAACTGCCATTTCTAAAATAACAGATAGCAATGCAGAATCTGTCTTTCCTCAAAGCCTGTAGCTTTAGCTTTTACCACAGAGGAGGATCATTTGGACTATTTCAGGTGAGCAAAGATTGTCTGCTGCTCCTCAGTTTTTATGGGAAATATTTGTTATTTACTGAAGAAAAAAAATTAGAGAAAGCTTTATTTGCATTGATATAAGCAATCAGTTACTTAAGAACGCTTCATTAAGTATTAGTGACAAGTATTTGAAATTGTTGATAGAATTATTCAGGATACATCAGTTCTCCCAGGAGGACGTGGTGTACATTAGAACAGGCATATTTCAGTAAGAACTAGATTTCAAATAGCATCTGCAAATTTAAAAATCTACTGTTTTGGAATATTTTAGACTGGAGGAAAATTAATGATATAGGGGGAAAAGGAGCTCAAAATGAAACTTCATCTGAGAAGTTAAGCTTTTTATTTGACTGTAACACGAAGTATCTGAAGTGCTCATCACCAGTCATTGAAAAGGGTTAAAGTATTTGCAGACTAAATCTGCATTATGCAAAGTAATTTATTAATTTACATGTATTTATATGTGATAACAGGCTATTGAGGCGTATTTCTCTGATGTACAGTGCATAATAAGAATATGAAATATATATTCCACAGTGCCTTTGGACTTCACAGTAATAGTTACATTTTGAAATATTGTGTCTAATCTGAAACTATACAGCTGAATAGAAAAACAAAACCAGTTCCAAATATGAATAAATGATCTGCTACTTAATATGTCAGTGTATTTGTCAGATTGATAACATTAGGCTCAGCTGCATTCAATTCTAAACCCTGCAATATTTGAAGTTTGGTATTGTGCCTCACTAAATTTAATACATGGACCTCAGTAATAGAGGAAATCACTTTAGCACTTGGCAGTTTGTTACGCTGTATAAAATTGACTGCCCTGCAAACACAATAGCGATAATAAAAATTGTGGTCAGTAGGGGGGTGTAATGAATTTTCTAGCTTCAGCAAAGGTCCAGATGAGATTTATTGAGATTTTTCCGTTTGGGTGAGGATCAATACGGCTTCGTTAATAATTTGTTGTAAGGGCACCCTTCAGGGATATGACATTTTACTTTAAAACTTTGGTAATTTTGAAAGCATGCCTAGTGATAACAATGTCAAGTCCCTATGTTGCGCAGGCATGGATTTTTGCATTCAACTTGTGGGAGCATTTACTTTCACAGCAGTTACATTTGAAATCATTCAATATATGATGCAGTCCGGTATTGATAACAAGATTCCACATCTTCTGTAAGAGCTCTAATGCAGCTCTTCAGAAAAGAGTCACAAACACATTCTTAAGTTCTCCATTTTCTCTATTGTTTTCTTCTTTAATCGAAGAACTTTCATTTAAATGTTAGTCTGCAATTTTTTACTGGTACATAATTTTCACGAATGATGTGGAACTACATTCTTATTGTCATCACTGTAGAATTAGGAGGTTTCATAAGAAACTTATCCCTATATCCTCCTATTGCCAGTAGCACTTTGCGTAATAACTATTAGCTTGAGTTAGATATCTGCATTTCTTTTACATTTTCATAAAAGAGACTTTACTTCACCTTATGTGCCAAGCAGGCCTTCCTTTTCTGCCACCAAAATTTGATGGACATTACTGACTGTTTCTAAGGAAACAGAAATTTGTCAGCTCTTCGCAGTTTCAACACAGGGACTAGGTACAGCAGAACAATTTATTTTCAATGAGCATGCACAAAGTAAGATTTATGACTTTTGCAGCCTAGATGACATTCCTTACATAGTTGCCGAGCTACAGCAAATTAAAGGGATCCATGAATACTAAGGGGTGTGTTTTTGTAATGAGGGAGAAGAGACAGAAGCAATAAGAAGATAATTAAGGTAACAACTTGTGAAAAATTAAAGTGTTTCTGTCTTTCATTTTTGAATCTCTGAGCATAAACTTTGTAGTTGTTAATTTAATTGCTGATGTTCTCTGTATCCCTGAAGAATATTAAGGATTAATCATCTGGTTCATTCTAACAAGAGATAAGGCCTAAGTGAATTGAAATTTTACCAATTTAACCCTGTCTCCCTCCTAATATGACATGATTAACATTCTTCAATTAACAACACATAATTATTCTAAAGGCCTCATTGCACTTACTCCATTTTTCAGTTATAGGTTGCCCTTTGCAGGTATTTCAAAATTGAATAAAAGGAAGGCTATATTTTTGTTCTGTATTATTGGTCACCTATGTTCATTCAGATAACAAGAATTTAGAATTTTAACTCTTTTACTTCTTTTTACTCCTTTTTCTTCCTAATAATCTCTATGTGTACATCCTGAAAATTGGTTCTGATTAGCGAAACATTTTTGTTGCCTCCCTGTAAGGACACACAAATATTTCTTTTCCAACCTAAACGTGCCGATCTGATTAAATTTTCTTAATTATTTGTGGCTGAATACAGATTTACAGAACTAGCAATTTCATTGAGCCCTAGAATGTATAGTAGTTCATCTAAATATTAATGCATAATGTATTGTTTCATTTTAGAATAAAAGATAGTGAAATGATTTACATTTTTAAGAGACTTTGGTTTAGAGCTACACTCAATTTACTGAAGTGCTTTCCTAGAATCTTTCTCTGGGCAAATATAATACATATTGCCTTTGTGTCTGATGGATAATCAAGTGGCTACTAATGGTAAAGAATCATTAATTTATGGTAAATTGAGAGAAAACAAAATAAAACTAGATATGAAAAAAATACACCTGCTTTTCCTCTGAAACCTGGGAGGTAACTGACGTTTGCTGATTTGTAGTTTTAAAAGGAAAACAGTAGCATTTCCATGTCTAGTGCTCAAAACATTCCATATTTCTTACTCATTTTTTTTAGGTCATTGCAACCTTTAAAGAGCAATTATTCACCATTAGAATTTTTATGATAACGAAACAGATTTAAATATCTATATAGGAGGCTAAAATTTTGTCTGTGTAGCATAAATACTTGTTATGAGACTGCCTTAAAATTACATGGGATTATTTTGACACTGCCTTTGACACTGTCCCGCATGACATCCTGGTCTCCAAGCTGATAAAATATGGGTTTGATGAATGGACAATTCAGTGGATAAAGAACTGGCTTGACGGCCACACCCAAAGAGTGGCTGCCAATGGGTCCATGTCCAAGTGGGGGCCAGTGACAAGTGGAGTCCCTCAAGGATCAGTACTGTAACTGGTCTTGTTTAACATCTTCATCAGCAACATGGACAGTGGCATTGAGTACACCCTCAGCAAGTTTGCGGACGACACCAAGCTGTGTGGGGCGACTGACACGCTGAAGGGAAGGGATACAATCCAGAGGGATGTTGACAGGCTGGAGAGGTGGGCCCACGCCAACCTCATGAAGTTCAACAAGACCAAGTGCAGGGTCCTTCACCTGGGTCGCGGCAATCGCAAGCACCAATATAGGCTGGGCAGTGACTGGCTGGAGAGCAGCCCTGAACAAAAGGACTTGGGGGTGCTGGTGTACGAGAAGCTCAACATGAGCCATCAGTGTGCACTTGCAGCCCACAAAGCCAGTCGTATCGTGGGCTGCATCAAGAGAAGCGTGGCCTGCAGGTCAAGGGAGGTGATTCTCCCTCTCTACTCCACTCTTGTGAGACCCCACCTGGAGTACTGCGTCCAGTTCTGGAGCCCCTACTACAAGAAAGGATATGGACGTGCTGGAACGTGTCCAGAGAAGGGCCACAAGGATGATCAGAGGGCTGGAGCACCTCTCCTATGAAGACAGGCTGAGGGAGTTGGGGTTGTTCAGTCTGGATAAAAGAAGGCTCCAAGGAGACCTTATAGTGGCCTACCAGTATCTTAAGGGGGCCTACAAGAAAGCTGGGGAGGGACTTTTTAGGATATCGGGTAACTGTAGGACTAGAGCAAATGGATTAAAACTAGAGATGGGCTGATTCAGACTGGACGTTAGGAAGAAGTTCTTCACCATAAGGGTGGTGAGACACTGCAACAGGTTACCCAGAGAGGTGGTGGAAGCCCCATCCCTGGAAGTTTTTAAGGCCAGGCTAGATGGGGCTCTGAGCAACCTGATCTAATGGGAGATGTCCCTGCCCATGGCAGGGGCGTTGGAACTAGACGATCTTTAAGGTCCCTTCCAACCCTGATAATTCTATGAATCTATGATTTTCTGAGAGCAGATCCTGAGTTGGACAGCATCCTACTGAGAGGCCTACAGTCAGGTCACCACTGCAGAGATCTACTGGGGCATCTTAACATCCATATGCCCATTTGGGTTTCATCAGGGCTTTTCAAACAGCAGTTTTCTAAGGATCACCTGGTACTACATGTAAGAAGCTCCATTTGAGCCCTGAGTAATTCTGCACTTATGAGGTGTAAGCATGGAGACCTAGAATATATTATAAAGACTTTCGTAAGGAGCATGTTAGTTGTTACCTACATTTTCAAAGCTAGAAAACTCAGTGAATATTACCTTTTCATTGAATGCCAGTTATGTCATTAATCCATATTAAAGGTTTTGAACACTGGGAGATGCAATGAGGCTACAGAAAGCACTATTTTCATATCCAATTTTTGGAACAGCAGCAATCATTTCTGCTTTGTAGGAAACAATCCTAAATCAGTGTTACTTCAGTTTTCAGATACAAGAAGATACTATTTAATTTTCAACTTCAGTAATTAAGTGCATTTTATGGCATGTCTTCTGATTTCACTAGACACAACATATTTTTCTGCGTGGTAATTTTGTCTCAATTGATAAAAGAGGAATTTGGCCATTTGTCCAGATTTTTCCAACTGAACGATGGTGATGTTGTTAGTAAATTTCAAACAGGATGGAATTGTGCCTACCTTTTCAGAAACTGAGATTTTCTTCAGGATTACCGGATACTTACAATTAAATTGCTTTCAAAGGCAGTGATATTACTTTGATTATTGCAGTTTGAACCAACAGAAGTTTTCTAGCTAATGCAGAATATTTTCTCATTGTTTGTAATCTTTCACACGAGCAGATTTATATGGGTGTTGCTTTAGCCTTGGCTACTTTAAAAACATGGATTAGTGAGAAATGCATTAGTTTATTAGCATAATATTAATGAGGCCATTTGGGTTGTCGTTCTAATGGCAGTTCTACCTAGTGGCTATGGCCTGTCCCACAGTGGGCATGACATTTTGTGAAAGGCAAAAAGATTCACTGAAGTCAAAGCAGCAACATTTGAGAACAAACCGAACATTTAGAAACCTATGGGATCTGCATCCGAGTCCTGAGGGAACTGACTGATGTAGTTACCAAGCCACTGTCCATATTTGAAAAGTCATGGTAGTCAGGTGAAGTACCCAGTGACTGGAAAAGGCGAAATATTGCACCCATTTTTAAAAAGGTAGAAAGGAGGACCCTGGGAACTACCGATCTGTCAGCCTCACCTCTGTGCCTGGGAAGATCATGGAACAGATCCTCCTTGAAGCTATGCTAAGGCACATGGAGGGCAGCATACGCTTTTGAGGCGTTAAAAGATTATCCTTCCCACAGGAGAGGGAGAAGATTTTCTTGCATGTTTCTAAGAAATACCAAGTAAAGATTGTTGCTGAAATTAGGAGGTAGTACCAGACAAATCATAAATCATGGGCTTGGTCCAGTTTGATAGTTCC
This sequence comes from Larus michahellis, assembly GCF_964199755.1. Lineage (NCBI taxonomy): Eukaryota > Metazoa > Chordata > Aves > Charadriiformes > Laridae > Larus > Larus michahellis. Next base: position 15,091,939 of record NC_133903.1, on the reverse strand, counting down.
TTTGCAAACTAGATACATAAATGTATAGGACCAGTGACTGTGAACACGGAATTATATGGATTTAATTTTAAGAAACTAAAGAACAGGAAAGAAATAAAGAAAAAGGAAAGAATTGGTAAAAAATATTCCATGTCCCCCCCATAATGAGTACATTGTAAGGCTGGACATCTCCAGTTGTCAGTATGTCACCAAGTACCAACCTAAAGTGACAAGTCTTCCTACTAGACATCAAACAAAATTGCATTAGGGAAGAAATTCATCAAGGCCTCTTTCATGCAATAAAGTTGCAGGGCTTTATTGAAAACTACTTAAATCAACTATGATATACAGGGCTACAGAAACATGAAAAATCTTACTGGAAAATACAATTAAGTATGGTAGATATATTATACATAGATGATCAGAGATATGTTTTTGTGTATGTACACATACGTATGTGTTTTTTTATATATATATACATATACACTTAAAAGACATACAGGTTTTTGTCTTTTGGAAACAAACAAAAACTCAGCCTCCCTGCTTTCACAAAAAGAAGACTGACATCAATACTAAACAGAAATGTGGTATCTTTCCATAGGTCAGAAAAATTGTTTCCTTTCACAACAATTAAACATACTTGTTATTTTTATTATTTATTGAAGTTCATGTTCATTTGATGATCATGTCAGGTGGACCAGGGAAGGATGCCCACAGACAGCAACTGTTCTCGTCACTATTGCATTTTTGAAAATGTGTCAGGGCTGAACTGTTTGAAATTTTGCTCGAGTAAAAATACTATCAATGTAGTAATCAGCAAGTGAAATGACTTCAACCCCAGGCACTACCTGTCTTTGTAAATTTCTGCCCTGGGTCCATCCTTCCAGCAGGCAGGCAGGAGTCTTGTAATATTAATGTTAAATGTAAGAAGTGCCTTAGATGATGATGTTCATGCATCTGTGCATGCAATTGTGCTTTCTGAGATCAGCCACCTGTTCACTAAGGTTGTCTGAGAAGCACAGCCTGAGCAGCACAGCCTGAGCACCGTTAGCACTTTGGGAAAAACCTTAAATCAGGATGGCAGTTAACACCTGTACAGCAATCATCTTGTCTCATTTCCTTCTCCTTTTGTGGATACATTTCCTTTAACATAACAAAACCCCATCTTTTTTCTATTTCTTTTACCTACATTCTGCATTAGTCACTTTTTTGGGGGTCACCACCTCTTTATCCCCTTGCTTAAAAGCACTGATGAGCACCCCCTCCTAATATGCTCACTGGAGATGTGTCAGTAAAACTCTTCTGGAGGTTTCAAAGGCTTTTTCAGAATGTTTACTTCCTTTCATCATCTAGTCTTCTCCACGGTGTAACCAAATCTGCTTTTTGGAATTAGCAAAGGATAATTTTTTTTCCCCTCAATAAAACCCAAAACAATTCTTTGTTTCTGCAAAGGATGGCAAACAGAAATGTTTCACTGATTTTGACAGCTGTGATACACTAATATGTGACCCTAGTCAAGGCAATGATACTATATTTAAGAATTAGCCAATATTACAGAAGTATCTAGGATGAGAGAGAGCTGATTATTTGAAATGATTTAGCAGGAAGAAAGATATGAATTAGGAACTTGTGTCATTCTGTAACATTTGAGCACGGATGATGTGCACAGGGAGAAATACTTCAGAAGATAGTAACTTCTGATTATTTTACTTGTTATATAGGTGGGTATAGTTTCAGATTTATCAATGAAAAGTCATAGGAAAAACCACTAAATCACAGACTTAATTACAGTATATTCCTATGTCAGCTTTCGGGGAGCCAGCTGGTCTGTGGTGTGAGTAATGCTGAATACATTCATCAGCAAGACAGCTGAGGGGAGGGATCTCAGAGGGCTGCTACTGGCCTGCAGCTTCCACCAAGACCTACAGCATTAGCTCTATAGCATTCTTAGATATTTTACACTGGTACAAAAATCTTGTACAAAAGACCCTAGTCTTTCCTATTTACTGTAATACTTATCATGAATGCAACTGCTTTGCTGTGGGAGGACTGCTGAAAATTTTCATCATAGAAGCAATCTCTGAGATTTGGTTTAATTTATTCTGAGAAACTCTACAGAGAAATCTACTAGTTAGTGGAAAAAAAAAAACAAAACCAAAACAGTTATTGTATGCTCCGTAATGTACTGTGTGCTGGGGGAAAAGAGTGGGGAAAAAACTGTACTGTTCAACTGGTTTGGCTACTTTAAAAAAGATGAGGAAAGAGAAAACAAGGTAGATGACTGGAGATAAAAGGCTCTGATGTTGTTCTGTATGTCTCAGCATACTTCTTCAGTTTTAGTCACTTTATCTCTGCAGCGCCAAAAATCATATTTAGGCTCCTGGACTTTGGTAAGCATATTTGTGGTTAACATTTATCATGTGGGGTAAAAATAAGCATAAGACTGTAATATTCAGTTGAAATATTGGTTGTCAAACCCTTAAAAATTCAGGGCTTCTTCAGCCACTGCCCTTGCTAGATGTACTGTATAGAGAACATCCACGTGACCATATAACAGGATGTACGGTGTGTGAAGAGTATATCCTTAGCACTGACAGCCTTCAGATGTAAATCTTTCACAATTCATTGACTGCAGAACTATTCATAGTGGAAGACTACGATGAATGTAATCTGCTTCTATGATAAGTTTTGATACTAGTACAATTTATTCCAAAAGTTTGGAACGTATACTGACTGAAAAAAAAGGAACTTCTTTGCCCCCCTCAAGTGTCTGTCTCACACCCATGTTTGATCTAGATAAGGAAGACTTTCTGTGAAACTTGTGTTGTCTACCCACAGGAAAGGAAACATTTAAACAACTAATTCCAGATTAATGCAGAGAATTTATCAGTCGTCTTTTGTTTTTCTTTCTCTATGTTTACCTTTGTTAATTGTCTTCTGTAGTTATCTATCAGCACAATATTCTTGCTTTGGAACATCAGTTTTCTCTAGGTAAGTACTGAAACCCATACTCATTGAACTTGATTACAATTAAGTATGCACTTAAATTTAAGTATGCAGTGACTGTGGTTTCCTCTATGCAGACAGACCTCCACACAATACTTTCTTAAGTAGGACTTTGAAGCTAGTATAATTCCAAATAAGATCAATGCAACATTAAGCTACTGACATACAGAATTTAAGTAAATCCCAGGTTTACTTTATTATTTTGATATCTGTGATCTGTGACCTTTCCATGTGCTCCTAAATTTAGAGGGTTTGTTATTCATTCAGTAATAAATTATGGTTTGTACATGGTTTTTTTCCTTCTTTTGTCCCTGGCAAGACATGCTGAATATGATACCTTGCTGATGGTAGATTTATACCTTCGTCTACAAACAAAAAGCAACTGAATATAGCTACAGAAACAGACTGACTCATTCCACAGGTGAAGCAGTAAAAATCACTTATATACCATGGGCTGTCAAAAGCACCTGGTAAACAAATTGAAAAATATGCCGTTTCTTCTCTGGCGTCTTTCTCTAAGGATGATTCCATATGCAACTTAAAAAAAACCAAACCAGTGAATAATAAAATAACCCAATGTTAGTATAGTAATTATGATGCAGGTGTCTCTTAAAGTTTAAATGATAACGGTTTGTTCTTACTTTCTTAAGACTAAGGATTTATCACTAGGTAATTTACCTATTATTATTATTATTTATCTCACTATTACACATCCATGAGAAATCAGGGTCAGTATTTTTAAAAAGCTGCTTGTAGTAGCATGAGCCTTGCAGTTCTGGCTACTTAGTGACAGAGCGTGGATATGTACTGAATACGTTGCATTCAATTTTAAAGCAATATTCATCATTTTTAACTCACTTATGGATAACAGAGTAGATGTCTGTAACCTCTGGTTACAGACCAGACAACAATTCAACCTCAAACAATTTACTGAATGATGTGCAGGCTACTGAATTTTAATTAGCAAGTAAAAAATTGCATTTTCATCAATTTGTGGGAAACAGCAGTTAATAGATTACACGGATTCTGTATTACGTTAAGCTGCCACTGTTTTTTTTTCTTTTGAAATTATTTACAAATCCAGTCTTACATTGACAAAAGGACAGATACGTGAAGCTCCAATTTTCAGCAGCAGGCATATTGTTTGCTGGATGTTTAGTAATACAACAAGCTAATATGCTGGGCAAAAGAGATTATTGCTTCTGCTGCCTGCCCTCCCAGAGCAAGAGGTTACTACTAAAGGTGACAAAAAAAGGACGTAGGCTCACTCATTACCTACATTCTGGCGTATTAGCTTGAACAGAAATTATGGCTGTTGAATTTAATATGCTAGGCCGTTAGTGTGGTCCAACAGAGATCGGGTCATGTTCATTTCTGCCCCAGCCCACAGCAGGGGTGGTACGCTTCAGTAACAGCTTTGGCAAAAAACTGAAGGTAAAAGTGTCTATAACGACTGCTATTAAATTTCATAAAGCCTGTCTACAGATCTTTTAGACTGTGGGAGCTGCTATAGGCCATTCATGTTACTCAGATTTCTTATTTGTTAGACTACAGAGCAAGCAAGCTTTGAGGTGAGAATAATGTATTTGTTAAATGCATGCTGCTAGCTAATTATTTGTCAGATAAAACATTACTAATTTTTCCTCTAGCATTAATATGCATTTCTAGAGCAGTTTATTATGTTGCATAAAACAGTGGTGCATATAGTTCAAAAACATATCAACAGTAATAGTTGTTTCAACTGACCAACAATGTGGATAAATACATAAAAATGGGAATGGAAAAAGAGTGTGAAAACAAAAAGCACTCTGAACGCTAGAAAATATAACATAGTATTCAATTCATGTGCTTGCCTTACAGAATTGTCTTTTTCCCCACTTAACATGGTAACTCATGTTATGAATGGAAATTAAGGTATGCAGTTCCTGGGTTTTGAACCTAGAGTTTGTAGGGGGGTTTTTTGTTGTTTTGGTTTTTGGTGGTTTTTGTTTGTTTGTTGGGTTTTGTTAACCAATTTGGGTATAAGAATTCTGTCTTTACTTTTGGCTAGGGTCTTTTGTTCTTTTATAAAGGTTTCAGTCAAAGTTATCAAGACTAAGAAGCACCAATTTTATATTGATTCCAATTTGTAGATTTTCAGTGCAGTAGGCAACCAGCATTGTTAAAAAAATTACCTCATTATGATGTTAGAGAAAAAAAATCGAGTTAAGTCTTTATAACATGTAAGTCAGTAACCAAACTAATGATATCACTGCATAAATACACATAACAGTACCACAAGGTTAACTAACAAGGGAGAAATGAAATACACACCAAAGTCATTAAATGCTCACTTATGACCTATTGTAAAGAAGCAGCAAAAGACTTTTGAAGTGGGAATGCTATAGAAACATTATCTTATTTTCATTGTTACCCTATTTGTAGATATATATCCGAGGTTGCTACAGTATGCAGAATATAACACTGTGGCGAAAAGTTGTACTCACTGGCAGTATAACTGAAGCGATAAGATTGAAGTAATTCTTTTGACTTACTTGTACTGTATTTGGATTGAGTAATTTACTAGCATTAGGTTGTTGAACTGAGCGATTGTATCCCTGCAATGACAAAATAGCTGCAAGATTATTCACTTGTCAACATTTACATTTTTTAAATGTCTAAGTTTTTCACTTTCATCTGCAAAATCCAGTTAGGTACCTACGTTCATCGAGCAATGCGTAATTAGAACTATGTTGCTCAGAACACACAAATTTTTATGCGATGAACAATGTCAACTGTATTTAGTAACAGTATACATAAAGGGTGTCTCAAGTTTTGCCTCTATAGTGTAAAAATTAATTAGGAGCACTTAATATCTGTGGTCAATCCAGCGCTAAGAATCTGTTCCTGAGGACAGAAGCCTTTATGTAGTCTTTTAATTATGAGCTGTGCTCATTCTTTTCAAGGTATAGCCACTGGATTCCAAGACAGTAATCTAGAGAGAGACCTGTTTGCTGTCTTTCTGGCTTACACTGTTGTTCTAAGATGCCTCCTCTTTAGTAGGTCATGCAGAATAGCCTACAGGTCTTTTTTTGGGAGGTAGGAGACGAGGTTTTTAACTTAGAATAAAAAAAGTTCAAATAATTAAAAAAAATACACAGTATACTTTAACTGTCTAATTCACTGTCACAGTGGATGTCAAAAGCTTACATAGTTGAAAATCAATTTGATAAACATTGAAAATAAATTCATAAGGATTATTTAAGCAGAAGTGCCTGACACAGTTCAGTAGAAGTAAAGGAGCACAGCAGGGAAGTACCATTATATGGTTGCCTTATTTCTCTTTCACGTTCCAATGTTCAGACAACTCTGAAGACAGAATCTTGGGACAGACAGACCTTTGATACAAGCTCGTACAACTGCTCATAATGTTATATCCTTATGTTTGGCAGTGCATTTCTGAAAGGTACTGTCTACCAGTTTTTACTAGCAGACCAACCAGATGAAGAAACTTCAAGAGCTCTGGGAAGTGCTACCTCTTTCCGGTACTATGAATTTGCTATACAGGGAGCTTTCAGATCAAAAAGGGAGACACTGTGGTATATTTTTTGATTTCATCATTAAACCTTTATTGTTATATATTTTTAACATCAAGTTAGTAAGCCTAAAATTAAGAATGAGTTACTCGCCAATCAACTGCATTATAGAACTGCACCATCTCTCTTATTCTAAGCACATTGATGCTCACTAGCAAAAACAGCATAATCTTCAGAATTACTAAAGCACATCATCATGCTCCTATGTTGGTCTGGAAAGATTTATGTAAAGTAGTGGTGCAGCTGTATGCTTAACATTAAAAATACAACCTATCAAAGAAACAGATTCCACATTGTGCCATATCAACCCATTTAATCTGTTTCAAACAATCTGCCTTCCAGAATCTTAAGGGCAAAAAGGAGAGAATCTGATTTGGTCACAAAACCAGGAGTCATTAACCTTGAACACTGAGTCACTGACCTTCTCATGGAGAGCAATACCACTTAATAACCCATAATCTAACAGATTCTGTCTTGGCAGTATCTGTAGGTGATTTCCCCAAACACCAATGAAGCCATGAAGAAAAGCATTGCAAAAAAAGAGATAAGGCAGAAAGATACAGGAATCAAATCTTATATTGCTGATATGCACAGCTTTTACATCTAACACTAGTTCATTTCTAAACACACCATAATACCTGATTCACTTGTGATAAATTAAGAATAGATAAAAGAATCAGGTTCATGGTTCTGAAATGCATTCCGTATTTATTCCAGCTATGCTGGTGAGTGCTAATAAATACATAAAATACCTACTAATATGAAACAATAATTTGAACAGCAAGCAGTCACGTTTAACAAGAAAAACACGTATACCAAAAAGTACATATATACTAGGCAATATACACTTATAAATATATGCAGAGTCAGTTTTTCAGAATTATTTCTTAGAATACTGAACGTGAACTCTAATTCAAAGCTGTACAAGAAGAAAAACAGCCAGCTAGCATTCTGGTGAAAGTCATTAATCCCCCAAAATAAAATGCATGATAACATGTTTTATCATACAAGCATCTTTTCTTCAAAGTCAAAATGTCTTGACCTTTTAGAGACAGCAGAGAAATCTATGTGTATGGTCATGTAGTTCATAGTTCAAAAATACAAACTGTGTTTATGCTACAACCGCAGGGCATATTATTCTGGCAAACTATGTGTGCATTAAGTCATACAATGATACAGCTTGTTTATACCTGGCTGCAACGCTGTTCTAAATACAGAGAAATTCAAAGCAATTCCTTGCGTTCAGTGTTATTATAGTTGATTATACACTAAGTATTCAGAGGCTTCAGTGTCATTAAGAGTATATAACTGAAATGACATGGGCAGTATCATTCTCATCAGTGTAGGTTAATGGAAGGAAACTCATCCGATCATCTTTTCAGCACTAGTCTTACATGTTGAAAAGCTTTTCCTCATGCATATGCACAATGTGACAGTCTGCGCTGAAGAAGCCTGGGCTCCAGAAATGGGAAGCCGGACCATATGCTTAGTTATTAAATACATTCATAGGACAAACTCTATCACTGAAAACATGTGTAGTACAAGATACCATTTCAATTTGAAAATGAATTTAGGGTAAATAGAAGGTTGTATCCCATGCACAATGTTGTTATAATATTGTGTTGCTATGGAATCAAAAGAAATTTTATGCAAACTGCTAGATGGTATTTTCTTTCAGAGTACTTGTATGTTGCATTTTTGTTAGGGATGGTAAAATCGTGCTGAATGTGAATGAACCCAAATGGCAGGGATTCACAGCACTTCTGCCAAACTGAGATCAGATGGAAATTTATGGGAGTTGAATCAAAAGACTTCTTACCATTAACGTCATGCACCTGATCAAGAATAAGAACAAAAATTTACTATGAATGTTTTTCCATTAAGTACGTGTATCTTTAGAAACATCTTTCTACTTAGAAGAAATAGTTGTGTGAGTGAATCTATACTCACTCTTAGCCATGTACCATGTTAAACCTTCTTAAATACTTTTTTTTGTTCGTTTAACACGTGTATTTTAAGCATGGATATTTATGTTCTCCGAAAGGTAGACTCATCTAAAACTTCCATCAACAATCTTGTCACGGTGAAATACCATTGGAAGAGATAAAATTTAATCTATATTTTAAGTGCAATTTGGTAGCGTTTAAAATGTCATATCTCACATTGCTCCTTTAGCTTAGATCTTTTCCTACCCCGTTATTCAAGCGAACGAGTCACTTTTATTTTCAAAGCTTACATGAAACCTAAGTAGGGGACAGCACTAAGTGTAATCCATTTCCTTCATTCTGTATAGGTGAAAGTCATGTAACAGTGTCTCGTGTTCTGTACTGATAACTCAAGATCATGAAGTATCAGCCCTAACTACTTCATTTTAGAAAGCAACTGTGGTAGAACTTGACCGGGAATTACTTTGTCTTTTCGCAAGACGAGCGAACCCAGAGATACAAAGACTTAGACCCTCTTACATGTTTTGCTAAAAGCAAAATGGGACACCACCTTAAACACGGAAAACTCGCAACTGTTAGGTAAACCTGCTGAAACACAGAAACTGTTAACCACCTACCTGGGCGCTCCTGCCCTGCCGCGGCGTCTCTCAGGGCCGGCGGGGGCAGCCGGGCCCCTCGCGCCGCTCCCTCCTGAGGCGCCGCGCGGGGGGGAGGCCGCGCGCTTCCCGCCCGGCGGGGCCGCGCGCCCACCCCCTTCCAGAAGGTTCTGCCGCGGCCGCCGGCTGTCTGCGGGCGGAGGTAGGCTTTCCCCGCCCCTTCTCCCTCACACACGAACACACACATACACACACACAGCGCGTCTGCAAACGCAACTTTGAAATCGGACTGACAGTACCCACGCAGTAAGCTGTGGGTGAAAGAACTTTGCCATAAACTGACTAGGCTCTCTCAGAGTAGGGGTGGCGTGCTCCATCTCCTGTGTAAGTCTGACTGCAACGTACGCTGTAACATTAAGAAGGAGATTGTGAAGCGCAATTGGAATCTGATAGGAAACGACAAAACGTAGCAAAAGCAAAATGGCTCAAACTCTTGTGCATTGGGTTAAAGCTCCTCAGTGCTCCCTCAGCTGTCAAAAAGGTCACCCTACTTTTTAAAAGTGTAGATCCTTACAAAATGGCGATAGCTGTTTTGACATTGGTATGGCAACAGTGACCTAGATGTTGAATTTGATTTAAAGAACAGTAAATAAACTTAAATTTCAGTATTAGCATATAGCTTAATAAAGGTGTTTAAATTATGTTGTGACAAATATGTTACTAAGGCTGGGTTTTTATTATCTGTGTTGACTAATGAAGATTTTTATAGTTTGCAACTAATGATACACGTTAATTTTCTTCTCTTCAAACCTCGTTACTGCATTTAGGTGTATGAATTCTAAGTTCTTAAAAAAAATGAAGTAAAAATCCAGCTACCTCAGTGTTTGACGTGTATAGAGGCATTACAGGAGTGCTTTCTATTGCTGTTCAGCAAAAGAACACCAGAGAATTGTTACCTCTATAATGTGATTTGAGTAAGGACAGGTTAACCAGCTGCCAAACAACCAAAATTTTTCTTGAGAGCATTTCAGAAATAGCTTGGGAATACGGTAGTGTTTCAGGGCACCGCTTTTTGTCATGTGGCGAGGCTTAGCTGTATCTTGGTTGTCTGTTGCTTAGCTTTGTTAACAGACAGAAAGTAGATCCCTAGCTTTTTTCCTCTCTTACTAGAAGTAACTTCAGAATATGTCGTGTTTAAGAACGTTTTTAAGATTTCACATAGTTGGTTTGGGTTGGGTTTTTTTTATTGTTTTGAACGGTAAAGAATAATGTTTCTCTTATAAGAGCAGTAGGGGAATTTCCATTTTGTGGTCTAGCAGAAAAAGAATTTGATGTGACATACTTTAGAGTTGGTAAAAGTGGTAGAAGTAAAACATTTGTGCATGGGGAGCAGTTTTGAGGAGGTGCCTAAATTCATAGTAGGTAGTAATTAATGTGGTTGAAGTCCCTTTTTAGTCAGTTTATATTACATATAACATTTATGTGGAGTGTCGGTTGGTGTTTCTGCAGACCATTACTGCCTGTTTCATTTCCTAAAAAGCTATCAAGTAATTAATTAAGATGTTACCACTCTCATTTATTCTTATTAGAAATAATAAGACTTTTGGAGTCCAGTCCTGTGGTTGTGCCATCCCATTCCTTGAGGTGAAACTGGTAACACCTGCTAATAACTGAAAGTGATGTCGTTATTTTAGGTGAAACTGATAGCAGCTGTTTGACACTATCGGATAGATTTGGTTGCTTAAAACATTGTCTTATGTTAACTGTTCACGTTGAAAATTTACATGTTAGGTGTCTGCCTTAGAGGCCTGTTTATCTTTTTTTCACTTGAGAATTGCAACTGTGAAAACTGAAACACTTATGAAACTGAGTATAGGAAAAATACTGGTTTGCCTCCAGTAAAATTTGTCATAGTCATTTTAGGAAATACTCTTATTTTGTAGGCTTTGGAGTAGTAACCTGAAAGAGAGGTCGGCTTCTGTCACTGTATATCAAGGGACGTGACTTTGTCAAACAGTAGACCTTTTGAGTCTTTGGGTTTTGTGCACATTTCCCAAAGTTTTGGTAGAGCTCTGCACCTAAATTCCTAAACAATGTTGCTAAAATGAGTACATTGCAGCCCAGGAATGCACAGAACATTCCTTGCACCTGTAACTCCTGAGTTAATACAGATGGGCTGCAGCTGGGTCTAAGAGCAGGATCTTGCCGCTCCCTTGGTTGCTTTAAATACTTTCCATGTTTTACACTAGCAGATTTGTTGGAAGGAGGTAGTCCATGTGAGTACAGATAGGAATGTATATCATGTATGTGTACTGGTTATGTGGCCGGTATATTGGTGTTGAAAGAGTTCACTACTAATACAGTGAGTCTGAAGGGAAGGAAGGGAATTTTGTCAAAAGAAAATTGGAAAGCCAAGACTGTGATAAGTAAGACAAAATGGAGCTCTGCAGAGGATAATTTAACTTCTTTTTTTTTTTTTTTTTTTTTAAAATATAGCAGTATGTTCCAGGCATTCATGGATGCAGGAATTTACAGATATTTATTAAAAAATATATAAAAAAAATACTTTATTAAAAAAAATACTTTATAAAAAAAATAAGTTTATTACATCCTAAAATTTAAGTCTTAATTTTGCAAGTAAGTACTTTGCCTGTGACAATACACATAAATTACTTTTTTTCTGCTATCCCCATGCCTGATTTCTTGGCTTAAAAAGAACAACCCCCATGTTAAAACTCAGTAGATACCTATTTGTTTATGTATTTTAGAAATATTGCTCTCTATATATGTATGTATGCTGGGTTGGAGAAAAAACAATGCATCAAAATTACTCTAGGAGCTAAGCCATTTTGTACTTTGCTTTCCGTTCTGACATTTCCTATAATTGTTTTTTCCTTTCTAAAGCAATTGGAAAAAGTTGGTGAATCTCAGCTACCTGTTTGAATATTTCATAATGGTAAGGGCGAAACTTGGCCTAGCTGTTTCATCTGGTAACTGACGATTATAAATTGCTGGAAAATCTCTCTTAGATTTTGTACCTGTGACAGCTAATTGAATGAGTTAATTCTGCCCTGTAGATGTTGTACGTTCTTATGTACACAAATAAATTTGTTAGAGTACTGTATCAGTCATTAGGAAATACTTGATTGTATACAGATGCTCCCATTATTCTATGTGAAAAGTCAGTTTAAAAGATAAAATCCAGAAACAGTTTGATGTTTTGGGGTTTTTTTTTTTCAAGAATTAGGTATACAAATTTCTTCTGATTTGTCAGAACAAGAAAAGCTAGGAGCTGCACTTCCTGCAGTGAACTTCACTGAGCAAAGCTGAAAGCAGTGAAGTTTGAAGATTAAGCCCTGTTGAAATTTCATTGCTGCCAATATGAGTAGATAGATCATTGTCTTGGGTTTCCAATATTCAAGCTGTGCTGCTGCTTTTTGATGTACATACTGCCATGGAAGAAAGGAGATGACTTTTTATTTAAGTAGGTTAATGGGTCCCATGGTTTCCAAAGCTGAATTTGTTTGGGTTTGGGGGGTGAACTTGTAAAGGCTTACTTGTTTCAGCAGCACAGCAGGCTAGACAGGTTTTCCCAATGGTGCTGACATTTACTATAACTTGTATGTGTGTATCTATCTTATGGCTTCTGTGTTCTGTTCACCAGAGAGTTCAGCTCCACTAAATGAGCCCTCTAGGTTTGGTTGTAAGGCTTGGGATGTTGTGGATATACACACTTGCTTGGCTGAAGGTAAAAATCTAATGAGAGACAGAGTTGTGTGTGTGTGCATTTGTAGAAAATTTAGATCTGAGAGTTTTTCTACTTTATCTGGGAAAATGAAAACTGGAACTGATTGTTTCATATGCCCAAACTATTGACTACGTGATCTTGTTCTCTCACAGTGAATGGGGAGCTAGGTTTTATTCTAAATTTTACAAACCATGCTCTAATTCCTATGTGTACATACTTACACAAAATTGTACGTGTGCTAAGCTTTTAAAAACAATAGGGAAAGATGCCCTGCCCTTTGTTTATTACATGCACTAGATAGGCAGATAGTGTATATGTAATGTGAGAGAAAATTTGTATTTAGACACATGTATGCGTACATACAGGTTTATTATTGGTTGCAGGTGTTTTCTTATGTTGCTACTATGTATCTTTCTGATACATTGGTATCTGATATTTTTATGTTAGTGGTTTTGAATCATTTTTTTATGTACAAAAAGTTCAGTAAAGTTATTAGCCTTGTATGTTGTTGAAACAGTAATAATAATATCCTCTATGTGTGCTTTCAGAAATAGAATCATGGGAATGATTTGTAAAAGTATTTGAGAGAGAAATTCAGTTTGTGTCTACAAACTGCAAATTACATCTGACCAGAGTTTTTATATAGTAAGAGTCATTAAAGTTCAGAGAAAATGCAATGTCAATATTAAGACACAGAAAAGCTTTATTATGAAAACTTGAAATTTCTCATGTAATTTCAGTAGTGATGTAGTGATTTTTTACTCTTTTATACTCTGCTTGGTTTTAGAACCTTGACCATGTCCACATTAAATTCCTTTAAAATGAAATTAAACCTTCGGTTTTCTCTTTGGTAATGTTTTAGGGTACTGTTTGGATTGAGCAATTAGTTTAAAAGATGATAAGAACTAGAACAGTATCCAAAAGTGCTTCTGTTACATTATGGATTTAAGACAATGTCCTTAGTACCATGCTTTAACATTTGGTCAGCCCTGACTTGGTCGGTCAGTTGGACCAATGATCGTTTTAGGTCCCTTCCAACTGAAATATTCCATTCCATTCCATTCCATGACCTGCCAGACGTTCCATTTTGCTTGTTTTTACGATTCTTTCAGAGGAATTAGCATGCTGCGTAACTTGAAAAATAGACTAAGCAGCAGCAACTTGAACATTTGACTTGCTGCAGAAAAATGTGTTTGCATCATTGTAACAGTTATGGTGCTGCTCGTTGCAGTTTATCCTATCAACAAATTACAGATGTTTCTCTGAGCAGAGCTACTTTCAGGTTCTAAAATGAAACCAGACACCTCTCCTTTGCTGGCCAAGCAAGCAAAAGCAGAATAAATTAAGAAAATAATGAATCCTTTATTTTTCTGAAAACCAAGCAACTTTTTTTTACTGTTCTGTAAAGAAGAGCATCATGATTGATTTTAAAATAAAACAAGTTGGGTCTTTTGACCGGGGTATTTGGGAGCAATTAGTTGAGAGCTCAGAGGTCAGGTGCAAAGGGGTTTGGAGCTTGAAGAAGGAAGTTGTGGAAAGACCACAGCTTTGAAACACCATCCTGCTGAATTTGTAAAATTTACAGGAGCCTGGTTCCATATGTCCGTTTGTTAAGGATTCCTGACAACAACAATGTTTTGTCACATGTTTTCAGCTCTCCTTCCGTTCTGTGCCTATCAGCATCATATTCAGAAGCTATGAAGCGGGTTTAGATCTAAGTCTCCAGATTTCTTGTCAGCCTGCCTGGGAAGCAGCAAAGGTTGAGGGAGCATTTAAAATAATCCATCTCTGGATGACAGCAGAATAAAGAAGAGATTGAATGAGTAGAGAAAGGTGTATACTAAAGGAGAACAGTAATATGACACTTGGAAAGAGGAGGGGAAAGGATAGACAGGATGAGAAAGAAAGCAAGGAGGGAATAAAAGCAAAACAAAAAAGGATATGTCAGATTTAAGAGTAGAAGATATTGCAGGATGACAGAAAATGTTACAGGGGGAATGTACAGAAAGTTACCTTGGAAAAAGAAGTAGGAAGTGTTAAGTTTTCCTTGTATCTCCCTGACGAAAAAATGAAAATGACGCAGCATTTCTGTACACACACAAAAAAGCTGTATTTACTGCAACTGGATTCTATCCCCAACTTTCTCTTTCAAATAAGCACTGGGAAGTGAAGAGAACATAGAAAGGAGGAGGGCATTAATTCTCTAATGAGGGAGAAAATGTTTTTTGGAAATCCTTACTTCTACCTCACCTTCATGTGTCAAACTTCGTATTTCTGCTATTCTCCAAGGAGCTTCCGTGGAGTTTTGCTTCTGTATAATAAATGTTCTCGTTATTAATTCTAAGAGTTGAATGGTGGAGATCGGAAAATGAGGCGATAGGAATAGTATTTTACTTGTTGTGTGTGTTTTCTCTTATTATTCTTTAACTACTTCTTAAAAAAAAAAAAAAAGCAGTGTTTTTAAAAGTATTTGCATTAGTGTTCCTTGTTAACATGGGATATATGTATGCCATATACTTGGAATTAATACTGTGCTTTGTAAAAATTAGATCAGGGAGTATATTTTCAGTTGTGCTGTAAGTCTCAGACAGGTCATTTTTTATTCTTTAGATCTCTTATCATTTTGTCATTTTGAGTGAGATGATTTCCTTGTAATGTAGTTTACAGTTTCTGTAAAGCATTTTGAGGTTCTAAGATTAAAAAATAATGCTGAGGAATTTTGATTTTTTTTTTCTTTCCCCTTTAGCAGGAATCCATACATTCACCTCTGTAATTCCTTGGAAAGGTAACATGAAAATACTTACCTCTGAATTTAGGCTGATTATTGAAGGAAACGTCTACTTTATGACAGGGTTAGTAATTCCCAGTAAATTACTTAATATTACTAATGGCAAGAAAAGGCACTATTATACTAGCCAAAACACAAATACAAAAGCATCAAAATAATGACAGCTGTTATCTTTTTGTGATGTTAATGCATCACATGTGACTGGGGCCAGCTAAACAAGACCAAACATTGGTGTTATGCATCAGATTCTTCACACAAGAATTTAAAAAATCCAAGAGCACAGAAGATGGAAAGATCAACACTACAGATCATGTCAAATACACGTTTTGCTAAGATCTCATCACAGATCTTTCCTAAGCAGTAATCTGTCATCTCCCGTTTAAGATACTGCTGGGTATTGGAGATATTCAGGCATCTCTGAGATACTTAGGTTTGTATTCTTATATGTCAGAATTCATTAATTTTAAAAAAGAATCAGTTTGTCTCTTTCAGCTGGCAGATTTGTGGTTTTGGGATTTGCCTGCTAACCTTATTTTTCAACACAGTTGCTCAGAGAACGTAAAATCAAGCCTGTGTATTTTCAGCTTGGTTTTTTCAATGTGTTAAAAATGTGCAGTTGTTCAAATCATCACAAGTTTGCTATGGCATAATTTGTGTGTGCTTGTTTAAAGATGCAGATATGTATTTTAGATAGGACAATACTTGATTATGAAATGGCATGCTGGAATGTACTGGGATTTGAAAGTCTGTCCCAGTACAATTTTTTTTCTTTTAAAAGGCATTGACGAGAGAAGGAATAGTTTTATATTTGGCTATGAAATGAGAATATTACCATCCAAGAACCAGTATTACACGTTTTGGTTTAGAGTTGATAAAGGACGTTTTCTTTTCTTGCATAGTTTGAAAATTAAAATCCCTTGGAATATTTTAAAACATTAACTGTGGTTAAGGGATTAAATGAAGCAAAATGGTTTGCTGTATATTGAATCAATCAGAATTAAAGTTCATTTATAAGTGACAGGTTTTCTACACACAGCAACTTTCTTTCAGTACCTCTGGTGTAAATGACTCTTCTTTTTAATATGCCGTGTTACCTGTGTTTATTGAAGTGATTTAGGTATTCTGGGTGGGTTATTTGTGAATTTAAATTCTAAATAAGATGAAAATTGCTTTTCAATAGTAGGGCTAGCTTTCTCAAGATGAGCTAGGTGGCAGAATTGACTAAGAAAGTGGTGCTTAGTTATTCCATGAGCTCTGAATGCCAGTTTGTTCACTGAATCATGTAAAGTGCAGTCCATTTTGACTTTATACCTTACAAAAAGGAATTATCTGTTTATATCAAATACATTTTGTACTATTTTAGGCAGAATACCTTAAAGCAGGTGTATGCTAATTTCTGAAAAGCTACAGGCTGTCAGTGAGATGGGAAAGTGCATCTTGTTTTGCAAATCCAATATGGTTATTTAACAGTTCTAGTGATACAATTATTTTTCATGTGTATTACACAATGCAAGGTGTACAGAAGGATTCTGCTGATAGCGTGTTTCCCTGAGGTTCTCTGCACTGTCTGCCCAAGTTTGACTGCTTTATATGCTCAACTTTTACTGAGGACAAAGATGAAGAGTGGATAGGAAAACAAGGATGACAGATGTTTGTCATTACTGTTTAATGCTCTACTGGTCAGTTCTTGGACACTAAGATGGAGAGCATGGTATGAAAACAGACAGAGGTTTTTAACATAAGTATTGTTGAATGAGTGGCCTTAAATACAAGTATGTAGCTATTAAATATGAAGCAGTGGTTTACTTGTAGTTTTGAACATTAGTGAAAGAAGGTATGTTTCCCATGAAGCATTCCTGTTGGCAATTGTTACACTTTAATCTAGGGAAAACATCGCATCATAACTCCCTTCAGGTCTGTCTTTTTCAAATCGGTTAAAAAGGGCTCTGGTCTTGTTATATTGGTGGAAGGCTGGTCACAAAACATATTCTGGGTTTTCCTTTCCTTTCCTTTTTTTTTTTTTTTTTTAACCTATCTTCTGTCTCTTTGCCTTAATTTCTTTCTGATGTAGTAATACAGCTTTGAAGGCAGAGAGAGATAATGTTGTGTGGAGGACACGTGCATATCTGTGAAACAGGAACCCTGGAGTTTTTACTTCTATTGCTCAATTGTTTCATTTCATTACATTTGTTGTGTCACTCAAGTTCTAACTCATTTTTTGTTACATAAAGTTGATGATAATAGTGGTGGTGATAACAGTCATTGTTACTGTACTGGCTGATTAATCTTTTTGTAAGACCCTGTTCTGTGAATGACTCTTTTTAGTACTCTGTGTATGTATGAGATTCCATGCATCAAACATGTGGTGCGATTCATTCTGAAATACCAGTTTCAGTCCATGATAGCAAACAGGGTAAAGCAGAAAGAAATACAATAGTTAAAAGAAAATTATACTGGTACATGATGGTTGAGCAGAATGTGTATTGTCCTTCATCCCAAAGGCCTAGAAGGATGTACCAGGTAGAGTGACTCGGCATGGATTGTTAAGCGGAATAACTTCTAAGAAACAGCAGCCTTTTTGTCAACTTCTCAGAGGGCTTATTTAAAAACAATCTAACTCTGCATAAGCATGAAGATTTTTATTGGGATACTGTAATGGAATCACTACTGTACCTAGAACAGAGATTACAGAGTGCTTCAATTCTGAATTCCAGAATTGAAGGTACCTGATACAGAGTCTTTGCATTCATTTGTAAATATATATTCTGTTACTGAAGTAATACAGGGTGTTTAATGGAATTCGCTTTCCAATAAAAGGGAAACATTATTGAATTTATTAATCTGAGAGCTATTCCAAGAAAGACTTTTGCTTTATACAAATGTCCTGCCAGGGAAACAATTGTTACCCAAATCACTTTGGCTATAATCTTCATTAGTCAATATGTGATTTTAAGATTAAATTTGCAGTTGTACTGTATCTTGTTCCTACTTTAAAAGTACTGGTGTATTTCTGTTCTTTCTGTTCTGTACAGTATGCTTGTTGAACACAGAACTTCATTCCCTATGATCATGACCCAGTTATGTTGAGTTTACTAACTTGGTTAATAAGACTATAAATAATAATTCATAGTCTTCTTTTGTAGTTAGCAGTGGTAGCCTATTATAATTTTACTTGGCAGCACATATGGTGGGTAATAAACTAACTAATAAAAGTGCCACATGGAGCATAGCTCTGCTTTTATTTTTTTATGACTGTTTCTTTCATCTGATACATAATTAATGTGCAAGGTTCAAAATTGTTTTATCTGTAATTTTGGCTTCTGCTGGTGTATTCTGAGCTGCAAATGTTGTGTGAAAACAATGATTCCCTTACTTAATCAGCCGCATTTTCAATGACCATTATATAAAAACAGCAAATGAGGCTGTCAGAACACTTTTCTAAGAATTTTTGGATTCACTCTTTGGATCTTATTACTAGTTCTTTTAACTGAGATTAAAAGTAACTGTAAATTCCACGATAGGTCTTCTAGCCAAGCAAATGCATTAACCTTTTTCTTTCATTTGCTGCTCAGAAATTCATGCTCTTTAGTTGGCTTCTTAGTCCCATCTTCGTGAAGGATGAGATGCATCTTGCAGTCTTCTGCTTGTAAGTTGGCTTTTCCAGTGCCCCTGCTTTAGCATTAGCAATGGCAGCTCTTCTGCTAGTTTGAGAACTTTAGTGGAATCCTAGGTTGACCTTGGACAAAGATGAGAAAAGGAACATCCATTTTGTACATCCCATTTATTCTCTCTCCTGTCGTGGAAAGAAATGTTTGTAATGGTATTGCTTCGTATTAAAGTGATATAACTTTCCACCCCAACCCTCATCCTGTAAACCTGATACCTGATGGTGTCTCAAGTGAAAATAGGTGACGGAGTACATCCCAGATTGCATTTGTACAGTTTCAGCCTTTCATCTTAATCAGAAGATATCTGTATTATAATCAACATGTTAGTGCTAGTTTTCTGAGGCTGCTGGTCTATCCGTTCTGTCCCCTTCCATAATTAAGTAAATCTACATTTCTTGAATTAAACTTCCCATGTATGAACCCTTCTGTTGTGTAGTTTCAAAATTCTGGTAGTCCAGAGACAGCTATATAGGTATGTATCCACCATATCAAAGAGAAATCTTCAGCTTCACTATAAGTACTCATCATATATTTGGTACAATGCAGGGAGTCTGAACAAACTCTGCCAGGCTCTAACCTACTGATTGCTGTTGCCTTTTGAATTACACCTGGCTGGATTTAGGTGAACCACTTGTTGCGAGATAGACTCAATAATTTTTCAGTGAAATTTCTTCTGAAAGAGGAAGTGCATTTCCAGATTAACAAGAAGAAGTTTTCTCCTTTTGAAGTTTTTCTCCTTTTTAACAAGGAGTGTTTTCTCCTTTTGCTTGCAGCCTGTTTGTCCTCAGTTTTGCTCCCTGCATGTAAAACATTCTGCTTGGAAACTTCGATCCAGCTGAATAGATACCACTGCTTAGAAAAACCTCCATTTCCTGAGTGTATATTCCTTTCAGGATACTTGATGAGCAGGTATCTGTAGTGATGCAACAGGCTTAGAGTCTTTACGGTACATTTTTTTCCCCTTCCCTATGAGTAATTAGGGGATACATGCTCGATTGCAGTGAGAGAGCTAAGTGTGAGGTTTGCCATTATTGATTACCATTTACTTATCTGATAGAGAAAAAATTCCCACCAACTTGTCACCACAGGGGAACATTTTTGTTGTAGGATTTAGATTTCAATTTTGGAGTTAGAATTAAGTAGTGTTAAATAGATATGTTAAATATTCTCACTGGCTTAGAGTTATTAATTTTTTCTTTTGTAATCGTTCTTCAAAGTATACCATTCTTGAACAGTGTAGCTCCAAAAAAGCTTCCTTAAGCAAATAACTAGCCTGTGTTGTTATGAAAAGGAAAGGGTAGTGGATGTTCAGTACCTTGATTTTATCAAGGCTTTTAACACATTTTGCCCTAATATTCTTACAGCCATATTGGTGGGATGTGAAGTGGATAAACGGATGGATGATAAGTCAATTGAAGTACTGTCTTGACTGCTGGGTTTAAAGGGCTGTGTTCAGTGGTTCAGAGATCACTTGGTGGCTCAGTGGTCATGTGCCTCAGGGTTTGATACAAGGGGCAATACTGTTTAATAACAATGTGGAGAGTGGGGTGAAGCGCACTGTCAGGAAGGTTGTGGATGATACCAAACTGGAGCAACCAGTATGCACAGTAGAAGACAGGGCTGCTTTTCAGAGGGACTTGGATTAGTTGGAAAAGAGGGTTCATAGAATCATAAAATGGTTGTGGTTGGAAGGGACTCTGGAGGTCATCTGGTCCAAAGCCACTTCTCAAGCAGGGACACCTAGAGGCAGTTGCCCAGGACCACATCCGGATGGCTTTTGGATACCTTCAAGGTGAGAGACTCCACAGCCTCCCTGGGCAACCTGTGCCAGTGCTCAGTCACTCTCACAGTGCAAAAGTGTTTCCTGGTGTTCAGACAGAACCTACTGTGCTTCAGTTTGTGCCCCATTGCCTCTGGTACTGTCACTGGGTACCACTGAAAAGAGACTGGCTCCATCTTCTTTTCACCCTCTGTCAGGTATTTGTATATTTCGATAAGATCCCCCTGAGACTTCTCTTTTCTAGGCTGAACAGGTCCAGCCCTCTCAGCCTTTCCTTGCATGAGAGATGTGCCAGTCCCTTAATCATCTTAGTGGCCCTTTGTTAGGCTCTCTCCAGTATGTCCATGTCTTTCTTGTACTGGGTCTATTAATTATTACTGGGTCTATTAATCCGAGGCCAAGACGGATTATGCCTCGTATAACAACATCCTCAGTTATGAAAGAAAGACGGGTCCTTGTAGTAGGGGACTCGATTCTGAAGGGAGTGGAAGGTCCCATATGTAGACCAGACCCAATCTGTAGGGAAGTCTGCTGTCTCCCTGGGGCCAAAGTTAATGATGTCCAGAAGAAACTCCCTTCCCTAGTTAGGCCTGCTGACTACTACCCTTTATTGATTTTTCAGTTAGGCAATGATGAAATTTCAGGAAGAAGCCTGAGGGCAATGAAGAAAGACTTCAGGGCCCTGGGACGGATGGTTACGGGATCAGGAGCACAAGTAGTGTTTGCTTCTATCCCAACAGTTGCAAGGATTGATGAGAAGATTAATAGGAAATGCCAGCTGTTCAATGCCTGGCTCAGAGACTGGTGTCATCGGCAGGACTTTGGGTTCTTTGATTACGGGCTGCTTTTCAGGATGCCAGGCCTGCTGGCAACAGACAGCAAAAGCCTGACTCAGAGGGGGAAAAGGGTTTTAGGGCAGGAGTTGGCGGGGCTCATTGACAGGGCTTTAAACTAGATTCGAAGGGGGATGGGGATAGATCCAAGCTTGCTAGCAAAAACCCTGAAGGTGGCATGCTGGCACTAGACTTGGAAAAGATAGGGGGCATAACCAGGCTCCTTAGGAATAA
Source organism: Larus michahellis (assembly GCF_964199755.1). NCBI lineage: Eukaryota > Metazoa > Chordata > Aves > Charadriiformes > Laridae > Larus > Larus michahellis. Next base: position 15,069,786 of record NC_133903.1, on the reverse strand, counting down.
GTCTGGGGGTGGCAGAATTCCGGCTCCCGCCAGTAAAAAGGAGAAAAGACCTATAGCCCAGCTGAAGTGCTTATACACTAATGCACGTAGCATGGGCAACAAACAGGAGGAGCTGGAAGCCATTGTGCAGCAGGATAATTATGATGTAGTCGCCATCACAGAAACATGGTGGGATGGCTCACATAGCTATAGTGCTGCCATGGATGCCTATAGGCTCTTCAGGAAGGATAGGCAAGCAAGGAGAGGCAGAGGTGTGGCCCTGTATGTTAAGGAGTGTTATGAATGCTTTGAACTAAATGATGGTGATAATGAGACTGAATGTTTATGGGTAAGAATCAGGGGCAGGGCTAACAAGGCGGATATCGTAGTAGGAGTCTGTTATAGACCGCCCAATCAGGATGAGGAGGCAGATGAAATATTCTATAAACGTCTGGGAGAAGTCTCAAGATCGCGAGCTCTTGTCCTCGTGGGGGACTTCAATTTGCCGGACAGCTGGGAATACAATACAGCAGGGAGGGAACAGTCTAGAAGGTTCCTGGAATGTGCTGGGGATAACTTCCTGACACAGCTAGTGAGAGAGCCAACTAGGGAAGGTGCCGTGCTGGATCTGTTGTTTGTAAACAGGGAAGGTCTTGTGGGGGATGTGAAGGTTGGAGGCTGTCTTGGGAACACTGACCATGAAATGATAGAGTTTTCGATTCTGCGAGAAGCAAGGAGAGGGGTCAGCAGAACTGCTACCTTGGACTTCCAGAGGGCGGACTTTGGGCTTTTCAGGAGCCTGGTTGACAAAGTCCCCTGGGAGGCAGTCCTCCAGGGCAAAGGAGCCCAGGAAGCCTGGATGATTTTCAAGAAGGAAGTCTTAAAGGCGCAGGAGCAGGCTGTCCCCACGTGCCAGAAGACAAGCTGTCGGGGAAAAAGACCGGCCTGGCTAAACAGGGAGCTAGGGTTGCAACCTAGGGAAAAAAAGAGGATCTATGGCCTCTGGAAGGAAGGGCAGGCCACTCAAGAGGGCTACAAAGAGGTAGCGAAGCTATGTAGGGAAAAAATCAGGAGGGCCAAAGCCCAGCTAGAACTAAACCTGGCTTCTGTTGTCAAGGACAACAAAAAAAGTTTCTATAAATATATTAGCAATAAGAAGAGGGCTAAGGATTATCTCTGTCCTCTAGTAGGTGGGGCCAGCAACATAGTGACCAAGGATGAGGAAAAGGCTGAGGTACTTAATGAAGTCTTTGCCTCAGTCTTCAGCAGTAGGACCAGTTGTTCCCTGAGTACCCAGACCCCTGAGCTAGAAGACAGGGATGGGGAGCAGAATGAAGCCCCTGTAATCGAAAGGGAAATGGTGAGGGACCTGCTTCAGCACCTGGAGGTGCACAAATCTATGGGGCCGGATGGGATCCACCCAAGGGTATTGAAAGAGCTGGCGGAGGTGCTCGCCAGGCCACTTTGCATCATTTATGAGCAGTCCTGGACAACCGGGGAGGTCCCAGCTGACTGGAGGCTAGCAAATGTGACACCCATCCACAAGAAGGGCCGGAAGGAGGATCCGGGGAACTGCAGGCCAGTCAGTCTGACCTCGGTGCCTGGGAAGGTCATGGAACAGATCCTCCTCAGTGCCATTACACGGCACATGCAGGAGAACAGGGTGATCAGGCCCAGTCAGCATGGGTTTGTGAAGGGCAGGTCATGCCTATCAAACCTAATATCCTTCTATGATAAGGTGACCCACTTAGTGGATGAGGGAAAAGCTGGAGATGTTATCTACTTGGATTTCTGCAAAGCTTTTGACACCGTTTCCCACAGCATTCTCCTGGAGAAACTGGCTGCTCATGGCCTGGACAGGTGTACTCTTCGCTGGGTGAAAAACTGGCTGGATGGCCGTGCCCAGAGAGTGGTGGTAAATGGAGTTAAATCCAGTTGGTGTCCGGTCACAAGTGGTGTCCCCCAGGGCTCGGTGCTGGGGCCGGTTCTCTTTAATATCTTTATCAGTGATCTGGATGAAGGGATCAAATGCACCCTCAGTAAGTTCGCAGATGACACTAAACTGGGCGGGCGTGTTGATCTGCTTGAGGGTAGGTTGGCTCTGCAGAGGGATCTGGACAGGCTGGACCGATGGGCTGAGGCCAATGGTATGAGGTTCAACAAGGCCAAGTGCCGGGTCCTGCACTTGGGTCACAACAACCCCATGCAGCGCTACAGGATTGGGGCAGAGTGGCTCGAAAGCAGCCTGGCAGAAAAGGACCTGGGGGTGTTGGTTGACAGCCGGCTGAATATGAGCCAGCAGTGTGCCCAGGTGGCCAAGAAGGCCAACAGCATCCTAGCCTATATCAGGAATAGTGTGGTGAGCCGGACTAGGGAAGTGATCATCCCCCTGTACTCGGCACTGGTGAGGCCCCACCTCGAGTACTGCGTTCAGTTTTGGGCCCCTCGCTACAAGAGGGACATTGAGGTGTTGGAGCGTGTCCAGAGAAGGGCTACAAAGCTGGTGAGAGGTCTGGAGGACAAACCTTATGAAGAATGACTGAGGGAACTGGGGTTGTTTAGCCTGGAGAAGAGGAGGCTGAGGGGAGACCTTATCACCCTCTACAACTACCTGAAAGGAGGTTGTAGAGAGATGGGGGCTGACCTCTTCTCCCTGGTGACAAGTGATAGGACGAGGGGAAACGGGTTCAAGTTACGTCAGGGGAGGTTTAGATTGGATATTAGGAAACGTTTTTTCACTGAAAGGGTTATTAAACATTGGAATAGGCTGCCCAGGGAGGTGGTGGATTCACCATCCCTGGAGGTGTTTAAAAAAAGGGTAGATGGGGCACTGAGGGACATGGTTTAGAAGTGGCTTTTGTCAGGGTAGGTTAAAGGTTGGAGTCGATGATCTTAAAGGTCCCTTCCAACCTCAGCAATTCTATGATTCTATGAATTAATATTACTAAATATTAATAATGGGTTCCCCCCCCTTTGATTTCTTTAGGGCACATTGGGTATTTTAGAATAGAGGATTCTTCAGTGGTGAATACTTTATATTCAAAACTGTTAAGCCGTAGAATTGTGGGTTAAGCTGGGTTTTTTACTTATGTTCGTTTGTCTGACACAGAGCCGGGATATTCACAGTTAATAGTGCATTTATGTCCAAATAACACATACGTGTGATTGCTCTGTCCATTTTATAGAAGGATGCCCAAGGAAAAGATCTGAGTTGTTGATGGAGGAAGGTATTGGACCTGAGCAACCTGAGGTGTAGGACTGTGCTTTTAGCCATGCAAACTTGTTACAAATAATCCTTAAATTCTTAAAGTTCGCAAAGACAAAGTACTATAAAGGAAAAAAATTCAGTATTAGGATGGTGAATCTGAAGGTTTAGACATTTCTATGCTTCATCAGCAATAGCAATTTCCCTTCTGGGGGAAAAAAAATAAAATTAAAAAAACTGATTTGCTTTTTGGTTCTTCAGATATCTTGAAAGATTTTTTGGTTTTGTTTTTTAGATGTTACTGTCTTAATAAAAAAAGGCAACTTCATGGAATTATGACAAATTTAAAAACCTGGTTTGTTTCCTTTGGCAATGCAATAATTGGTTGATAAATTACTTGGTTCTTTACGTTGTTCAAATGCTTGTGGACACAACGTTAACATAAGGAAAACTAAACCGAAAGCAATTTTGTGCGGCTTTTTTTACTATACCCTTGAGCATTTTCTAAGTTTGCATTTAATCACAGAATCTTGGCCATGATATTTCTGACAGGTAATTTCCTTAATGCCGTTGACAGAGATGGATTACATGGAAGCCTATTGGATCCAATGCTTTTGTGTGCAAGTGATAAGACTAGATTAGGGTTATCTTACTCTGAGTGCCTGGAAAGATATAGCCACCTAATAATTCCCCTGGTAATATGGATGGTTTTGTGGGAGCAAAAATTCATGACTAGATACTGGCCTGCAAAAGTATTACCAGATTTTATTGCACCTTGAGAACATCTGGGGTGATGTGTATTTTTCTGTTACATGATATCAAAATTATATGTCAGAGAAAGACAAATGTATTAAATGTTTGGCAGACTGGAAAAGTGATAAGGCAAGAGGCAGGCACGTATCTTAGAAATACTGATGAGATTTTAAAATAAAATTATGCTTTTCATAACTATGAATATTATTCTTATTTTGCAGAGAAATAACAAAATAAGTATCATTTAGCTTTTTAGGTGCTCTAAAGTTTCATGTAAGAAAATTGCTGTTGTCTTGCTGCTTTATTAAAAGACCATAAGCCTGAACATTCACGACCATGATGGTTTTTGAAACAGGAGTTAATTATAAGTAGCAAAGTCTGAATAAATTTTAGATCTCGATAATATTCTTCTGCAGTTGAGGTTTTTTGAACACTTGAGTAGGAAGCGCATACAAAAGCTTAGGTGAAATAATTAAGAGCCATCAATGTATAGCTTATTTTTATTTACTTGTAGCACTCATTCAGTTCAGTTGAAATAAGATTTCTGCATGATGTCCAAGATCATGGCAATTTTATAATTTTTTCAAACGTGCTAGACTAAGAAAATAATTTCAATGGGCTGGTAGCTAACAATAGTGCAGTCAAAGCACCTGTCTCATTTGGAAACAGACTTATTGGAAAGATGAAGGAGAAAAGAGAGGGTAGTGTTCATAAAACATAGACCTCTGGCTCTATCTATGATCAGTAAAGAAGAGAGATGCACCTTCAGGAGGCAGTTCAGATAAGAACCTAATTTAGATGGTCTGACTCGCGTCTTGTGGGATCCTCTTTACATCTCTCCACTGATTAACGAGAGGGCTAAAAGGAGCGGCTTCCCTAAGCAGAAGTTAGCTTTTGTGAATATTTTTCTGGGATAGTGAGTTGCATAGACTGAAGATACAGAATGGTTCTTCATGTTTTGCAGCTTTCTAGGCAATAGAAATTTGCTCCGCTGTCTGTATAAAATGTTCAGAGGCTTTTTGTGGGGACTTGGAGGAGGGGATACACATCATGTATTTGTTGGCATAAAGGCTCTTAGCTTCTTTCTAAGTAATGGTGTAAAAACTGTTGTCATATGTTATTTCTGGAAGACACAGCAAATAGAAAAGACGGTCCCTAGATTGCAGTTAAAAACCAAACAAACCCCAGACTGCTGGAGAATATTTGGGTTTGGTGTGGTGGTGAAGCTTTCTGTCCTTTGTGTCCTGAAAGATTCTTTACCTTACATCTTGACCCATTAAAATATATTACCTATCTTTTCCTTGTTTTATTTCCAAAGGAAAAAAAGGCGTTTTATACTGTGTTCTGAAAAAGGATCATATACATGTTTAATATATGCTGTGATGAGTAATTTTGGTCATGGTGCATCAGAAAGCTATTTTCCCCCACCTTCTTTCTAATAAGAATTTTAATCCATTGATGACAAAACCTCTAAAGTATTTCCTTGCTGCATTGTAATACACTGTGACGAATTATGTCTCAGGAGTTGTAAAATTTTCTCATAGCTTGTAATACCTCATTTAATGAATTCATCACACCAAAATGTAAAGATGAAGCAGCATTTATTTTGTATGTTATATTGCATATAATTTTTAGACTTGACATTTATAGCTATGGAAGCTGTTATTTTACATATCATTTTCAAACCATATCAGCCTTAAACACATTTAAATTTAATAAGCAAGTAGATTAGATTTGCTTTTAAGGTAGGCATATCATTATAGTTTGTGTTCCCTTCAGTAGGGCACATGCTTACTGTTAAATGCAGTATTTAGTTGTCTTTTAAAACATAAAAATAATAAAAGGGGATATGTTTACAAAACTAATTGAATATACAGCTGCTTTTGGGGACAGTGCCCCAGTCGTGATTTTTGCAGCATGTAGATGCTAAAGTAGTTTTTGGGTTTTTATTAAAAATTGCCCTGTTTTGAGGAAATATGAATGTAGGAACTATATGTGTTTCAGTTATGAAATACCAAATCTGTCATAGTAACATATGGCCTGATCATCATCTCCTGCAGAAAAAAAATCCATGGGAGGGGAGAGCTTATTTGGAAACTCTGCATGATTTTCCAGGCAGATTTTCTGATGCCTCATCTTTCTCATCAAAAAGAATTTGTAGCTAAGGAGGTGGATTCTTACAGCCTTCTAACTATTTAAATGCCTTATTATCCATGAAAAATATGTTGTTAGTAGTGTGAAAAAAGGCAGCTCTTCTTTCTTCGATCCTGGCTTCTTTCACTGCTAAAGAAACTTTACAGAACATCACATAGAGAACCTCTGCTGTGACCTGGTTGTGACTCCCACCTCGGAATCTTGGTGGATATAGAAGCAGCTGAGAGAAACCTAATGAAAATCGGGACTTTATAAAATCCCAGTGGACTCTTCTCTGGAGATTACGTTGCTTTTCCTAGTGTATCTGCTAAAAGACAATTCCAGTGTTATACTTGTTACTCTGGCACAAAATTGGACAGGATGCAAATAAGAGGTCTTTCATCTTAACTCAGAGGGAAGAATGATTTTTCTTTGTATTTTTTCATTCTTTTTTAAAGACCAGTTTGGAAATATGGTACAGATTTTTCCAGACTTTATGAAAGTATTTTTCACTTTTTATCAAAATAAGGCTGTTGTCTGTTTTCCAAAGTCCTTTCACTAAAGTGGAAAACTTAAGCAGAAGACCTTTTCTTAGAATCAGTCTTCGAAGAACATAATTTTTAAATTACATTTAGAGGATTTTGTTTTGGGGTTTTTGTTGTGGTTCCCCCCTTCTGCCCTTACATATGTTGCTTCACATCATGTTCATAGAGTAGTTCTTTGAGTTGTATGTAGCTTTTGGCTTTTCTGGTCTATCTACATTCATAGGCCTAGTCAGCAAATTAGTAGACCTGATACATCTTTCCAAATCCAAACCTCTTCCTATATATTTCTCTAGGGAATTTTGTGTGTGAGCCAACCATGCAAGCCAATATTTAATGAACCAGAGTACTCCAGACAAGTAATCTGAAACATACGATCTGGTTCAAGTATAAATTGCTGTGTAGTAGCTTCACATAAAACCAACACCAGACACCCTTCTGTTCTTTGTACAGTTGGTTAATGGAAGGGAAATTAGATGGATTGCACCAATACTAGTGAAAAAAAAAAAAAAGGGAGACAGACTAAAGAGTCATGTATGTTGATTTATTCTTAACATGCAATGTGGCATGCTTTTGGCCTGAGCCAAACAGTAGTGTCTGTCAGGCCCTGGCATGCTTCTAGAGATGGCAGATGATAGCAGCTTTTCCGAACAGGCAGACAGAATGTAGCTACCAGCTCTGGTGAGGCAGCATTTTGTTCACAAGGATATGGTCTGTGGTGCCATAAAACAGGTGCCTGTTCTGATTTGTTGCATAGCCATGAAGACCACCTTTCATAATGGGATGATGGTACAAAATAGGCAGAATCCTTATAGCCGAGGAACAATGTCTAACAGAACTTGAGAGAGCTACGAAGTTCCTTGTCTTGGCTGTTCCTCTTATTTTGTGCCTCGTCCATGAAGTTGGTAAAAGGGTTAAAGGAACTGTCACTGCATTGAAATGGAGCATGTGAGGCAAAGGAGGGGAAAATGTGCTTCTTAAATTAAACCATCTTCCTCATTTAACTGTTACTTGCTATTTATTTTATGTCCTTGCATATAAACATATATGGCTATCCACATTGTAAAAACTAAGCTATAGTGAAAGCAGATTTCACAGCTACATTAGAAGATGGTCGAGGTGACTACATAAGGCTTAGGATTAGTTAGCTGATAATCTTTCAAGGAAGTACAAGACATAGTAATCAACAGGGTAACACAGAAAAGGCATCAGAAGAATTAGTTATTTGCCATGGGGTTTACAAGAGTGTTATTTAAAAATTAGGTACATAGTTACTGTTCATACTAATGCATCTAAATCTCCGTGAATTTCATTCTGTGCATTCCACTAGATTATGTGATCTTTGAACTTCTGTTGATAATTTTTTTAGTGTAGAGGATTGACAATGTATGGTGTCAGCAAAATATGTCACAAAGTCATGAGGTGTAACTGAAGAATTGAATAATCTGTATCATGTCTTTCTCAAAAAGATAATTAAATGGAATGGCATTTAAATTGATGGAACTAGAGGGGTGACCAGTTGCTAAAACGCTGTCTCCCAGGGTTTTTTTGGTAAAATTATTATCAATATGTTGTTAATTTCTCCCCCTTATAAGCGTGTGTTTTAATATGCTTATTTTTCCTAGTACTTTCAGAAGGAATAACTTAATTTCAGGTAGTAGAAAATAATTCTAAAGCAAAATCTTTTAAATAAGAAATCATATATTTGTCGAATCTAACATGTTGTATCTTTCACTTAAATACAATTTATTCATTCTTTTATTCAAAGAAAATGTGCTGCACATTGAAATTACACTTAATAACATCAAAAAGTAGTTTTTTTTTAAAAAAAAAAAAGTAATTTCTGGAGGTTTGTAGCAATGTATCTTTAAGTTTACCTCAGCATTGAAAGGACCATTTGAAAAGCTAAGAGCTTAATCCAGACGTCAATGATGATGATTTCCTTCAATATGATAATAAATATACCAAAGTACCCTTTTATCTTTAATAATTCAGGATTCATTGAGCATTTAAAGGTTTTCCTGTTCTGTCATTTAAGGAATCTGATAGCAATTTGTTAAAAATAATGAGACATGTCTTGACAATAGACAAAAAAATTGTGCAATATGTAAGGGATGCTATTTCAAAATGAAACTTGGTGCTCTGTACAGCACTTGCATAAAGATTTAAAGCTTTTCACCTTACTTTCTTATCTTCTTGAAAACTGTAACCATTAGGATGACTTCGCATAAATTATTTGGAGGATATCCCCATAAATCAGTTATTTTTATAAGAAACTCCTCAGTCCTCCCCTTGAAATTATGTATAAGTCTACAAAAGAAGCTTTGTACAAAAGTAATATATATTGCTATGCTTTATTGGGGGGTGGGGGTGTGCGTGTGTCTGTGTGTGTGAAGAATAGCTGTTTCTGAGCAATAAAGTGCTTCTCAATTGAGATTTACAATTTGTACCACCATGACTTTCTAAAAGGTATGCATTTGTGTTTGTAGTACAGTTAACAGAATTGATAATGATGTTAAGGTAATTCTAACATTTACATGTTGTTATACAGTTTCCCCTGAAGTGTGAAGGACAGAGCGTAATTCTTTGTACTGGGAACCTTTTTTGTTATTTTTGCCCTGAAGGATAGTTTTTAAGCTGAATGTTAAATTTATTTTCATAGTCAAAACATTCTCAAGCAAGTTACTCTGTTTCAGATTATTGTATTAGTTTTGAGTATATTCACTTTCATTTGGAGACCAATGTGGATACGAACTACGAGAGCAAAGATGCCTACTGTAATCTGAGACTAGAATCTGAATTGAGATTTCACACTTTGAAGAAGAAACGAATATATGTCTGAAACTGAATGAATTAAGTATGCATATTCAGTAATTATGATGTTAATTAAAACTAGTTAGAGCTTACACAGTGGACTTCCTTTAAGAACTCCAATAATCCAGATCCAGTTGCTGACTAGTAAATAGTGTAAAGTGTGCCTGCAAGGCCAAATAACATTGATTGAAGCAGCACGGTAATTTCTGAGGTTTCTTAGGCGTTAGCTCCAGTTTCAGGGGCTTGGTTAGAAATATTCTCAGAGTTCTAGGATTTCTGTTTGTGGAAAATAATTTTTTGCGGTAGATGAGCAGAGAGCTAAGCATTGGATCTGAGTTATGCGTTGCACTACCCAAAGTTGCTACTCGTTGTCATGGTAACATTTTTAAATGGTGGTGGCTGTGGCTTGAGATCATAGCATTTTCTGTTAAGTGAAGATTTTTCTGAGATTATAATGGAGTGTTTTAAGTGAGTAGACCTTTTGTACTCAATAAAATATTTAATAGGTTGTAGTAAATATTCATTTGTCCTGCCTTCAAGATAATAACACCATGCTGTGTATTTACAGTTCTGTGCTAATAGTATGGTATTTTTGGAAGAGTTAATCCATTCTTAAGAGTCAAACGTGCTAAAAATAGATTTTCTAGTAACACTTTAAGTAGTAATTGCTGAACTTGTTTCATTTTACCCTTTCAAAATGCTGTGTGGCGGATAGGTTAAATTTGCTTCAGCTTTTTTATGCATTTAGTGAAGTAATGGTTTTAGTACTGATTTGTATTTAAAGCTGAACTTAAACGCCTTTATGCTGGGACTTTCTTGTTCTGAGTGACTGAAAATAAATGTGTACACAGTAGCTTATATTTTGGGAGGGCAGTGGTAGAAATGCTTTAACTGAAAAGCTGGGAATGGAACATCTCTCTGTCAATCATACGTTAACATACTTTGTTACTGACCATATCATATTTGAGATGAAGCAATGTAGAATGCTGTCTTATTCCTCACATAGATAAGCTTTCAAAAGTGATCTCCGAATCATGTCTGCCACAGAGCAAGGATTTGCTGAGAGTGACAAACACATGCCCACTACATTTCCCATATGCTTTTCAATAACTGAATTCCAAGGCTTCTGACAGAAAGGAAATGTCTTAGAAAACTCTCAATAGTACACTTCAATACAGCAGGATACATTGAGTGAAAAGCAGAACTGTTTTTGCAAGTCAGGATTTATAAACTTTAATAATACACTTATTGGGAAGAAATGGAAATTCAGTTTAGAGCGTTTGGAGAAATCATCTTGACGGGTAATACTAATTCATTTTTTCTTGCTATTGCACTGCTTCATTGATAGTTCACACGGTTTGATGGCCTTTTGGAGCCTATTTAGCCCTTTGTGGCTCATCATAATCTCATCCTTCATCCCTGTGATTTCAGAGGCTTTATGGAAATACCATGCAGATGTGTATGTGCTTTAGCACAGCTGATAACAGTGTCTTAGATGACCCCATCAATCTTAATGACATTTTCTACTAATCAGAAAGAGGCTTGCAATTTATTTTTCTTTTTAGCTTCTTCATTACCTCTCTCTCTTATCTATCTATCCGTCTATCTATCTATCTATAAAAAAAATAATCAAATGGTGCTTTAGCCTTGCCATACTAAACTCAGTCTCCTATATACCCACCAAGTGTTCTTTAACTGTGTGCAGTTTTCCTTCCTTATGGTCACTCAGCTGTTTTTCTCATAGTTACTCTTTGCAGATTTAATTCCTTTGTCCCTACTATTTCCCTACGTAAGGTTAATACACGAGGGGTTGCCCTGCAGTAACCGCATAGATCTAAAAGTTTCAAGACACTCAGAGAAAGCTACTTTAAACTGCACCTTTCAGCATCACTTTTCTTGGAGTTAGGTGGAGGATCCTCAGAAAACAAATATATGACATAAGAAAAAGAAAAGTACAACAATTTTAATACATGTAGGGAAATACAGAATTTGTCTTTAGCTGTGATTGGCGTATAATAAGTAATGACTGCTTTTTTCTTTTTGTTTTACCATTAACAATATGAATTTGTAATTTTGCAACAATGAATGGCTTTCCAAACTTGAGCAACTTGTACTTTGTGTTTTTCTTACATTAACGTTATTTCAAAAGGACACTGCAATGCATACTTTTATTGAGCAATAAGAGTAAATCTTTTCAATGAAGCAGTAAGATTGGATGTATTTATTTTTGTTTCTGCATTTTAAAAAATGTCATTTATGCAGCTTGAGTTTTAGAAAGCAATTTTCATTGTATCAAAGTGAGCCATGGACTCACTGTGGATTGGAATTTTGCCCAAAGTGGGGAGAACATAGTATTTTTAACTATATCATCATGTAGAGTGGCCATGAAACATTATGGGAAGTTAGAGAGAATACAACGAACAGAATAATAATAGAACATTACATTTCCATGTGTGGCATGTGAAAATGTATCAACAAGGTGTTTCAACTGCTTTTTAGACATTTTACTTTTTAATGTCTTAAAATCCCAAAAAATTTGATTTAGCACAAAGCACTGTACGTAACAGTTCAAAATATAAGTAAGAATCAGTTTTTACTGTAACAATTGAGGATCTCTATGGGGAAGAAAAAGACAAAATAAAAGGAACATTAATCCACAGATACAATGTATAAAAACTGTTCCATAGAGCAAAAAAAAATCCAAACCTGAAGTTTTATTCTCATCTCATGTGATTATTTATAAACTTGCCTGATAGTTGTCTGAATACCAAATACATTTGCTCTGACCTCTGTGAAAGCTGACCCTCAGCCTGGCCAGCCAACTTCTGTGGTGGCATGGAAGTGGCCTTATATTCAGCTGTGTGTAAATACTTCCTTGTTGCATCGTGCTGTAGTTTTTGTTTTCTTATCTTCCTTGCATCTTACGTTATTCATCTCAGTGCTGATATGTTCTGGTTGGCAACTTGCCTATATGTTCTTTTGGAGTCCTTTGCAGCTTCAATGTTTCTTCAAAAACTAGTCTCTAATTATTCAGGATACAGTCTTGATGCATCTACCATTAAATAAAAGATTACTTCAGTTCTTTGGAGGTGTAGATGCCATTCTGTCAAATCACAGGCCTTTCGTGCACCTGACTTCAGTGAGGGTAAAGCTTCCCCTTTCTTTTTTGACTTAAGGTACGTGTTTTGGTTGATTGTTTGGGGGTTTTTTGTTGTTTTGTTTTTTTTCTTTTAAATCCACGTCATGGTATGTAGTTCACCAAACATACCTACTATTGACAGTTAAGAATGGCTAATGCAGTTAGCTCGTTACTGTCTTTTCATTGAGAAAAGCATTAAGCAACCGTTCTGGGGTTAAAATGAGTTTAATGGAATAAGCACAGACCCCCACCCCCATTCTCCGAGTCTAATTTTGAATTATGCTGTGAAAGATGTGTATAACTGGTTTTTGCAGTTCCTCCTCTCCATTCTGACAGGAGAACCTACTAGATCAAATACAGCACTATGCTAGTCTGCTTTCCATTTTGTGTCTGGTTTGGAGTTTGGCACAGTGACCTTAGATATGCACTTAACAGAATAGAGGTATTTCAGTAGCAAAATTCTGCCTTGCAAGGTCCAATAAGTAAGTGTGGTGTTCTTTTTTCAGAAAGGATATAAACATATCATTAAAAAAAACCACCACAAAACAAACAAACAAAAAAAAAACCCCAACACCTCCACCCCCCAAACACGATGTTACGCTCCAAGAGTAGCTTTAAATAGCTTTCTGTGAAAGTGGAAGAATGTTTTGGGAACAATTTTGCAAAATGCTGTTTTAGGAATACTACTAAGTATTTTCATTAATGACATGAATACAAAATACATTTTAAAAACTCCCAAAGAATATCAATCTGAAAGGACCTGCAAGGCTACCTTTAGTATTAAAAATTACCTCGATGAGTTGGAGACTGAACAGAATGCAGTTTACAAAGGGCAAATTAAAAGGTCTATATTTAAAAATATTGAGCTGTGAAAACAGAAATGCATAACGACTGTGTAGGTAAGTAATTTGCAGTACAGTGATTTTAGCTTCTAGTAAATGAGAAGTTAAACATATTAAAGATATAATGCTGTTGCAGAAAAGGCATACACATGCCATACTTTTATATAAAAACAGAATAAACATCAGTAAGGCCTATGAAACCATACTCTTGAAAAATTCAGCATTTGTAAAGCTTCAGCTGCAAGGCAATATTCTGGGAACAGTGGTTCAACAATCGGCTTAATCAGTGGAAGTACTGAGGAGAGTAATATGAAGCATCAGAACTCTGGAGTATGTGACCTATAGGAAAAAGCTGGGGAAAAGAAGCCTGAGCAAGGCTCACGTGTCCTCACATACATAAAAAGCAGCTGCAAATAAGGAAGTAATCAACTTTTTCTCTATTCACTGTGCAGTAGTCTTACTTTGCTGCAATGTCAGTTTAGGATCATCATCAGGAGGAACTTACTAATGGAAGAGCAGTTGAAAACTGGACAGAGTTGCTTAGAAAGGCAGTGAAATCTCTAGTGCTCAAAGTTTACAGAAACATTTTAGACAAAAGTTGCAGGTGTAGCTTTTCCTGGAAGCTGGGGTAGAGAAAGGCATTGAACAGCCTGGTCTAGTGCGAGTGTGAGGCATCCCTGCCCAGCGCAAGGGGCTTAGAACTAGATGATCTTTAAGGTCCCTTCCAACCCGAACTATTCTGTGATTCTGTGAGAGTGAGAGGGGCAACCAAATGGTCTGTCTAGATCAGTTGTGTTTCTGTATTATTTTCATACCTCACACATATTGAGGACACTGATGATTTTTAATGGCTCTTGAGAAAGTATTCTCCTTGTGCTTGATAACCTTGTTTTGTTTTGTCTATTGCTAACACATTTTGCAGTAAATAAAAATAACTTGACGTGATATGTTTTTCAAATATAGTAGCAATTATTTGCTTTTATTACATATATTTCTTTCAATTTAGAAACTAAAAGGTAAAAAGCTTATTTAGAGGTCTGGTTATTTAATACAGTATATTAATTTATTAATAACAAGCAAGATGATGTATGAGTTCTTGGAACAAGAATCAGAATTCCAACTTCGAGCACTGTTTCATAGGCATGAACTGTTTAGTCCCTAGGGCATGCTTGCAAAGGGTCTTTATTCATTTAGCACTTCCTGTTGGTTCTTTCCCAAAATCCAGAGCACTTTGTTCTCCTTCCCTCCAAGCTGGAAATAAAATTTTATGGTCATGGTTGAGGAAGGGGGCATGGCACAGTACAAATAGGCACAACTTAGTGCGCATATGTCCAAATACAGGGTATTGCTTTAGGCTTTTAGACCTGCAGGGGCTTAACAGAGAGTGCCAGATGCATCCCAGTTATATGCCATTGAAGACATCATCTAGAAGGAAAACAGGAGCGGATGTAAGAGAGAGAGAGAGGTGATCTGTCCATATTAAAATGCGTAGTCTTAGCATAATAATTGAAATGCGCGAGAAGTAGTATGCCTTTCATAGTGCTGATGTCCATGTAGCATTTTTCTTTCACTTATATTGAACAGAATATATATCACTGTTTAAACCTTTTTATATCTCTGTAGGAAGGAAAATTACTTAGGCATGTTGTGCATGAATGACATTAATCCGAATGACTGCATGTGTAATACTGGGGCTTTGCTTTCACTCAGCCTTGGTGACCAGATAGATCTGCAGCTATGTACTAACTTTCATTCCAGCCCACTGCTTACTAACACAATGAATATGAACTAGCTTTGAATCCTTTCCAGTCTGTACAGTACCACAGCTAATAATAACTTTGACTCAATTCTAGGACTGAGAAGTGGGGTGTCTGCATACCTGCTGCCCACAGTCCAGCATTGGACCGTGGAATTGCGTTAGTATGTGCAACATTTTTTGTCACTGACCAAGATACAAACATAATATCACAAACTGAAGTTTTTATGTGATAAAAAGAGCAGAGAAGGGGAAACAGCAGAGAAGTGACTGAGTCATAACAAACTGTATCACTTGGCTGCAAGCAAGTAATTATTAAAAAAAATATAACTTAAAATCATATATGTAGCAAAAAAGAATGTAGCCCATCAGGGGGGATTTCACCATTTCAATAGAGCCTTGCAATATGAGTTCCATGTAACGTGGTCCAGAAGGGATAATGCAGTTCTTGGGTGTGTAAGCAACTGGCTTCTTACATGGAGTTATTTTATTCAGACTGCTTGAATTCTGTTGGGTAGCGTGTCCAGAGGTCATACATGATATGACAAGAAGAATGTTTATAAATTGCAAAGTTAGAGAAACTCCATGAAATGACCAGTGCTTGAAATGAACTTGACAGTGAAAGATCTGGAGACATCATATGATTTAAAGAAAAGAAAGCTTTTAGATTGACTTGACCAGAGTTAATAAGTAGTGATTTGTTCCCAATTCATACATGTTTACCAAGGAACATAACTGCGATAACAGAGGTTTCTTCAGTTGAACAAACAAAAGTGGTACAGCAGCCAATACCCAGAAATCAAACCTAGACAACTTAAGGTTACAACATTTTGTCACTGAGAGAAATTAAGCATTGATGCGACTTTCTGGAGAGTTACTTCTGCCTTTCTGGGAATTTTGGGGTTTTGTTTTTCCCAAAGCATATGCTCTATTTTGGACAAGAGTTGATATCTTATCTTTTGTATTATATGTGAAATCAAATGATCATTTTAGCCTTACAAGCTCTGGAGTACACAGTTGTGGATATTTAGCGTAATTATATGTCATTGAAAATATTTGATAAGGCTGATTGTATGTGGGAATAGGTAAGCTGTATTGAGTTCCTTTTTTTTTAGGATGTTTTTGTTTGGTTTAAATTGGGATAGAACATAAGGAAACAAAGTCTAACGCTGTAGAATTGAGAAGTGTAGAAATGCAGTAACTGCATGAGAATACTTATGTGCCAGATGCTGAACATAAAACATTCTTCACTGAAGTATAAAATCTGACAGGGAAATGTAGCTGCTGACAAAGAGTGTTTTATCTGCGTGACAGAGAAAAAATTATCCATATGGAAGAGAAAAAAATATCCATCAGCTACCTTTGGTATATAAGCTTTCAGTTTTGATGAATTCTGGCTAAAATGACCATAAATCTCTTTTTTAAAGAGTTTCCCTTCTCTCCCTCACACACACTTTCCATGAGGTATGCGATTCTTCTAAAACTTCCATGTAGTATTTTTTACAGTTTCTATTTAGTATCACCATAGTCAAATTTCCAAGAAATTGTACAGCCCCATTTCTTAATTCAAAGTCAGTATTTTATACAGAAATAACAAGTAAGAACTACACAGGAAATGCAAGGGAAATAGCTACCACTGTATGATACGCTCTTGAAGTGTCATCTACTTTTAGGGAGAAATAGGAGCAAGTGCCTCATTTTAAAACCTGCTTTCAAAACTTGTTGCTAAAGTGATATTATTCCAGCCAGCTGCTGCAGTTCTATAGAATAAATGCAGTTAAGGTTCAAACTTTTCCCAAGTATTTCTTTTATTCCTAAGTCTTGTTTCAGTTATAGAATAGTAGATGTGGCTGTTCAATTGTGTTCTTGTAGTCTGTGTTCAATTTCTATGTGCCTTTGCAAAACTACTTCCTGATGAATCTAAGGAGTAATAATGTAGTAAAAGTTTCATGATCCATGCTTGTCATAGCTTTTCCAAACTGACTGGAAGCAAGAAAGGGTAAGAACTGAAGAATTCATTGTAGGCTTTATGGCAGTAAGAGCAAAGAAATAGAGTATTTGTAAACTACTTTTGAACTACAAAGGAGGGGGGCTTAACAATCAGACAGGAAGGGAAGAACAAATGCCTAGAGACAAGGTTGTTGGGAACAGGGCAGAACATAGACCTGGCCAGGAGTGAGGTGTCTGGCAAATAATGGGGGGGGATATAAGCAGATCTGTAGCACTGAGCAGGAGTCTAAGAATGGTGCCTTGAGTCCAGGTGAGAAGAGAAGGAGGATCCTGAGAGTACTGACTTGAAGAATTGAAGCCAGGAAAGAATTTGAGTTCAAGAGAGTTTATGTGTATGGGAGAAGTCAGTTAAAACTTGATGGAAGAGGAGAAAGGGGAGCAAAAGATGAAGAGAAACTGAGTGAGAAGACAGTGGCAGCAGGGAGTTAGTGATGCTAGGAGAATACTGTTACAAGAAGGAAAGAGGGAGAGGTCAAATATGTAAAGAAGGAGAATAAGAAAGCATGAGTACAAGATGACTTAATCTGTTAGTTCTGCTATGCTACACTATTTCATTCATACAAGCAAACAATGAATCATAGTATCTCTGGAGGTATGAAGAGACGAGTATGGAAGGAGGTACATAAAGAAATGTATTTATTAAAAGTATGAATATATTGTAGTTTGGGAGCGTCCTGTTGGTCCAACCGTTGGGCCATGTAGATGCACAGGGAGATGCAGTCTATGTACTAGCAAAATCCTGCCTAAGAGAAATAACATACTAATATAATAGGCATTAGGAAAGTAGAGGAGGAAAGTAGAAACAAAACTGGCAAGAGAGATGTTCTAAGGCTCAACAGGATGTCTGGATTCAGAGCTAAACAGGCAAGACAATTTGTCACCTGCAGTTCTTTCTCACCCGTCTCACTGGATGGTAGGTCTTCTCACAAGCGGTTAGATTTTTTCATCGGTGGCAAGAACATTTGATAGGGAATAGGCATGTTTGTTCCAGTTTTGTGAAATCACCGTAAGGTGTATGCTCCCCTAGAGTGAATGTCCCTTTCATCCTATCCCTGTTATTGCCTTGGCTAGAATCATGTGAAAGATGAATGCTTTCAATGTACAGATAAATTTCTTTTTTACATGTTATGTTAAGTTTTAAGCCTACTCTAGGAAACATTTTTAAATACCTTTTTCTCTTTTTATTACTTGATCTCACTGCAAAAAAATAGTTTAAGGAGATCCCAAATAATTTATAGGGAGAGAAGTATCAAAGGAAAGGAGCTAGATCATAGATTGGAAAGTAAATTCAGTTGCTTGGGGGGGCGGGGTATTTTTGTTGTTGTTATTGTTGGGGGTTTTTGTCTTTTTTGTTTGTTTTTTGTTTTGTTTTTAAATCCTTCAAATACAGGCATTAGCAATGCAAATCTTTCTACCAGACATGAGACGTCTGTGGTGGGAAACAAGCACCTACATCTGTGACTTTTGTCTGCAGCATTTACAGCCTCAGTGGCAACTTGAAAGCTTCTCTAGTTGTGATTTACAAGAATGTAAGATGGGAACTTCTTCATGTATTTCATTTATAGTTTGTTATGCTTTACATCTCTTAAAATAGGGAATTGTGCTTAGCATTTCAGAATCTCCAGAAAGAAGTAAAGTAGGTTATCATATACATTATTTTTTACTTAAGTCTCCATCTCCAGGCAGTCTCCCCAGGGTAGTTAAATGCTGTGTGCCGTATCTGAAGTCACTGATATCTGAATGAGGGTGGGTTGTTGTTTTTTTTTTGGGGGGGGGAGAAAAGCTAGGTGTCACTCTTTTAGCAACCTTTGTAGTTATTAAATAGAAACAGGCTGAAGGCATCCAGAAAAATTTCATGTCTGGTTTTGTTGTGCTTATGGTCTTTTTCATCTTTTTGTCTTTAGTGAGCTATCAAGCAGTGATTGATTTCTGTATACTTGTTGGGATGAGATCAGTAAATCATATGAAAATGGTCTTAGGAACAAAACCATTTCATGTGGACAAGAGGTCCTTCTCTCATTCTTTGTGTGCTATGAAGTTATAGTGTTTCCAGATCCATTATCTGTGCATTGTATGGAGATTTATTTACTTTCAACAGCAAAGTTGATCTTGTTTATTTCAGTAAGTGCTTGCTTTAGATGGCATCCAAAAGAGATAAGGAGGAAAAAAGCTGCTTTTTGAAATAAATATTGTATTCTGACCATTGCTAGCCTTCATTATCCACTTTTTATAAACTGGAGTTTGCTGGCTTTTTGTCAGCCTCATTGCAAAGCTTTGTTAATACACCACCATGAAAATGAAAGTTTCATACACATTGACATAATTAATGAAGAGGCAAGCAGCATGCTCTACCAATTAACACCACAGGGAAAAGTAAAATTGGCTTCCTTTTTGCATGTTGTGCCAAAGTTAAGAACTGTAACACACAGCAAATAAATAGAGATCCTTTTAATGAGCTGCAAGATTGAGCTGAATAACTCTGGAAGGATGTTGTGTAAACATTGCCAACTATTTAGAGTGTTAAGAGTAATTGATGAGCTTAGTTAAAAGTTAGGGGTTGTGGGGGCTGTCAAAGAATGGAAATAGTGCTTGTTAATAAATAAATTTTAATTTCAATGCAGCTATTAGGCATGTTAAAGAATATAACAAGCACTTTAAAACAAATATGAAAAAAAAGAAACAGTGTAGTGCTTGCTACTCGACTAACAAGTTTGTCAGAATTGATTTTTTCAACTGAGTATTTCTGTACTTAGTATTTACTCATAATGAAAACTTGACTAATTGTTCTCTGATGCTGGTTCTCAATAGCCCAGCCATCTGGCAACATAAGACATCACTCAACCTTGATTTTTTCCAACTGTCCCAGAAGTCCTATGACAAGGAAGTAAACAGGTGAAATTGTTCTGTGATTAATATGAAGCGTTCTGTTTATCTTGAGACACAAGCGTAGAAAATTCAGAGCAGTTCAGGTTAAAACTCTTTTCAAAACATATTTTCATTAAACAGACTTGTCCTAAAAACATTATTAGTAAGAATTAGTAAGAATGAGTTTTCAAAACATACTGGAAGTTAGAAGGCTTGATTCAGAGCTGGCATCATTTAGTTGATAATGGGTCAGAGTGTATGTATGATAACAGAAATGTAATTTTGAGTGTTCATTGTCACCAGCTAACTTAATCTCTCTCTTTTACAGAATCATAGAATGTGTTGGATTGGAAGGGACCTTTAAAGGTCATCTAGTCCAACCCCCCTGCAGTGAGCAGGGACATCTTCAACTAGATCAGGTTGCTCAGAGCCTCATCAAGCCTGGCCTTGAAGGTGTCCAGGGATGGGGCCTCCACCACCCCTCTGGGCAACCTGTTCCAGTGCCTCACCACCCTCAGTGTAAAGAACTTCTTCCTAATGTCTAATCTAAACCTGCCCTGCTCTAGTTTAAAACCATTGCCCCTTGTCCTATTGCTACAGGCCCTTGCAAACAGCCCCTCCCCACCTTTCTTGTAGGCCCCCTTCAGGTACTGGAAGGCCACTAGAAGGTCTCCCCAGAGCCTTCTAGCAAATAAGCAATTAGTCTTTTAAGCAAATCAAACATCTCCTTTGCTTTCTGTCCATTCTAAATAATTTTAATTTTGACAATAATCAGTTTGTACAATTTTATTGTAGCCCTATTGTATTGTGTTAGGTCAGACACAGCTTAACACTGCATGTTGTATACAAGCCAGTCACCAAGATTGGTGATGTATGAGCATCTGCACCTTGGCATCTTAAATAAATCTTAAAATATGTCAAAATTGTAATTAGGGAAGAAAAACACAGTAAAGCTAAAAGTAATAATTAGAAGCTAATAAAGATTATGCTAGACTTGCTAAACAATTGACCTTCTAAATGGTCATATCTGCTGTTAGAGGAATTTCCACAACAGAGAATTGCATGTCCCTTCACTTCGTATGTTAAAGGTGATACCAGAGGCACCCAATAACTGTACGACTATGAATATTAATATGCAAACACAAGAAACATGTATTACTGAGTAGTTAGTTAACTACTAGTTACAAAAGGAAGATTAAAAGACATAATAAATGTCGGAGTATCGTAAGACTCAAAAATAATGTTGAACCTCCGAAAGTTATTTCTTTAGAAAATAAGAATGGTAATGAAAAAGATCCCCACCTTGCAAATATTTTTCACTAAATCTTGAGTCTTCAGCTGCTGGAAGATTGGATTTCTACTACCTAATGACTTGTCTAGTGAGGAAGGTGCATTTCTGAATATTTTTTTTCTTTCAGTAATTTGTATTTATGTTTCATTTCCTCAGTAAGTGGTCAATCTTATTTCAACCAGGTCTTGTTTTTCATTTTCCATTCTTTTCCTACTTCAGCTCTGCATCTGTTGTTTTAGTCTTTAGCCTCTCATAATTCCAACCTCTAACCATCCTTGTGTATTCTTATGTACCTTTATATTGTCTAATCTTTTTCTAACATATGTTTTATCTTAACCTGCCATGGATCAGTAAAAGGTGTTCTCCTCCTCTGCCCTCTAAATTTTAGTTACTTCATTTTTCTCCCCTTTAACAGTTGTCCTACTTATGTCCTTCAAATGTTTAATGGACTCTGTTCTGTCCTTAGTGATGGGCCAAGTCTCGGTTGTGACGGTGTTCAGGACTTCCTGGCTGTTCTCAGTTGATCTGATGGCTGTCATCCTTTCTTCTCAGCCAGCTGGCTGTAACTCTGTCTCCACTGTGGCTGTTGCTACCACTAGCATACCAGTGTCTCTTCTTTCCCAAGTGTCTAAATATTCTGATTCCTCTCTTTTGACATAATGTACTCTCTTTCTGCCTTTCTGCCACTCTTTCCATGGTCCTACTGCCTTCTTCTGCAGCCCAATAGAATAACTTCTACAACGTCTATAAACCACAATGGCAACTACTGAGTTCCAGCAGGGGAGATGAGCATGGGAGTAGTAGGAGAGAGATAGATAGGACAAAAGCCTTCATAAGGAGGAAAATACTTTGTTGGCTTATTCTGTGTATGATAGTATCTTTGCCTTCAGCTTCAGAAAAGCCTTTACTCTCTTTAATGCTTCACTTTTCCGTATATGTAAAGAGACGGAATATTGTTTAAGTATGTTAATAAATTTGTTTGTCTTCAGGTTGTACGAAATTTCTTTGTTGAAGCTGGCCAATGATAAAATATAATTAATAACTCATTAACAGTAGTCACTAAAACTACAACGTACAATGAGCATGTTAAAGACAGATGATCATAATTTCTGTGATAGAAAACTGGAATGATGTGGAGATCTTTAACGCTGAAATGCATGCATTCACATCTTGTATAGCAAGTGTATTTCTGGTCACCCATATGTCCAATAGGTAGAAACAGAGAAGGTAGTGAGAAAGAATGTGACAGGAATAACAAAAAGTGCAAAATAGCTTCTATTGGATGAAAGCTTAAATAGATTAGGATTCTTGAGCTTGGAATAATGACAGCTAAGTGGAAAGAGAGGCCTATACAATCAGCAATGCTTCAAAGAAGATGGAATGTTTTCGCAGTACGAGAATTAGTACTCAATGATATTGTCAGTCAGCAAGTTCAATATTAGCAAAACAAAGTTTTTGTTTTTTTTTTTTCACATGGACCATAATTGCAGAACTTAACAGTTTATTTGGGCTTAAATAGGATGGATCAAATAGTGGCAGGTATATACAGTGATCTGTATACAAGTTCTAGCTCAGGAGGGTCAGAAGCCACTGACAGCAGGATTATATTTTGAAGACAGGTGCAGTGTTCCACATAGCATTTCTAACATTTGTTCCTAACCGTTTGCTACTATGATTCTGGACTAGATGAGCCTTTTCTCTTAGGCAGTATGATAATTCTTATGTATTAAAAATATGTATGAACTAGATGTTGTTGTTACAAAACTGTCATGATCAATAAGGACTAATTAAACAATTGTAAAGTTCAAAATCCAATGAAAGAACATCTTTGTGTGTTTTACATTTGTATGCTATGAATTAAGTTTCTGCAAATAAATATGAGGTACTTAGGGTGGACAGGTTAGAGCTTATTAATTACGTAGCTTTGTACATATAAGCAATATATATGCCAGCTCCAATCACTAATAAATCCTTCAGCTTTGAGGGTTTTCCTGTTCATTTCGACTGAAGTGTTAGTGTATGTGACAGGCCATGGTTCTGTCAGAACTAATTGTCCCCCTTGAAAAGCTGGCAGCACAGGGAAGTGACAACTTAATGGAAGCTAAAGCACTCTAATGGCAGTGCCTGGTGAAAGCCAGGGAAAGTCATCCATAGCATTTGCCCTGGCTTTTGAAAATGTCTCTTTGCATTTCTGGTTGCGTGCACGATATTGGAGCTTTACTGGAGTCGCATTTACAGGTATTATTAAATGAAATCCGACTCAGTAAAACACTTGTTTGTTGATAGAGTTTATCGCGCTGAGGTCAGACCATCTAACGTTGTGATCATATTGCATGTGCTCCAAAGTACTGCAGTATTACTCATTTTAGGATCCTTAATTTTAGATGTTGCATAACCCATTTCATATATATAAAATAAATAAAAATATAAACATTTCATCCTACTGTTCACATGAGTGCATAAATATTTTTAGTAAGATATGAACGGAGTATGTGTTTAATTGAATGGATGAAAACATAATTTAAGTATAGTTGTTTACAGGTGAACAATGTATAGATTATTTCTAGTGCCGTTTATTAGTACTAGGAATTAAAAGTTGTGTTGAGCTGATGGATAAAATTAGTGTACCAAGATTAATTTATGTTGTTTTAATCTATTTTTAGATGACATTGGTGTATGCTAACGTATTTATTTGTAAATAAATAAAAGCCAGTCATTTACATTCATTAAATTTGTGAATTCTGTTATAAATATCCAGAGAGAATATTTTAATTTTAATTACATTTTAATATTTTAATAACTTTTTATATATTAAACGTTGGGTATTCCATTTAGATTATTGCCTTCTTACAGGGGTTACAAGCAAATAATTGCCTTGTTTCTCGTTTTCTTGGTGGCTTTTGGGCTCAACCAGAATAGCGATGGCTTTCAGTAGAACAGTATTTCTTCATCTTGTAATAAAATAGCATGTATGTTTTTACAGGTTGTAATTAGCAAGGTAGATTTTTTTTTAAAAGAAAGTGATGCATATTAATATCATTACTAAGAGTTAGTAAAATTAATCAGTACTACACCATTTATCCAAGTTCACAGAAAGAGAACAGGAGAAAGCAGACAAAGAGGAATTCAGAATTAAAAAAGAGAAAGCCCAGCGACTGATTTAAATTAAAAACAAACAACCAAAAGAAATCAAGCAAAATCTTTCCTGTATGCTTACTTTCACAATGATTTTATTTACAATTGTGACTTTCACATTTTTTAGCATGTAACAATTATTTTAGTGAAGGAAGGGTGAATGATAAACAGACACTATTTCTTTAATGTTGTTCTTGACACCAATCTGTTTCTTTTCCTCCTTCCCCTCTTTTCAGCCATCTTAAGAAACATATGCTGACCTTACAAAACTCTGCATTCCATATTAAATGAGAGGATATCTGGGTTTGATGCATGCTTTTAACTAGTAAAAATGAAGTTCTAAAACTTTTTTAAAATTGCTTACATATTGTTTCTGAAGTGTACCTTCAACAGCTCTGTGGGTACGGAAGATATCTGCATTATCATTCCTTCATTTGTAAGCACCAGAATCCAAAGGTGAAGCTACTGATAAAGGCATTTCTTACAGCTTTATTGTGGATAATTATATTCAATTATTTACTTGTATCTTAGATAAATTTATGCATCACAATGCAATTGGAGCTAAGCAGTAAAGTGTCCAGTGCTACAATTTGTGGTTCTGAAGTGGGGAAAAATACGTAGGTATTGTCATGTGATGTTTTGCATCTTAGTTCATACAGAAATGTTTACAAATGGCAGCATATTTAGAGGACATGCTTGCTTGATTCACAGATGTCAGTGGGATTGCAGGATATAGGACCCATTGATGTAACTAACAAAGTCTAAAGGCAAGAAGAGACAAATATGTCACTGAAAGAATTTCAGAATTGGAAAAGGTCAATAGAGCAAGGACAAGAAAGAGGGATAGCAGAACATAAAGGAGAAAAGAATGGGGAGGTTATAGAAGCCTACAGTTTAGATAGATACTGAGAATGGAAATCAAGAAAGATAGATGCCTTGTAAGGATAAGGTGCCACAAGTAGATCCTGTTGTCATAGAATGCCTTGAACTGCACCAAGTGCCTATAAATCAAATACATTTTCTTCATACCTCAGAGAACTTAAAATTCCCTTTAAAAGGCTACATACTTAAAACATTTCTCCTTTTAAAAGATGAATACTATCATTTTTTCAGGTAACATACCCTATCTGCTTTGCCCTCTCTAAATTAATGCTTCATCTCAGATGACTAAACAAAAAATCTGTTTATTTTTTAATAATCTTCCTGATGTTCTTTTTATCTTGAGTGGTCATCCAAAATTTCTCAAGGCGTTGTGTTTTTCTTTCATTAGGAGATAAATTGAAAATAGAGACGTCTGCTTCTTTGACTCTCTTCTATTAATGAAAAAGGTACAAAGTCATATTTTGATGAAAACAAGAGGAATCAAAAATTATCAGAGGATAATTTCTTTGTTCACAGATAGTAGCTCCTTATAGGCAATCATCAGCCCACAATCCTCTCCCTACCTTTTCCCAGGGGTAAAATTTCTGAAACGAACTTTACTTTTTTGCATTTCCTTGTCTCCTCCTCTTGCAGGTTCTCTGTGATTTGTGCCTTCCCCCCCACCTGCCCAGTACCACACTGTAACAAAACAGTTCTAGCAGAACCCATTTGTTTACCTTTATTTTGGCAGTGACCGCTACCTATGTTTGGGTTGGGACCACTCTTCTTTTGGGTCTATTTGGATTAAGTTTTGGTATTTTTAAGGATTTTCTTGAGTTAAGTGTGAAGCTATGGCTTATAGTTACTATTGACCAGATAGTTTATAATAACTGATATTAATGTATTTTTGCTATAAAATTATGTCAGAATGGCTCATTCTTACTTACATATTCTCCTGGAGTAAGTCCCACTAAGTATACTTCAAGTAGAGAAGCTGCACTTTTCTGTATATTCAGTGACTGTGATTTTTATATTACATTACTTTTCAGTTTCTTAACAGAAATGTTCTCTATTGGAAACTGTTTCCTTAACACACAGAATTAATAAGAGCTCATACAATCTTTGCTTCACTTAAATTGGAAATTTCAATTCTGTTTTACTTTGTAGTGCAGTGCTCTGTTGCAAGTTCATGCATTTTTAATCTTCAATGGTGACCACAGGATCTGCATAATGCACAGCTTTTGACAGTTTTGCATTTATTGTTTTCAGACATTAAGGAACATCGTCAAGGTTGATGGTCCAAAGTTAAAACATTCTTTTAGAAAAAAATTGGATAGAAGTCTGTTACGCTGTCATTAAAGAAATTCTTTGATTTAACTAAACAATCATCAACTCTAATAGGACAGCATTACATTGCCAGCCCTTCAGGTAGTGGTATGGCATCACCAACCCCACTGCATCTTCCCCCACAAATGGAAGGAAGTTACTTTTGGGTTTCAGCTGTAAGAGTGCACATGCACTAGTGGCCTTTTATCTCAGCTGACATGCTTTCTTCTGAGGAGAAAGCAAGGTCTCTGAAGACAGACTTGTTTATTTGAAGCACATTGCTCTACACAGAACACGATTGTCATGCACGAGGCCCCAAAACAGAGATGGTGACAGAGAAGGACAATATTATGAACTCACCTACTAGCAGTTGCAGTGAGTTTGTTGCACTTATACTGATGGCAGGTCACCTTATGTAAGAAAGAGTTGGTCTAATAAAATAGTATCATCTAGTTTTATACATGCTGATGTTTTTTCAAGAGGTGTTGGAGACTGGAGTAATTTTGTAACAGAGGAAGCGTTTTGACAGCTTCTTTTGCTTTGAAATTATCAGGTCCTCAATACTGTGTGAAATATTATCACCATTGATAAATTATTGAGCACAATATTTTCTTCAGGTAAGAATTTCATCTTCCAGTGTGATGGATGTGTCTCCCATATAACACTGGGTGCACCGAGCTCCTTTAAGAGCCAGAGGTTCAAAAGCTGTGTTTTGCCACTTTTATTTTGCAGTTGGTTGAAATAATCAGTTTTCTCCTCCTTTTAAGTACTTCTTTTGACTGAATTGGTAGTATTAGAGAAAATATAGATCGAATATAACTTTATTTTCCACTAAACTTAACCAGACTTAATTGTGATTTACAGATTTACACACATATATTTCTTTGTATATGTGGCTGGTTTTCCTTTTAAAGCTAACAGACAATTCACTGTATTGATGAGCTTTGTGTTTTCAGCTGAAGATTAATTCATGCATTTCAATGATATTTTATTTTAATTTCTTTTAACTGGCTGAAGGCAGCAAACCACGACCTTCACTGTCTTCACTATTGCCCTTTACAGAAAGCTACTGATAGATGTAAGGGTTTTTTCTCATACATACATATGTGCGTGTGTCTATACATACATATATGCAAATTACTCTTCAAATCTGTGTCCAAATTAATTGTTAATTTGACATATTTTTAATTGACAAAATTTATATTCTGTGAAACAGTACCAAGTTCACATGCACACAAAAAATGGAGTATTTGTCTGCATGCTGTGATTCAAGTGAGAATAGGATTTTTCTGTTCACACCTACAGCTGCTTCCCTCATACCTGTGTTGTCCCATCTTTAAGAAGCAGTTTGCTTTCAATTTATGTAGTATAAATACTGTGCCTCATGCACGGAGTATATTGACATGTGTAGAAGAGTCTTTTTTAATTTGTATAAAATATCATACATGTTTGCTAAGTTGTAAGAATTTTAGATCACTTCAGGAAAAATCTGGACCCTGGAGAGGTATCAGATTTTGTTGGAACTGGGACAAGTGTGAATTGTGCACAATAATTACTTAGTTCATCTCTGGGCTACTTTTTAGGTGTTGTGAAGGAAAAAAGCAAGAGGAGGTATAGTTGCAGTCAGAGGTCAATGTAAAGAAGTCCAGGTAAATCAAAATTATTCTACACTGTAACTAACTTGCTCTTCTCCCTTTGCCTTGTCCTTTTTCTCCCCCACTAGTTTTTGTTTGCACTAACCTTTTCATACCTTCTTCGCTTATTTCTAGTGTTGCTAATCCAAGGTAACCACATGTAGTTTAGCATGTATAAATACCAGGCATAAATGCTTAAGCTGGAAAAGTCTGATGGAAGTTTACAGCGTTCTACAGCTTCTTCCTTGCCTCCGAAATTCTGAAAGGCAGATAAAACATCAGAAATCTCTTGGTTAGGTTTGTATAGGGTCTGTAAGAATTGCTGAAACAATTGCAAAGGTGATGTGGTATCATCCTAACTTGCATGTGTAATGAGGAAACTGTTTGGACAGGAACCTACCAGTGTCAATAATATGCCTCATTCTGTTTACATGAAACAAATTTGTAATTTACACAGAAAACTAATGGAGTCTCTGGTGTCTTGCAGATTTCTTTGGCTTTATCTCCTATGTATAATTAATGTAAGCAAGAAAGTGAATGAGCACTTTTCTGTAGGAGTCAATAGGCAAGTATGTTTGGAAAATGAATGAACTGCTAAGATTAATTGCAAGGCTACCCGCATGAATATCCTGTTGAGAGATTCAGAAGGAAACGCCAACCCTTTTATATCCAAAGGATTTCTTTATTAAAAGTTGTTCATAATCTAAATAACATTAGATATCAGATTGGACTGAAGATAATGCTTTATTGTGAATGTACTAGTCTTAACAATTGTAAGCTATTAATTACTGTAAGAGAATAATTCATATGAATATTGATCTTAATTTACTCAGCTAGCTTGTTAGTATTCTGCATAATGATGGCCAATTCCAATAATAATTAGAAAAATGCATTTTCTAAAATCTACAGTGGTTGACTAGTCAGCAGAAAGATTTAAATGAAAGTGTTGTGTGAACTACTTGGAAAAAAACGAAAAATCTTTTAGATGGGAATATGGTACGGTTAAGGTCTTTTGGTTTTGCTTTGCATTTTTCTAGTAATTTTAGAGATCGTATATCTTTTGAGTCCAGATTTTTATTCCTGTTTATTTTAGCAAAGTGCTGTTTATCAATATTTTGCCAGTATTTTTAAAAGGATTTCCTGAAGGGAAGAAATAGTATGTGCTGTTTGGGGGTTTTTGTGTGTGCGTGTTTGGTTTTTTGGTGGTTTTTTTTTTGTTTGTTTGTTTTTCTGGCTAAGTTTTAGGAATGTTTTGTATCTATTGGTTAATTCTGTCTACAGACCTCTGTTGTTGTTTTGGCTGCCACTAATGTAAAATCTGATAATATTGATCTGAATTGTGAAGCCAGTTTTATGAATGGTAGATAGGAACAAGGAAGTGCAAGAAGGAAAATCCTCAAAGGGAAGAAGTTGTCAGCATATCCTATGTTCAAGTTCAGACAGAGGTTTTTTTCTTTACCATTTTAGCATGGAATCAATGGGGAATGCATAATTTTTTAGATGTGTCTGAGACTGCACAGCAAATGGTCACCAATAAGATTCTCAGCTGCCACACAATCTGGCATAGCTCCTTTCTGCTCCACAGCTCTCAGTTGCATTCAGCCCACTGTCAATGTGATGCCACTTTTTGGCTCCTTGCCCATCTGTTTTAGTAATTACTGTCATATAAAGTGATATTTTTAAACTAGAAACCATGTTGTTGTGAGATAAGCCCGTTGGAGTTACCTTTTGTGATGTGTTAAAGCAGTTTATTGACTTGTTACTTTAAAACACAAATGTTGCATCAACATTTCCTGCAGTATATAGAGAAGGATACAATGATTTTTTTTGAACACAAGATAACAGATTATAATGAAATACAATCAAACTTTCAAAATGGTTCCTTTTAGTCACTGTAATGGTACTTTCAGAGTTTTAGGGTGGTTTTTTTTTTTTTTTAAGATCACAAAAGAAAACAGTGTCCTTGAATAAAGTATTTATATTAATAAGTTTTGGCAGTCATTTTTTAAGTGTAAAATATACAAAGAAGTGGTTTGCCCTATCCAAATTATCCATTAGCATAGTAGGACTATCCTAAATTACAGCATTACAAAGGTCAGCTAAAGTACAAAGATCTCAGGAGGATGAAGAGCAGTTTTATTCTTAAAGAAATTGCATAGAATCAAAGGTGAGTTAAAGGAACTGCGGCATCGAGGAGCAGACAACTTCCTATTATCAACTTAACCCATTAACAAACCCAGAGGCAATGGCAAAGAAGCCAAGACAAATGTCAGCGGAGCGTGCCAAAGAGCCAGATGCCATCACTGGAAAATTACTTCCACAGCTTGGCATCTGTGCCTTCCGCATGTCATCTGAAGAGGAAGAAAAGCTGGGCAAATGTGATTGTTTTGGGGTGTGTATAGAGCATGTTTCCCTCTCTTCCCTTTACCTTTCTTCGAAGCAGTGTTCTTGGCTAACTTGCATCAGGCGTATTAGTAACAAGTTTAGAAAGGACACAGGCATTTCTGTGCACATGGATGTATGTATAAAAATGTGTATCTGTTTACATTTGGGCAGGATGGAACAGAAAAAGGGGGAGACCAGGGAATGAGGCAAAAGAATAGAGCAAAGTAAAACCAGAGCAACACATAATAGCATTATGAAAAGAAATGTTTACCTTTATAATTCTTGCAGTGTTTCTTTATTTCAATAGTGAAACTTCAATAATTTCTCTAACTTTTCTGAAGTCAGATCTCCTCTGTAAATCAAACAATTTTTTGATATGTTCTCTTTGCAATGATGTTCCTCATAGCAGGTTCAAAGAAGTAACATTTGCAAATTTAATTTTTACAATTTAAACAATTATTTTATGTGATTATTTGTATCATTCTGTTATACGTGGATGTCGTGGTTTAGCCTCAGACGGCAACAAAGAACCACGTGCCGCTCGCTCGGGCCTTCCTAATACAGGAAGAATCGGAAGAAAAGGCAAGACTCTTGGGTTGAGACAAAGGCAGTTTAACAGAACAGCAAAGGGAACAGGCAAACAACAACAATAACATGGATAGAGGAATATACGAACACGATTACGGAACCGCCGCTCCCCGCCGCTCGCCGACCAGACCCGGGACGCCCCAGCCGGCTCCAAGCAGCGACTTCCTGCCCCCTCCCCCGGCAGCTCAGGGTGGGCATGGCTCACATGGCATGGAATACCAGGAAAAATTAACCCTATCCCCGCCAGAACCAGGACAATGGATAATATATCTAGATATGCACCCACATATTATTTGATTGCTTCTTTTTAAATTGTAGGAATAATTTTTGTCCATGTTGTCAGTAGTCAGACTTTTCTTAGTAGGCCTAACCACTCTAAACTATTAGAAAAAGTGCCTGCAATAATTTGAGTGACTCCAGTGACTGTGGGGCCACTGGAATCTGTATACTGTACCTAGTAACTGGTAATCTTTTATGGTTGACTAGTAGCTAGCTATATATGTATATAAGATGTATTATCATATTCAAATGGTCACACGTGTGTGGATTAGGTGAGGGGATGAACACTGTGACTTTGGATAATTTTAATCTTTTCTGCTTTCATGTTCTGTGGAAACATTTGTGAGATACAGAGATCTTGTGAACAGTCAAAATCCTTTGTTTAAAAGTGAAAATAAAACAGTAGTAAATATGAAATAAAAGTATTAATTAATTCAGGGAAAACTCTTTAAAGTTATATTAGTTAGAAAGACAGAGACAATTTGAGGTGAACTATAGAGTTAAAATGTATTTTCCAAAGCTTAAAAAAGCTCACAGAAAATTGTTTTTATGATTCAGCTGTCAAACATGGTTGCAAAAACCCAATTTAAGGCAGACAATAAAGGTTTTTGATGAACACTCGTTCAATGTGCTACCCCATTGACAGAGCAAGCCTTCTTTTTTTTATGATAGTGCTGGATTCTGAAATGAAACACAGTAGGTAGGAGGAAGCTGAAAAGACTTCAGAAGCTATCATCTGTCTCAGAAAGAAAGGATTTTTTCCCCACTTTAAGTTTCAGTATCCTATGTCTTTCATGCATTCAGTACATACTAAAGCTGTTAAAAAGATATCAGTGTCAAAGCATGAGGAATTATAAGTAAGAGCAAAGTTGTGGTTACAGTTGGTCTGGACAGAAGAGGATTATTGTTTTTTGAGTTCTTACTTAAAACCTTCAGGTCCATTTTTTTAGGTTCTGAAATCATGGCTGAGGACAAGAACTAACAAGATGTAATTATCAATATCATTTACATTTAAGCAGCAGTGGGGCTTTAAAATTTTTAATAAATTATAAAGAATTTGACAGGATGATAGAATTGGCACTGTGCAATTTAAGGTTTCTCTATCATAAGAGATCCATATGCCTAGATCTTCATAGTTCTTTCGGAGTTAAATCTTCAGATGCCATGTCCTAGAATAAAGTCTTTATCATTTGTATTTGAAATTCCAAGTGTGTCATCACTGAAATATTTCAGCTTGCTAGTATTACATTTGACTTTATTCTTTCTTCATTGCTTGTTCTTCTCCTTATTATAGATGGTCTAAATTTTTCTTCTCTTCACCTTTTTACACTTCAATGCTTCACAGACTTCACTACCAAAACCTTGCCACATAAACTGAATACACTTTTTCTTTTTAAATTTTCTTGATGCATCCATATATATTTTATTTAACTTACAACAATATAGGCAGTGCAGGTTCTGACTATCAGGAGGAGTAGCTGTTGCTGAATTCTTAAAGATTTAAAAGCACCGTACCACAGAGGCTTGAATAATTTGATATGTGTTTGGTAATTTATAAAAGCTAAGTCACTGGTTATTCCAACACTCCGTAACAGATTCAGAGTTTTAATATTATGGAATCACAGAATAACGGAGGATGGAAGGGACCTCTGGAGATTGTTGAATCCACCCCTGCTGCACAAAGCAGGATCAGATACATTGAGTAGCATGTACATAGGGACCGGGTTTTGGGTATCTCCAAAAATAGAGACTCCACAACCTGCGTGGAAACACTGTTCCAACGTTTGATAGATCCTTCTCCCAATAAAAAGGGTTTTCTTATGTTTAAATGAGATGTGCTGTTTGTCAGTCTGTGCCTATTGCCTCTTCTAATTTGCCTGTACAGCAGTGAGAAGTGTCTGGCTCCGTCTTCTTTATTCTCTTCCATCGGATATTTATGCACATTGGTACGATCCGCCCGAGCCTTCTCTTTTCATGGCTAAACAGTCTCAGTTGTCTCAGCCCCTCCTTGTTTGTCAGATGCTCCATTCCCTTAATCGTCTTTCTGTCCCTTTGCTGGACTCGTGCCAGCATGCCCATTTCTCTCTCTTGCTAGGGAGCACAGAACTGGCCACAGTACTCCAGGTGTGGCCTCACCAATGCTGAGTTAAAGGAGAAGGATCATATCCCTTGTGATCTGCTCACCAGGCCCTTTCTAACACAACCCAGGATGCTGGAGACCTAGTTTGCTGCAAGGGCACATTGCAGGCTTGTGTTCAACTTGTCCTTCTGGTCTTCCATGTCCTGCCTTTTCTATAAAGCTGCTTTCCAGCCAGTTGTTCCCCACCCTGCACTTGTGCCTGGGGCTGTTCCTCCCCAGATGCAGGACTTGGCGTTACTCAGTGTGCTGTTTTCATCATCACTTTGCTTGCATTTGTAGTAGTAGTAGTTTTTGTATTGCTTTGAGTAACAAATAAAGTCTGATTTTTCAGGTTTTTCTTCTTCCAGCCCCTTGAACTTCATTCTGTGAATGCTAAATCTTCCTGGTATTTTGCAGTTTGCAGTTCACAGAAAAAATTATTCAAACATTTTACTACTGTTTCATTAAAACCTTCTGTTTATGCTACATCACAATGTTTTGATGTTTGAATTATCATAGGCATTCGTGTTTTATGGCATTCATGCTGAACTCCACCTATGTTGTTTAGATGTTTTTTCTTTCCTTTTGCTTTTCATTTCTCTCTTACCTGAGAGATTTAATATCCTAAGATTTGTTGTTACTGGCTATTTGGAAGTCAACACAAAACTTGTATGGCTCAGTTGTTGTCACTGATGTAGTCACATTACAGTTAAAGCTTTTAAAGGTGAACTTTTAGAAAATTCTTGAGAACTCAATGCCTTGATTTTCAGTGACAGTCTGTTACCTTATTATTTTTTTAAAACCCCAATACAAAAGCTTTAGGTGGTTACATTTTAATTGTATGTGTTAATGAGTCGGAGGAAGGGTGAACCAAGCAGGGGCAAAACATCTGAGTCATAAAAAAAAAAAGTTTAAAACTACTTTAAACTAGGGAAAATGTTAGTGATCTTTTTTTGGAATTTGCGGTGCTCTATTTCTGTGGCTGTAGGTTGGAACAGATTGGATGTCAGACTGATTGTCAGCGTTTGTGTTCGTGGTTTTATATGTGGGTGGTTTCTCAAGTAAAGAATTTTGCATTTATTGCAAAAACTAGTAAGGTAACTTTCCTATAGTTATCTAGGTATTAAAATACAGAAGCTGTAATTAATGCATAAGAAGAGTTTGAAAACTTACCTTTTGTTTCAAAGAAAAAGGACTCCTGAAACATAATTCACTATTAAGATTTGAACTTGAAATTTTGTGCTGAAGGGATTTGACATGATAAGTTTTAAGTAGCTTCAGTCTTTCTCTTTTCTTTCGGTTGCTTCTATCACAAGAAAAGCTATTTTCTGTATACTTGAATAAACATCCATTGAATCAATATATATGCATTTTTACACCTGTATCTATAGCAGATGGTGGTGGATTATCTTAGTTGGTTATATACTTTATCTTATTGATCTACCCTATCATCACACTTTGGACTATTACTCAAAAATCTAAGTTCTGACTCACTGTAACATTTTGAGCACATAATTTACTACTTCACAAAAGGTAGAATTGAAATGGCTCTTTTATGTCAGACGATTAAGACCTCTGTTTGAGCAGTTCTGTGAATTCTGGCATGAGGAAAATAGTCCAGTGTTTTCAATATTATAGCCTATGTGGTACAGGTCTCTAGGGATGCATTACTCCCTCTGTACTTACTGCCCCATTCTTAGTCATCTGAAACCTTCTCCCCATGAGTAGAACAATAACTTGTTAAATGCTTAAACATCATATAAAGTCATACTAAGAGGCGCGTGACAGCTACCAGCAAACACCATTCCCTTCTGCCTTAGTGCCAGAAACTCCTTGATACCACACAGAAAAAGTTATGAGTTAGAAGTGTTCTGTATTAACAGTACAGAATGGTTCTGATTTGTTCTGTATTTTGAATCAGTGCTGTTACTTGGTCACACAAATCTTACAATGTTGTTTATATTTATTTACCTACAAATATGCTTTTAATCAGTGTGACTTTGCAGGTAGTTGCTTATTTGGTTACAGATTTTATTTGTTTGTTTGTATTGCTTAATCTGTTTAAGTAGAACAAGAAAATCAAATCATAGTTAACTATGTAGGTTTATACTACATTAACAAATGTGGCTATAAAGTACAAGTTGGTATTGTTAAATTGGTCGACAGACCAGCATGATAGGAGGAAGACTTGAGCTGGAGCTGTTTATTTTGTGACATTTCGCTGCTCTGGAGCAAATTAAAAAAGGTTACTATGAGAGAGATTTGATGGCTATACTCAGTTGGCAAAACGAGAGAGCAAAAATTAGTGACAAGTGGAAAATTTCAAGCTGAAGAAGTATGAAAAATGTTTGCAGCTTGATAGATGCAGTGATGGCTAACAGCAGTATTTTAGGGTTAATGCTGGAAAAAAAAAAGTACATAAGAAACCTGGAGAGTCATTGCCCTTATTAAGGAAAGAGGTAAGCATGGTGCAGCCTATTTTTTAACAGGTTAGATCAAAGAACAAATTTTGGTGATGACAGAAAAAAGTCATTATTTTAATTATTATTTTTTTGAGACCACTTAAAATAATATAATTTATATGATTTGTCTGGAAAACAAAGAAATATGTTCTTGTACGTGTTTATTTGCAAGGTGAAGGTTTATATGTATTTATAAAGAGTATGGAGAAAATCTTTTGAAAGGCAGTGTATATCTTACTGTGGGAAATAACTTCCTTTTTACTATTGGCTGTACAGAACACAAATTGTGTTCTATAGCATGCTTAATTCAGGTAAGCATTAGACGTGTGTAAAGATATTTTTGTCTAAATGGTACGAAACCGAGCTTTTCTACTACATTTCTGTGAGTCTGGATTTTGTTTAGTTTGATCCCGTGAGGATAAGTTTTCTCAGGTATATCCCGTAGTTCTGTGTGAATTCAAATTGCTCATCAGTTAATATATAATGAAACAAATGTACCACACAGTATAAAGCTGGGACAACAAAAACACAGTTGAAATTCAGAGAAATACAGAGACAGTGCAAAATATGAACTAATAAATCCTGCGTGAAAGCATCTAAATACTTAATTTTACTTGTGTAAAGCTTTTGTTTTGCCATGAAAGATTTAAAATATATGGCACTTTTGTATGTCTAGAATATAAATAATCTGATGACAGCATCATTCTAAAGTTCATGCATATTTTTAAAATGATTTAGTTTTCCTATAGTTCTCAATTTTATCCAGATGCCTTATTCAGTCACACCAAAAGCACATTATTGAACATTTTATTTATTATTGTGTAAGTCTTCATTCACTTGCAAGTAGAACTGTACTATTTTCAGTTGAGCTGCATATCATACCTGTTTGGAAAAAGGTAAAGATTGAGGTGTTTTTGTGTTTTGGTCTAAGATTTCTGAGGATGTTTTTTCTTGAAATAGACTCGACAAAACAGAGTAGCAGGCTTCTGGCACAAATCCCGCATGCTTTGTGCAATTAATGATTAATTCTTTCTTTATCTACTGGATTACTGATATTAGCATATCCACTCTCTGATCTATTGATATCAAGGGAATTTGCTTATAAATTTTATTTGTTTAAGCAAAATATGAAAATAACCCCCAAATTTGTGATGAATTTGTAATTTCTCTATAGAGGAGTCAGTTCTCTTTCTTCGGAAAAACTTTTTCTCATTACTGAGCGTGCATGGGATAGAGGAATTGAAGGAATGAAGACAGGTTTTCCTTCAAAATTTATTTTCGTTAACATGAGTAATTCTTTCAAGAATTCAGTAGGTGGGACACTTCTATGCAAAGAGATGATGCGGCAGAGTGCTGAGTGTGTGGGTACTGGGTTGTGGAGAATGCTCCAAGTTTCTAATCTGTTTCTGACTTTGAATGTTTTCTTAGAGGTAATTATCCCCAATAAACCTGATCAAGGTACTGCTTGCATAATTAAAATATTTTCTTCATAACTATTTGTTTGAAAGACCATGGGGGTTTTTTTTAATAATTTCAGAGCTTATGACTAATTATTCATTTAGTTTTTGAAATTGTATGGGGACAGCACTTCAGTGGAAGAAGAAATTGTCTTCAAGTGTATTTTCTGGTGTGTTAAAACCTTGCAGTGCTTTAAGATGAAAGCAAGGGGTAGGATTACATATTTAACTTAAGCATATCACATTTTTGAGGTAATTTGTAACTGGAGAGAACTGCCATCTTTTACTTATGATTTCCTTGCAGAATGATCAAAAGCTGCCATTGACAAACAAATCTATTTCTCTCTAGTGATTCTGAATACAGCAGTTCCACCTGCAGAAGATTATATCTATTATATTATCACCATTGAATTAACTTTTAGTAGTGCATACACTTGAGATATGGCCAGGTGACTATCTGTTCGTTCCTTTGAGCTGGGCTAAAGTGGCCTTGCCTGTTACTTCATATCCCTACAGGTACCTGCCTGAAAAGGAGATGAAAAAGTGATATTTTTGTAATTCTTCCATAATGAATCGCTTAAAAACAAATTTTAGGCAAGTTGTAAATGATGTATTTTGCACTCTCTCCAGCTTCTTGTGTTCCTCCAGATTCACAGTAAATTAGGTAGCTTTAAAAATGTGACTTCTGTGTGTGATTGTTTTGAGTTGGTATCTCGTGTCTTTGTTTGCATTCACATAATCATTACTAAAAGTTAGAAGGCCTAGCGTTTAGTGACATGATGCATGAATGAATATTTCACAGATTACTTTTGGAAAGAAACTATTATTTCCTTTTTCAGAATTCACCTTTGCAAGGAAGGCAGCCTAATCTGCTTCATATAAACAGGCTATCATTTGGAGTACAGGATTTTAGAGATACAGCATTTTTTGGTAGTGTCTTTTCCAACCTCTTATTTATTAATATTGAATCAAATCTTAATCCATGTAACTTGCTGCTGTATTGTTTAATTGAATGTAATTTCATACCCTGTGCAAGATTTTTTTTAAAGATTTTAATACTTCCCCAGTAAAAATCTATTAATGAAAGATGACCATTTGAAATTTGGTGTACAAAATGAACCCAAGTTGTAAGCACTGACATGTTATTCAGCTTGAATCTTTTATTATTTTTTTTCTTCAGACTTTGTGTATGTCAAGGGAAAAAAATTGCTCTAACATGTTATGAAATATTGTGCCACATACACATAAAAACATATCATAGCTGGCATATCTGTAATTTAGTTGTAAGTATGAAATTCCTATTAGGAATCTATATATCATATTAGCGAAACAGTATCCATGCTCTACTACATTATTTTGGTAACATGATAGCTAGATTTGAAATGGAATCCAGAGGTCATAGTTGCCATCATATTGAGAATTATTTAATCGCATTTTCCTTCCTGTCACTGACCTCATCTGCAGCCATAACTACAACTGTCTACATTGCAGCAGGTATGGAAACCCTCTAATATGTTTGTGCAATTTCATTTTCTAAACCTACAGTGAAGAAAGTAGTTTCAGTTTTCAGACTGCATATCAGCTATTTTGTGGGGATGGCACTAAAATAATCAACTATTTGATTATTTGGGATCAGTAAATTCATTATATTAAATGTATATTTCATATTTATTTTTAGGTTGTATCTGACAATTATTGAAATTATATTAGCAAATACTGAATTTACAAAAACAACAGATGAAGACAACAATAAATTACAGTGTTCAATCCCCACAAAAGCCCGTTATTCCCTGCATTGCACTTCCTCACTGCCAGTAGCAAACTTTTGTTTGTAAACTTACTTTGAGTAAGTTACATAGCCATGTTCTATTTAACAATAAAGGAACATAAAAATTTTGTGTAAGGTTCAGGAGCGTTGAGCATTTTGAATATTTCTCGTGCTGAGAAAGAGAAATTCCTGAATTTAAACTGAACTGCTGTTTTTCTCCAAGCATCTGATTTGGACTCCTTACTGGAGTAAAAGTTAAAATTACATGGGGTATAACTCAAGTAAAGTTGGGTTTAGTTTGACAAAGGCTATGCATAAACCAAAACTAACTTATGATAGTGATAGCACACAAAAAATATTGTGTAACTAAGTATTGGCACAGTATACGTGGGTGTTTGTGAGTGCTGGAGGGAGAAGAAGCTTCCAGTGATTGATCTTTTCGTTTCAAAACAAAAGAACATAAAAATTTTCTGATAAAAAGTTGTGTGTGTGATATAAGAAATACAATCAGAATGGTGCTTTTGAATGTGTTTGAGGTTTTGTGTGGTTTTTTTTTTTAAGGAGCAAACATCCTTTGAGAGAGTATAAACTCACGACAAAAATAGTGTAGATATTTAAGTTCAAGCATAGAGACTAAGAATGATATTGTGAAATGTACGTTCTGGCCTTATCATGTACTTTGAGGAAGAGTGTCTCCTTTGATAAAACTTTAAAAAAAAAAAAAAAAAAAGGATTTTCAGATACTGCTGTATACTGCAGATCTGAAGAATAATTTATTTTAGAGAGGTTCCCAGTTCTTATAAAGAAATGTTTTGCTACCCATATTTCTAATATCTAATAGTAAGCTTAATTGATAATTTCAGGAATGCTTAGACTATTCTAAGTTACACTAAGTTTATTCATGAAAAAAATATTTAAAATTTTATTTAGTAAAATGCACAGTCTCCTGTGTTGTGGGAGATTAAGTGTCAGGGAATTTATTTTTACTTCCTATTTGTTAAATTTTATAAATGTGATATATTTGTAATAGAATGCATTTTTATGTTAATTTAAATATATACATATTAGAAAAAAATGTATTATGTCACACTTCATGACAACATCTTGTTATTTTTTGCCTAAGTTAAGCTTTCATTTAGAGAAATAAATTTCTGTTTGGTACTGTTATTCCCCTCCTCCTCTGCAGGCCAGCCAGGTATTCAGCCCAATTTTTTTCCATGGTAATATGAAGCTTAACAGGGTTTTCTGTGAAAATTTAAATATTATTGTGGGGAATGAGAACTAGTTTGCCTGTAAGTTGGTACTTGGTTTTTAATTTTGTTCCCTGCTACTCCTTTTTGAGTTCATTTTTCCTGGTTGTATTCTTGATTTGGAATGGCAGCTTCAGTCTGATCTTCAGCCATCCTTCTCTTGTGGTTTTGAGCATCAAGAACATCATCAAGACGCAGGGGAGCACAAACTGTCACTCACCTTGTGTAATTATTACCAGTTTTAGCATTATTACCAGTCTAGGCTAATTCTTGAGATCCGTAACGGATTTTAGAAGTAGGTAAAACTTCTGGGGAGAGAGGATAACTGAGAAAGGAAAGCAAGTCACTCTTTTACTCCAGATATACTTCCAGCCAACGGAGGCTCATACTCTGAAGGTTTCTTATAATCGTTGCTAGCAGACTAAGAAAATAGAGGAGAATCACGGAGTATGTTGACAATACTGCATAATGTTTGTTGTAATGAATAATAATAATATATATGTGTATGTATGTATCTCCCAGGGTAATTTTTTTAATATATATATATATATAATTATATCGTGTAATTTATAACTGGAATTTGATAGATTTCTAAATACTGAGTGCCAAGGCTGTGTAACTTCTGGGAAGAATAATGGAGAGGAAAACAACTTCAGATCACTTCTTGCTTGAGTGTTGTGTTTTAGAAATCACTGAGAGTGATTTTGGGGCCATGCAATAAGGGGTTACATCATGCTTTCCCCAGTCTGTCTGTCATCCATGGTACCAAATGTATGTTGGAAAAAAAATACTGAGATTTAAAAAAAAAAAAATGCTATAAAAGGAATATAACAACTGATGCTATAGAAACTGGGTATTACGTTTCTCCTACGTGATCCTTTTGGTTGCTTTCCATGTGAACAGAAATCTTGCATCATAAAGATTAAAGTTCAAGCCTTCTTACTTGGCAGCAAGGATTGTCAACAAGAAAGGCATTCATTATTAATAATGAAAAAAAGTCATATCATTTTTCATCTTCCCAGGGAGGAAAAGGACAAAGAGACATCAACACATTAAACTGTGTAGCTAACCCATTCTGTCCTCCCTAAGCCGTAGTAATGAATGTGATATATGCAGGCAGAGACAACATACACTGCCAAAACATGTATATTTGTCATGCAATACAGCTTTCCTTTTTGGTTATCCTAGTGAGAAGCAATGTTTGTTTAAACAGGAAAATGAATGTATTTTCCAGCTGTGAATTCTGTGTCAGGGCAGCCATTTTCAATGATTTTCATCTTAGTTCCTGGCTGTTTTCTTCATAATTACATAGATAATATGTCATTTTTGCATTTGAGGTTAGTTAGATAATCTGAATTCGGAGTTCCTATACAGATTAGTTATTTCAGTCCAGGTTAAGTATCTGGGTTTGTTGTTAATGAATACAATTTGAATACCTCACCTCAGTTCTGAACTACAATAGGATTATATAAATACATAAATAGATTTTTTTTTTTAATATAGGAAAATATTCTGATTAATATGTATACTAAAAAAAAGCCTCAGGATGCTTTCTTCTGTTTGGTGTGTTGTGGGTTTTTTTGGTTTGTTATTTTTTTTAACTAAGTGGCTCTTGTTTAATTACGTGTAAGAAGGTTCCCAAGTATGTAGAGAGTATTTAGGGGGAAGCATTATGCTTCCCAGAAATATTTCTAGGAGATACAATCAAAAGCAAATTGTATATTGCAGTCTTCAAAACATACATACCAGATCTTTTGAAATGAAAGAAATAAAAATATTTACAGTTCTGGAAGGCAACTAAATGTTACGTAGTTAACATGTTCAAGAAAAAATAATCAATACTTATGGTATGTTACCGGCATTGCTTCTATATAGAATTTCTTAAGGGACACAACCATCAATGTTTTCTAAAAAACCGTTAACTGTTACGAAGCTAAAAGCAAAAACGTTCTAGTGAAATTAAACTGAGGCACAAGAATAAACGGCCAACTAATAGTGAAAAAAAAAAAACCAAAACACAAAACCAAACAACCATTAATACTCATTAATATTCAGCTTTATAAATTCTGTACCTAAGGAGACATTGCTTAGGAAGCATTCACTTCATACTCTGGTCTTCATTTTGTACAATGTTCGAAAGTACTTTTGTTAAATGCATGCTATTTGACTGTACAGGCAAAGAAAACATACACAGTTGGAACGATACCAAGTGGGGGTGTGTATCTTTACATGCAAAGTTCATTTGATGGAACTGTAACGATGACTGGGAAGCCGTTTGGAGTGTAGGTGATGGACACATCCCCAATGGTGTCACAGAAGGGATCACAAGAATTACCAAGGGCTGAGTATAGATTCAGGACTGCTGCTTCACTCCATGTGAAAGTGTCTGCTGTATGTTTTTGGAAGCCTAAGGCCTGCCAGTTCTTAACCTATTTCATATTGGTGCATGCCTACGACTAAGGGTCTATCAGCCTGATATCATATCTTTACCTCTGAGGAATGACCTTTGGTCATACAGTCATAATGATTTATTGCCCGGGGACAAAACCCGCTTGTTACAAAGAAAGCCGATGTCTCTTCTAGCGTTAATTTTCTTCTGTTTGTGTGTTATGAATGAGTAGTAGAGCCTTGTGTGCTGATGGTTCCTCTGATTCTCAAAACCAAGTGAGTCTCGTGAAATCCACTGTGTATTTTGACACAAGTGAGGTATGATAAACATTGGCAAGGGGGCAAGCAAGAGGCATGAGCCTTTCAGAGCCATAGCTGGACAATGCTGAGCTGGGGGTAGTCCAGCTGTCTCTTTTTCACAGCGATCAAACAGTGAGGTATCTGCAACACTTTATTAGATTGCATCCAGAAATGTGAAGTTCATCCTCAAGATTAACTTAATAAATTTAAACTTTTTGGAATGAAAAATTTGAGTTTATGCAACTGCCCTATACTATTTCCTTCATAAGAAGCATGAAGCAGTTGTTCAGTTATGTGAGAAAACAGCTAAAGAAATAGAATATTTTTGTTGTAGGTTGGGGATTTTTTTAATTAAAAAGAGGAAAAGAAGAAAATTCTTAATAGATTCTAGCAGTCTTTGATAGGTGACCAGAGAAGGTACTTTTTCATGAACGTGGCTTTGGGTCTTTAAAATCAGTCTGAATACCTGCTCAAATTTGACCAAGTAACACCTATTACATAACTCCTAGAGGTTAATGTTTAAAATCTCAAGATTTTGCCACTTCTGAGCATCTCACCCATCCTGCTACAGATTAGGCCATGTGTGCAAGTCCTGTAAGAACAGCTGACTGTTCTGCCCCTGGTTCTCAGTTTCAAGGCATCTGACAGAGCTGTACGCAGGTTGTCTCAGTGCACCCTGCAAGCTTGGGTGTGTAAGGGGTGTTGAGCTAGACTGGAGCAGGGCATTGGAGCACAGGAGGGCCTGGTCTCTCTTTGGTTCCCTCCTGCTGTCATTGAAGCTTTGTAGAGAATGTAGGTGTCCTGTTTTGTTGGAGCAGGGGTGAATGCTGGGCTAGAGAACAAAAAAGAATGAATGAAGGCAAGGAACCAAAGGTTTCTTATTTTGTGATTCAGTCATTCCAGTGGGACTTAGTGTGTTATTTCGACTCCACATATTCTGCATTGAAAGAGGGTCAAGGTGTGTTGGGGGGAAGATGTATGTAATAGAATAATTAGGATATGTG
Source organism: Larus michahellis (assembly GCF_964199755.1). NCBI lineage: Eukaryota > Metazoa > Chordata > Aves > Charadriiformes > Laridae > Larus > Larus michahellis. The sequence goes on along the minus strand of NC_133903.1, from coordinate 15,025,501 downwards.
AATTCACGTTGCACAGAAAAAGTTAGTTCTGATGTTTCATAGGCTTTGAGTGTTTAGTTCACACTCTTGGTAATGTGTGTAACGTACTTTTGTCAGTGTACGTTATATGGGAATGTGTTGATATATAAAAACATTTAGGGGTAGGTATGTATGAAAAAAGTAAAAATATTAAAAAATTAAAGTTTCTCCAGTAATTGGGGCTAACGATGTGTGTAGAACTCAATTTTGTTGATCAGATTTTTATTTTTAGCTTGAATGGAACAAATGAGATCCAGAGCAATCTCAGAATTGATCAAATACTTCTTTGTGTGTAATATTTTTCAATGAAGGTAAATGCTAAGAAGAAACTATTAACTCAGATCAATTTTCCATGTAAAGTATTAGCATTTGCAGTTTGTTTATGATTTCAGAGGAGGGGTATAAGTTTTCTTTATATCAATATCATGTACCATTACAGAGGCCAAAGGGTGGGGTTTGGTTTATTGTTTTATCTGTTGGTAATACATTTCATAAATCCCTAACTATCAATGACTTTTCTTAAGCATTCTTTAAAAGCATTTCTGTAGAGAACGTGATAGTCATAAACAGGATTAAATTGGCTGACGAATTACGCAGCAGGGCTGTCTTGTTCCTTGACTAAGTCTATTTTATGGCAATTAAATTATTTTGGCAAGATTTAGGTGAATTGTTAAAGTTAGCTAAAGTTAAAGTGTTTCTTTCCATATTATTTCAGTCTTGAAAATAATGTTGGCTTTTCAGCAATAGGTTCTGAAATATTTAAGTAAGAATGATGAGTAAATGAAAGCACCTCTTGACTTGTGTTGAGGCTATTTTTTGAGGACTAGTGGTGTGAATCAGGTATGAATGATTATCCAATCCTTGTATTGCCTCCTGTTTTAGTAATATTATTGCAGAAATTGGTTATTTTATTTAGTATTTTTATTGCAAAAACTAATAAAATTAGAATTTTTCCATGTATTTTAACTTGAAAAGCATCACCAAATCCTTGAGAAAAATGTTCCTGCTAACGTACCTGCAGCACTGCAGGTGTTTTGTGTTCAGAGAGCCCAGGACTGCATTCACTGAGTGTTCAGACTTCTAATAGTTTCAGTGAATTTGGCTCACAACAAATGGAGGATAGAACAATATTAGAGATTTTTTACTATTTGTTATTTCTATTCTAGCTGCTGATTTTAGTTAATCTTGCTTTTGTTTTTCTGCTGTTTTGTTTATCTATGAGATCTTGAAGTTGCTGTGTCTGGAGATAGTCCAGTGAGTCCTTGCATCTAATTTTGTTCTTAACTATTCTGTATTCCAGTGGAGACAGTTCAAATATTTGATATTTTACCTTTGTATTGATATGTAAAATTCATGCATCCCAGCAATGTTTCTTAGCAGAATTAGGGAATGCAATTTTGGTACCAGTAACATCAGCTTCTAGTAAAAATTCAAGATCCAGTACTAAAACCACATCTATTATACACATCATGTAGCTGATACAGTAAGGTACGTGCTACATCTTAATAAGAATTGAGATTGTCTCTGGAGCAGGGAGGTTATTATGTTTGCAGTGAGGTATACTCTCTCTTTAGAGTTCACTTTCAAGTAACTGGATGGCACTAAACGCTTGTAATTAGATGTGAAACCCTTTGTGTGTAGGTCACCTGGCTTATGTTGACTGAGACCTGATGTTAGCACCTGATGACTGTTTAGTGCCCTGGATGAAATTCACACCTGATCTCAATTAGTCTCCTGCAGGAGAATTATCTTCATCACAATTGGCACCTGTGATGGCAGGCTCGGGGGGAGGCCAAAGGTTTGAAGAGGCTAGAGAATGTGCATTCTGAGAGGCAGTCCTTACGGGTTAGAGCTGATGCAAATACACGGAAGCATTAGAACTTGTACTATGCTGTGTTAAGGAAGAACAGGTATGTTGGTATCTGACGTAAATAATTTGGCAATTTTAATTTAGTTAATTTTTTATTTTTACTTTATCTCTTTAATAATACACAAGATGTATGCAGGATGGTACTTTTTATTTGATGTATGTGCTTTGTGGGTATAATAACATAACTTAAAGAAAAAATGAGTTACGTGTAAGGTCTTGGCTTTGTATTGCTTTGAATGGTCACTTCAAAAATGTGTCAGTATCTATGCTTGTCAGTCCCCCATCCCTTCACTTAAATACAGTATTTGCTAATTAATAAGGTTATCTGTTTGGTGTATTCTTTTCTCCCTTTTTTGAGTGGAAATTCTGCATGTGTTCTGGGGAAGATCAGTAGTCTACATTTTGTACATTGTATTGCGCACATGCAACATGACTTCTATGTTTTGAGCTGTCTTTCTTTGGAAATGTTCATGTTTCAAAGGACATAAAGGAGGTGAAGGTCCTATCCAAAGTGAAAGGTTGTTTGATGCATGACTAGAGCATTGGGAAATCTGGTTGTAGATGTGTGAGATAGAATATTGAAAGGGGTCTTAGAGAAAGTAAGGAATGTCAGGTAATCCATGTGTAAATGTTTAACAGGAGTAGATTTTAATGCCAAGCCTTGAATGGTCTGAATCCCGGCGGAGGAGAAACTTGAACTTCATGCAGAAAGCAGAAGACATGGTGATAGTGCCAAAAAGCAGCAGAGGGGAAAAAGAAGAGTGAATTCAGTGTTATCAGTGTGGATTTCATTGAATAAAAGAAGATCAGGGAGGAAGGAATTAGAAGTAGAAAAGGTGAAGGATGGCCACCATAACAAGAGAGTTGATTAGTGTTGATGAAAGCAAACAACTTCTAGAGAATATTGTAGAAGAATTTGCAGACTGTAGTTATTAGCTGAGGAAAAGGAAGACTCAGAGATGTTGAATGTGACACCTTATCAATTGAAGTAGGAAAAGATAAAAAAAATAGCAATTAGAGTGTGAAGAGAGGAGGGAGCTGATGCTGTGCTCATGAGCAATCCTGATAGAGGTTACACTAATGAAGTGATTGGAAAGGTAGTATGGAGAGGACAGGATCCCCAAAGGACTCTGGAAAAAAAAAAATGTTTAGAAAAAAGCAACTGCTTCTTTCAAAATCAGCAGATAGAATAAACCGGGGGGAAAAAAAGAGACACAAAATTGACTCTGTATATAAAATCGAACTTTCTCACACAGGACTTCTGTCCCTGTTTCAAGGCTTAATGAGCAGGCCTATATAGGCAGCTTTGTATCAATTCCATATGCAAAGCTGCCTTTATGCCAAAGCATGTAATTTTGCAAGGGTTATATAGAGCCAAAATTCTTAAGTCTAAAAAAAACCCTCCCAAAACAAACAAACAAAACCAACAACAAAAAAAACCCCCACCCAAATCAAAACAACTAACCCTTCTCCTTATAGATTGTGGCATAGGAGTGAAGTTGGATCATGGCATCTGGTGTCTTTCTGCTGGAATGGTCTTTTGGAGAGCTTATAGTTGGCTATTTTGGAAAGCCTTTATAGTGCTTCAGCATAAACTGAACCTCAAAGCTACAACCCCCTCCATTTTAATTCTTCTGAGCTGCATCTTCATCTCTTTGGATGAAGATGCGTATTTAACTAGAACCCTTCAGTCTTGGCCATAAGAATTTGAAGATGTTTTAGTTGACAGATTGAAAGCCACAAGAAAGAATTAGAGATGAAGGGCTAGATTTTGAACAGTCATTGAGCTAAATTTAAAACTGACTTAGTCCATCTTACTGGCTAATGTCAAAATGATGAGGAATATTTTTCGCTTTACTGGTAGATGATGATAAATAAAGTCCTCAAGGGAGCTTTGGAGGTATTGTTTGTTGAACTGGAGGGATCACATACTCACGGGGAGCCGTCAGGCTGTAAACTGTAAGCAAAGGACAGGGGAAGTGGAGACTTAGAGATCCAGCTGCAGTTAATGGAGGATTTGTTGGTTTGATACATGAGCATGGTAATATTTACCTGCTGTACATTAAAATGAGCTGCTGTATTGTGGACTAAGTCTGGTGGATTTAGATTTGGGCAGAATATATGAGAAATACCCAGCTGCAGACAGATTAATAAAAAGAGAAGTGATTTCATCGTAGAAGGAAACTGTTAATTTCATTCCTACAGAGAAAAGATACAACCTTTACATAATAGTATAATAATAATTTATTCTCCTTCTGTGATCTGACATTTTAATTTTTTTTGTTAAGACATTAGTAATCTTTCACAAAAACCTAAAACTTCAGCAAGATGTGTTTATGCTTCCCTATTATGTATACTTATAATTGCATTTGGTTTGGGTTTTTTTAACTTTTATTACTGTCATATGAAAACAAGCTCTAAATTCTTGTGCTCCCACTGCTTATTTTGCACTCCAAGTTAAATTCTTTCATTGTGATTTCATAACAGCAGCAAAGCGTGATGGTGCAAATCGAGGAGCAAAAAATTGGGGCAAACATTCTTTGATTAATTAATTTATGTGAAAATTTTAGTTTAAAACAAGTATATTTGATGTGAACAGAAGAGAGATTGTAGTACTGCAAGTGACTTGTGTCTATATAAAATAAGAAAACAGAATTTTGTATAAAACCAAATTTGGGTGAAATATATATATATATATATAGTAAGTCCTTCCAGTTCAAATGGTCTCGCTTTCTCCTATCTGATCCTTATCAAACAGCCCAGAGTGGCAGCAGGCAAAGGGTAGGCTTCATCACTTTAGATAAAACTGTAGACGACTTTTTTTTTTTTTGAGTGGTTTGTAGCCCTCCCATCCTACATACTGAAGCTTTAAACTACTTAACAAGTTGTACACAATTTTCTGTGATAAATACTCATTAGTTTCGCATATTACTTTTTAAAAAACTTATGAGTTTCTTAATTTAATTCTGAGTTAACTTTCTAAGGGTCATATTGTTATGTCTTTTCATCCAGAATTTTGGAAAGAATATTACAGGGCAACACTATGAGTGACATACTGATGTCTTCTTGCTAATAATGACTTAAATGGTAACTAAATAATAACCTAAATGGTAACTATTTAATTATTATAGCTGGACCCTTCAGTCAAAGTGGTTCTTTTGTGAAGCAGGCTTGTACCAGTGTCTCAGATTTAAAGAATGTCTGTGTATGTCTGTTTCAAAAAAGTTTATTTGGAGTCATGACAGTAGTGCATGGTGGGTGAGAGCACCCTGTGCTACCTTTGTGCTAGGTGGAGTGGGAGTGGGATTGACAAAAGGTTTTGCTGCTCTATTTCCCTGCTTCTTGAGTCTGTATTCAGAAGGTAACAGTTTAGATAAAGCTGCTTTCCTTTTTTTTTTTTTTTTTTCCTCCTCCCCCCAAAAAAGAAGTAATTGCACATCATTTTAAGCTTTCCTAAATCAGGGCTTGCTCTTGATTCATTACTTGCTCCTCTGCGTAGTGCAGTCCTTCCTTTGTTCTGGCAATGATGCTTGTGCCATTTGGGTGAGGAGTGCTTTCTGAAAGCTTTTGCTACTTCAGTTACCAGCCATGTTGTCTTTCCAGTTGTCTGGCAACTGAGTCATTTGTGCCAATGACTAGCATGAAAAGTGGATGGGAACATCTGGAAGAGAGCAAGGGTGATGGTGATCCCCACGTAATTCAAGGTGCTTTGGAACCTCATCCTGTGCCTTCAGTGCACTATTGTGGTTAGGCGTAGGCATATGTTTTTGAGATGCAAGTCTCCTGATAAAATACTTTTTTCTACCCTTTATTTACTATGCAAATTGCGTAGCAGATTCAGTTACACCATCAAAAATCGGGTACAGCTATTTTAGTATCTGGTTTAAGCCGAGGCTGGTATAACCTGCGTCTCCACTAGATGGAGTTCCTGGTATAGCTGTTCGGGGAGCTCCGGCAGAGAAAACCCTCCGAGTGGAGAGCGGGTCTCGGGTGCCAGGGGACAAAGAGGACTCTTAAGCTTGGATGCTAACCTTGCTTTCTACAGTGGAAAATCACGAGTGAATCTACAGATTTTTGAAGAGATACACTGGTGTAAACTAGGATAAAAGTGAAACAGGATCAGGTTGTTAGGCCTCTCGTCTTTCTGTACTCTCCTGCTCCCGACGTCCCTGCTCCTTGCTTTCTACAGAATATCTAGATACTGCAGGCCAGGAAAATAAGACCTGTCAAGGAACATATGGCTTCTCTTTGGAAGGGTCTCTAACTCTTTAAAGGCTGAACTGTATTCATTTATTTAATTATTTATTTACCTTCCCCACCCCAAATACATTGGTGGGGAAAAAGGGCTCTTGGCTTCTCATGTTGTGCAAAATCTAGATAGTTAATATTGAATGCTTATGAAATATGTATTAAGTGGTGCTGAAGAGGTTAACTGTACTACAGAGTCTTTGTAGACGTTATGTATGAAATACTGGAGAAGTCAATGGACATAACACAGTGCTTAATAGAAACAGAAAATTAGTGATTCTTATTTGCCTGAGGTAAGCATGAGCCTCTGTAATGTCTTGATCTTTGTGCAAAGATCTAGCAAGTAGAGCAATCTTCACAGAAACCTTAAATTAGAAATAGGGATTTCCATGACAAGAAAATATCACTGGAAGGATGAGATGTCACCCATTAATTGAAAAGAATAGAGGGAAACAAATTATTTAAAAACATCAGTGATATTTCCCTAGTTTATTTTAAAGAAACTGTAACACGCATATATAAGAAAATAGAATACTTTGGAATAAAGGCAAATATTAATGGTTGCTAGTAATTTGTCAAAATATGTTAATGCAGCATTCTGTTTTTAAGCTCATAATATGCTGCTTTTCCTGGTTTGAAGTCCTGGGAGCTATTTTTTCATGTGGTGTTAGAAAAGGAGTTAGAAAGGACTGCACTACTATTAGCTGCTTTATCGCTTGCCTGAGTTATTTTTATACTACATCAACCATTTTATAATGTGGAGAGGAAAATGCATTCTTCACATGGATAATAGTAATATGCATGTGAAGATTTTATTTTTTTTTTTTAATGCTTGACATCTGGAGGCATACAGTCTTTATAATACTGTGTGCCTTCTACATGTGTAAACTTGTTAGTGTAGGGTACTACTTAGACAAGTTTGAAGTGTAAAATGGTGTGTGGTCTTGCAGGTGATCTTGTTCAGATCTTTTTTTTCTTTGATGGAAAAGGTTTGACTGATTATTCAGTCTGCTCTGGTAATTCTAAAGCTTACTTTTTAGGTTGAATTCTTGTAAATGTGGAATTTGAACTTAAGTTTTGAGATGCAGAAGTTGACTGCCAGATCACAACAAATTGAGTGGATGATTTTAAATGGAGCATGTTATACTAAATAAACAAATGTGTTGTAAATGAAAGAGTGTTTTTGTATTTGTACGTCAGCTGTGTGAGAAATGCTGTTGGTTCTCTTTGCTTTGTTTCAGAGATTCTTTGATTTCATGTTTTTATTTGCATCTTTGCCGTTAGTATTTTTAAACGGCACTGTGGAAAAACTTTTTATTTCTACATCTCTAATTGAACTCCCGTAGAGGCTGATTTAGGTTGTGTAGATTGGTAGCCTCCTTTTGTTTCAAAAAAGGTTTGTAGTAGTCATTAATTGATGTCTAATTGGCAATATCAGCAACTGAGTGTGGGATAACTTGAGTTCAGTTACTGACCCAACAGAGCAGCATGGAGGCAACTGGAAGATGTCACATCCTGTAGGTGAAGTGGGCTTTGCAATTGCACACATTGATTTGTATAGAATAAGGAAAAATCAAGTTGTTAATAATTTGCAGATGAGCTATTGATGGGGCATATGCTGTTCTGTGAAATTGCATAGTAGTTATAGAGATACCGTCACTGTGCATGAGGATAGAAGGTTAGATTTTGTACAGTCATTCATGTACCTTTGGCAAATTTGTGGTGGTACTTACTGTATATATAGCCATAACCTGGAATGTGGTTATGATTGATGGGTTGGGTTTGGTAGAAGAGTGGGTATAAACAAGGAAATGGCTTTAAAGAAGAGACATTGATTTTATTTTTATAAAAATAAAACACATTTTGTTACCTCTTTTTCTTTTTAGACATAATGACAAGTTATGCTTGGAAGGGATGAGTGTTGGTAATGACTTTCCCCTGCATCTCTTGAAGTAGCATATATCAGGCTAAAGAATTGTGTTTCTTAGGTTTGTTACAGTACTGAATTATGTATGTTTATCTGTTGTTTCTCTGTGTATAGATGATTCGGATAGTTAAAACAATGATGTTCTTGTTTTAATAATATGAATATAAAAATGTAAGGTATTCATAATATTTGTGGGTCGTATTTTGCTTACTTGGAAGTGTGTGAAAATTAAGGATAAAAGACCAATGAGAAATTTACTTTTACAATTAAGATTGGCTACATTTACACTACTAAATTCTCTTGAAGTAATTGTTCAACACACATCTTTTAAGAGTTTAATCTGTTTTATGGATGTCCTTTTAGCTGTAAAATAGTGCAATAGACAGAAGAAACTTTGCTTGACCATCACCATGTTCCAGAACTTCACTTTGGGAAATTGGATAGACTTATATAGTTCCAAACTGTTTGGCTAGGAAGCATGCTGCCTTTGATTTTGACATTATGTGGAACGAGTTGGTTATTTGCCTCCTTACATAACATATTTGTTTTTCATTAAACATTCTGATAAGGTCTTATTAAAGTACCATGTATTATTTATGGTATTTCATATGAAAATGAGCTGAAGGGAAAATTCTGTCAGCTTTGGGCATTTGCAGAATAACAGCCTTTCTGTGCTAAGGGGGGAAAAAAAAAGGGAAGAAAAGCATGACATACTCCTGTCAGAACAGGAGACTGCTTAAGGCAGAGAGAAAGAATGAAAAAGGAGAAAGGGCATAGAAGAGAGTTCATTCCTCCTCCTTCTTGCTCTCTCTTGCTCTGTGGTGTGTGTGGCTTTTTGTTGGTGGTTTGGTTTTTGGTTTGTTGTTTGGGTGTTGGTTTGGGGGGGTTTTGTGCGTGATAATCTGTGTTGTTCTGTATCTCGGCTGTTCTAGTAGATTGGTTCATGATAAACTGCAAAAGCATGGATGTTTCCTAAGCCAAAACCAATCCCTGTCTTGTAAGTTTATGCATGATTGTTTTGGTGTTGATTGCTGAGTTCTAAATGCATTGGTTTTGTTGCATTGACTGCTTTTGAAAAAGAAAATTATGTAATAACTGATTCTGCCGGAAAATTTTCCGTTTTGCATGAAGAAGACTTAGTGGATCTAAATCAGTCTCTGAAGCTTGTGTGGGTGCAGGTATGTGTGCGCACATGTAGAATGAAAAAGAATATTTATTTTTTTTATAATACATCACCTGAGTTGCAGTGACATGTTTTGTATCTGTTTCCAGTTAAGTGGGGACTATTATTTGTTTTTAAGGGTAGCTCTTAATATCAAACCAGTTATGCTGTTGATGAAATAGACCTCTCTTGTATGTGAGTTATTTATTTATTGTTGTTAACATTAAACTCTTGATCCAAGATGTATTTTTGTGGGAGTTAGATATCCTATAAAATAGGTAATTTTAAAATCTTCTGCAGAGTCTTTTTAAAAGGAACCTCTTCAAAACCTCAGGTGTTGCTTTGAGGTTTGACCTTCTTTCCTGAAGAATTAATATTTAATTCATTTGTCAAATTCTAATTAAAAATAGTAGTATCTTCTGTTATACTTGAGTTGTATCTAAGAAAAAAGAGACCTGTAATATAGGACCTCAAGGACAAGCTGTGATATAAATTATTTGATTTGCAGGTCACATCCTACTTTATTACATAAAGACTAACTAGATCTACTAATGAATAATTATTACTCCATAAAATAAGGGGGGGACGGAGGGGGGGAAAAGAGAAAAAGCCTGCAAGAGTGGAATACTAATTTGAGGTATCACTCTCAAAGTAAAATGTAAACATTAAATTCTGAAAATTGCAAATGTAATTTTTGCATGTAACCTGATAGGGCAGTCCTTTATAATAGGTTGTCTAGCTGTCAAACAAATTTGTAATTTTAGATGAGATGGGGTTTAGACCAATTTTAAGATACAGTCTTTATCCAAGCCTGCTCCCCTCCCCCCAGTAAAGTAGACACAGTGTGCCATAGAATTTTGCTTCATTCCTAGGGTTTCTGCTGCACTGGTTACACAAATATTTCACAGTTTCGCTGTAATGCTTTTATAGGCTTCTCTGGGAAAGTAGATGGTGAATGAAATGTAGATATCAAATTAATTTGTATTTTAAAAAAGCTCATTTACTGATAGCACTGTATATTTGCTGGAATCCTCTTGAATAGACAAGATTCTTTCCCTTTCCCACTTTGTGCTTCATACTTTTGTTCTTAGAAGGGGAAAGCCCTTTTTATGTCAGGTGTGAGACCTGAGAGGGGGGGAGGAAGAAAAGTGCGTGTGTGAGTGTGTATGCGTGCGTGCAGAATCATAACAGGCATTCAGTCCCAGCTGGGCAATGACACTAATTGCCCAGATCTCATGGATGCCTGTGATGCAGCACACTCACTTTCTCTCCTTCCCTATCCTCTCCAGGGATTTTTAAAATGCAGTATTTGAATTTTGGTGAGTGGTAAAGACCCTGCCCTAGGACCCATTTGACAAATGAGAAGCTGTGCAGCATCAGCACCAGCCGACTGAGCCTCACTGAGTCAATCTCTCTCTCTACTAGTCAGCAGCTACTGTTGTGAGACAAGCTTCAGCTCTCTCTGTCATTGAGGAAGTTCCATTTGCTCATCAATAGGCTGCAGGCTGTGTCTTCTTTTTTTCCTCTCTGTTGAAAATTCGTAGTTTAAATCTACCAAGTTGCCTTAGCTGACAAATGAATGTAGGGATCTAGCGCTGGGGAAAAAAAGGCATTCAAGAAATACTGTTTCTCGCTTAAATAATCAAAAGGGAAAAAAAACGTAGTGACAAGATAGGGCAAACGTGCTTGCATGCAAGCCCCCTCACTTGTTCTACGTAGACTTCAGAGCAACACCATGCAGCATCCCCTTACGGGTGCAACCTGCGTGGCACTGCCGAATGTGGGCATGTGTCCCCAGCTCTCCTGTGCCTTGACTTTTATGTACTTACAGCAGGTAAGTTCGCTTAACTTTTTCTTTTCCTATAGTGCCTGCTTTGTCAGCGTCATTTGGGGGATTTGTAATCTTGGAGGTATTTTTTTTGCGTGAATAGACTGTATAAACGTCTCCCACTGTGTGGAGTGAATGTTGTGCCTGCACTTAAGAATGGTGAGTGAGTAGAAAATATGTTTAGTTTTTGTTCAAGCGTTTGCATGTCTTCCCCCCCCCCCCCCAACAATGTCTTTATTGATGCTGTTTATAGATATTTAACACAGCACTTTGACTGCATTTCTCGTGGATACTGTAGCAGAGTTTCAGCCATAAAGGACTGCTCTTTATTCACTTGCAGGCATAAATTATACTTCTAATGTAAATGTGCCCAATGGCAATTTTGTTTAAGCCTTCTTTGAAGGCAGGAATTTTAAGTCTGTGTGGAAACGTGCTGCTGATTAAAATCAAGCTGATTTTTAGTTCACCAAAGAAAAAGAAAAAAAAAAGATAAATCTTTATCTGTGCAGAATTAACACTTCTATCACTGAAGTATATTGGAATGGGTTTAAAAAGAATGTTCTGATACCAGCAAAATGATACCAATATCTAGTCCATTTTTAAGATTATTCTTTTTCAATTCATTTCATATAATTTTTGCTTCTAAGGTTTTTTTAAGTATTTCCACACCTCTCCTTCCCCAAATTATTTACTAGTTGGTACTCTCTCTCTGTTATAACATGAAATAAATAACTGGATAATAACACATTATTTTTTTAAAAACTAGTATTTTGGAATCATCATTGTATTCTATTTCTCTATTTTATAACTAAGTCTACCGTTACAGAGAGTCATCTAGTAAGTATGGAGAGCCAAGACAGAAATATGTTATCATGTGAAAATGATTAATCCTGTTTATTCTGTTACTTTCTGCTGAAACTTGAGGGGAAAAAATTCTTGTGCCTACTGTAACAAATAGGGGCATTTCTTCTAACTTCCACTAGAATAGTTTATATGCATATTGACTTCCATGAAACAGTCTCTAACTTTATTTCTGCATTTACAAATGCCAGAAAGATGCTTTACAGTATTTCTTTTTGTTTCTAAAGATTAAATGAAATAGATTTAAAGCTTATTTTTATTTCAGAATATTTGTTTTCTATTACTGCTGAAAGAACAGAGCTCAAGTATTTGCAGGATACCCTTCTGTAGCTTTTTTTTTCTTCTTCAGTAGTGTAGTATAAACCATTTCTGCTTTACAGCATAGGAGTGCATAATAAAAGATTCTTGTATACGCCCTAGATTATACATGTGTGTGGGAGGGATTCATATGTCTGCAATTAAAATTTGCATCAGATAAATATGATGTATTTAATATTTAAATAAATTGCATGTCATAATTAAAATGTATGTTCTTAGTAGTTCTGTATTCTGGATACATTTTGGAAATTACATTTATAGATCAGCTTTAATGATCCAGTGTGACTTGTGCACTTACTGGTTGTATACAAAATGTACTCCTGTATTTTGTTGGATTTCTTCCTTTGAGTTTGCCAAACAACAATCTGTATATTAGAGATCCAGCTTTTGAAAGGAAAAATGTGAATTAAGGTGAGAGGTCAACATGGCCACACAAGGAGCTGATAAAGGATAACATAAAGATGAGGTTAGGTGCTATAATAACCTTCCTCTGTGAACTATTGCAGTATCATTATGCAAACACATCTATAGTATGGCACTGCTTTAAGGTTTAAGAAACTGTGCAACCATAATGATTACTTTAAAATAGTGAATTCAATTCCATCTATTCCATTTGAGAGAAAGATGAGAAGTGATTGCTAATGCACTTTACAAAGTGCTATATCTAGTGGATAATTTTTAACTCTTTAAGTGGATTAACTGCCACAATGAAAGTATCTTTTTTTATTTTATTTTAAAGTTTTGGCTTTATCATTTGGTTAATCCTATTGTCAGTTTAGAATCACAATTATATATAAGTTTAAAAGTCATCTGAATTCCTGATTATAATTTTGGCAGGTTCAAAATTCTGTGCTTGTTGCTTCTTTTGGTTGCTGGTTGGCATTTTAGTTATTCTGGATTCCTAGAGAGTCAGATAATTATCATCTTAATTCAGATAGGAGTTGTTATTTTATGTATTTGGTTAAGTATTTCTTTAGAAATTTTACTTTATCTCAATATTATTCAAGCAGAAAGATAGTACTGTGGTGGCATTACCTACAAAGCAAATGTAGCATGGTTCTGGTTTAAAATAGGAAAGGATAACAAATGTTTTATATTTTTGAAAACACTAATCAACTTTTACCATGACGGTCTACTTGGGGCTTTTTTCCTATTTTTTCTATATCTGATAATTTCTAACAAATCTACAAAAACACCTATGTTTTGTATGTTTACTACTGTTTCGGTGAAACTGTAAATGTTTTGCTCACTCTATAAAGTTGTCTCTCAATCTTAAATACTGGTAACCTAAAAGCTTTATCTGGCAGCTTAATAACTGGTGATTCCCCCCTGTCTGTGGACCCTGTGACCAGCAGTTTATAGACATTATGTGAGCCTATCCAGTAGAGTATATTTTCCTTTAAAAATTGCACTTCAGATATGTCTGCTCACTTGCACCTCAATTAAAATTAATTCAGACATCTGTATTACAACTGAGCTCGCTCTCAGTTGTTAAACTTTACTTTCTATTTAGAATCTATGAAAAAAATTATTCTCTATTTTTGTGTGTATCTGCTAAATACGCTAGTGTTCTGTCACATTTGAGTCTTATAATTGGATATATGTTTTTCCTGAAAGACTATAGCAGGTGTTACGTTCTTCTCAAGATGGGCAAACCAGTCTTTCTGTCGATAAATACTTGCGTAGCCATGAAGATGGTGGTTTTCTATGAAGCTGTATTAATCATTTGGGAAAATGTGTGTTTTGGTAGTCATTTAAAATTAGCAATTATTTATTTGCTAAACTAACACGCTTGGTCAGTTTGTTTAGTATAAATGGATAAATTGTTTTCCACAGTGTACCCACAGAAGTGCTCTACTACTTTTTCTCCAGTGTCAGGAAACTTAAATGTGTGCTCTGGTATCTTCCAGACTATGCATGTATATAATGTTTTAAGAGTGAGGAACTGAATTTTTTTAAAACAGTTTCTGCATACAGGATGCTTTACCTAAAAACATTTAAAGCTTAACTGTTGAAAATAAGTAAAGTACAGAGGCCTAGTTCACATTATAGATTAACTGTCAATAAGATATTCACTTGAAAAAGCCAACAAAAACTGAAGGATGCGTCCGAGTTAGTTGAGCTATTTGAAATGGCGTGAAAGTATTTGGATGTTCTCTTACTAAGATGCTTCTAACTTTAGAAATCCAGGAAACGTTTTCAAACAACATTAAAACCAAAATGATTGTTATCAGTGGCAGCAATGAATGGAAGGAGGGTGTATGGTTTTGATTTGGAAGTTTTTACTGCATCATTAAAAAGATAGGGACAATTGGGAAAAGCGTAGATGCATTTGGGTTAGAATTTTACCTAGTGTCAATATTTAAAGATACAGGAAAAGGGAACTCAGATTCATAGTGCACCCTATTGTTTAGTAATATTTTATGGTGCTAGAAACAGCTGAATACATTTATTTTTTCTTCTGCAAGAAATAATTTCTGACCACAAGCTTGCATCAAATGCTAGCGTGAAGTAATATTTGCAGCAAAATTTTGACCGCCTGTAAATTGGGATTTAGCATATATTAATGAACGCTTAGTTCTGTTAGCTGGTGTTTCTCTATGATATATGGTTGCCTGGACATAGGGTTATTTAGTTGGTATTTTCTTAGTAAAGTAACAAAGTCAACTGTTGTTTTGAAACATCACATAATGTTCCATGTCATAGTGTACAGTGCTGCTGTCATTATTTTAAAATTGGTAAATTTTTTTTGTGTTTAATGATGATAGATGTGCTTTGTTTTAAATAGTGACGTGGTTTGTACAAAGGGTAATTCCTCTTAAATGGAGCAATTGCTCATAGTGGACATTCACAGATCGAAAACAATTGAACTGAAACTTCAATATCAACCTTTTCTATCTTTAACAAGAAAGTAGTTCATGGTACAGCTTTTGTATCAGTGATGAAAAGAATCCACCATGAAAACAAAACAAAACCCAACAAACTCTCCATCTCTACCCCAGCTATTCCATTAGTGCTTACATGGTAAATTAGTGTAATTTTATTTGGGCCTTAAGCATTATGACTATGGAGAAAAGCTGAATTCCCCACTCAGTTACTTATGTCATGCTTCTGGATCCAATGATTTATAGGAGTCTGAAAGACTTTTTATCACATTCTTTCTTCATGGCTTAATTCAACGTTGATTTATTTGGTAGCATTTTCAATTGATGTAGTCAATAGTGTCAATAATGGAATAAGGATTAGAGCAGATTATCTTTGTGGTAAAAATGTGTAAAGAATTAAAATGGATGAACAATTCCTGGATACAGTTTACCTTTTTCTTATAGAGCACAGGCACATCAATTGCTGAATGCCACCATTGCAGTTACAGTTCTAAGGATGTGTCTTTTGCACTTTATACTTTAGTGAGTCTTCAAAGGATCAGGTATGGTAGTTGAATTCAATAACTGATGTTTTATGATGACACTGTTTAAACCTATCATGAGAACACTCCCTTTCTTTACCTAGTCCATTTATAGCACTCTCTCTGTGCCTCTCCTGTAAAATCAGTTAATCTGACTTTAGCTCGTGAAAATTTTAAGCATCTGTTAGCTTACAAATTGGAGTCTTTGCACAATTTTGTTCCTCAGTCTGCTATTTCATGGCAATTTTCATATGAGAACATACAACCTCTGTTTATGACTGCATGAGTGAAAAGAAGCCCACGTTACTAATGCTCACTCACCATCTGTTTTTCTTACAGCTGGGCCTTGAATAATTGTCCAGTAGCTGATGGACTGAGGGTAGGGAATCTTTTCAGGGGTTTCTGATTCATTTAACCAGCTTTGCTGCCCCAAGAGAAACATAGTGCTTGTTTATTCATATTTGTAGGGTAAAAACCTGTACTTTATCGGCTAAATTATAGTACTCTGTTAAAACAAAAAAAAGAATAACTGTGTAAAAACCAATATCGTGTGGGTGCATTTGCACTTAAGGGGGCAGTGTGGCAGCCTTAGGGAATTTATTTTATGAATGAAACCGACCTCAAAAAGTGATGGTGTAATTGTTGCATCCAGAAATACTGTTAATGCAGAAATAAGGAATGATGTCTTGATGTGCTGTTTATCTTAATTAGGGTAAATAAGATCATTTGGTATTCACCAATAAACTTC
The DNA here is from genome assembly GCF_964199755.1 of Larus michahellis. Classification (NCBI taxonomy): domain Eukaryota; kingdom Metazoa; phylum Chordata; class Aves; order Charadriiformes; family Laridae; genus Larus; species Larus michahellis. The sequence continues at coordinate 15,009,115 of NC_133903.1, read as the reverse complement.
GAAGCTGGTATTTGAGACTCCACCTCTGATTCAAGACAAATTTAAATGTTTTCATGTCTCACAAGAGCTGTTTTGTTGTTTTCCAGAGACTAATGAGAAGTGGCTTAAAGATCAAGTGCTGTAGCAGTACTTGGAATAAGAGCTAGTTTGGGGCATTTAACTACAGCGTTGTCAAACAAGGTCAGTCTCTTCTCACAATAGCGAGAGGAGGTGCTTTAGTTAAGCACTCCCTCTTTGAATACTAGAGGGAAAAAAAAAAAACCCACACACCAGCAAAAAAACCCCACCAAAACCAAAACCCAAACACCCACACACACACCCCCCATCCCCAACCAACCAGAATCACATAAGGTTACTTGCTGCTTTGGAACATAAGAGCAAGAGCAGTTGCAAAGGAGCTTCCATGTGGCAGAAGCAGGTGAATGTTTTTGGCTTAGAATCTTTGTTTTTATAACTGGGCTTTTTGAACCTTTTATAACGCTTCAGCTGAAAAGTGATGGCTGGATTTTCTGCTGTGAGCTATTCGTAAATTGTCACTATTCATTGATATTTGCTAAATATGTATATGGGTGGTTATTTTATGGAAAAAAATGTGGTGTGGTATTTTATGCCAAGGAAAGTGTGTTGGCTATTTAAGCAGGGGCTTTTCTCAGGGCAACCAGTAGATAATTCATTCACTTTGTTTAGAATTTTTTGACCAGTAGCCATGCAAAAGTAGACTATGAGGTTTTCTGTTTTTCAATGGATGTATTTCTGAACTGGTAAATAAATACTATTATCATGTTCATATTAATTGTTTAAAATATTTTTGAAGTATTTAGTAGGTAGTATATTATAAATGAAAGTGATGAGAACTGTGACAACAGAATTTATCACTTTGCTTTATAGAGTTAGAATAATGTTAGTGGAAAGGAGAAGTCAACACCCTCTAAGAATCCTTCAAGCTTTCCTGCCTTTTAAAGGTGTATGTGCAATTGATTTGTAAGTTTTAAAGTGTGATGTGTAGTAGAAGAGCTCTCCTGAGGAACTCCTGTCATTTCTTTGCTAGCATTGCTCATTTACTTCTGAGTTGCCTGGTGCAGCGCCATTGACTTCTTTTACATTTTGCTTCCCCTCCTACTCTGTCAGTGCAGCAGCCCAGTGAATTTAATTAGGGAAAATAGCATGTCTAATGCCTATAGTGTCCTGACTAGTTGTAGTTGGGCCTTTAGTCTTTTGCACTATAGCAGGCTCCAGCTGTGGAGAGATCTCGCTGTGTTTTGATCCTGCTCTTTCTCGTTGTGTTGAACACATGCAGAATCAAAATTAGATACTGTAGTAAGAACTAAAGCATTCATTGAATTATTTTTCATTCACAGTGTGTCCCTGATTTTTATTTTTCCCCCAGATGTGGAAAGAAAGTGTGTGGTACTTTAGAATTTAAATACTTACGATGTTCAGATGCTCATGAATAAGAATGCAAGTGCTTTCCTCTTAGACTGTTTTTTAAATTTACCTTTTGACACACCAAAAAATGTTGGTCTTCCTATCTGTAACATCTTGAATATGCCTTTTTTGTAACTGTGCATAAAGGTAGTAGTATCATCTCATATATATTTGTGAGGTGTGCATATACTTATGATATGCCTTGCCTCAATTTCTTGCTGACTTGCACTAACGTTTATTATTATTATGTAGTTTCGAAGGCTACTTCTTTGGGTTTGATTCTCATAGCCTCTTCTTTTAGAGCTATCTTCATTATCTCTACCATGACCTTTTTTAAATGTCTTTTATAAATGAAATAGTTAATTTCAGGTATTGATTACAGGCATGGAACTTTTTTCACAAACAAGGAGCAATAAGAAGCTTTAAAATATAAGGTTCTGTTTTCATGATGGCACTGTCTTTCATAAGTCAGTGTGAATTTAAGTATTTGTTTGAAATAAGTTTCAGTAAGCATTACAGAGGGAGACAAAAAAACGTGCTAAAAGTTCTCCCAGAGAATAAGATCTTGTCAAAACAGAGCTCGTGTGAAAATCTGGGGGTGAAAAGAAGTCAGGCAGCCCATATATCCAATGAGTGTCCCCTCCTTTCTTAAGCTTTTTTTCCTTGTCATGTATTACTCCTATCTCTGGGATGTTACATGGCTGCATAGCTCAATTAATGCTATATGGCAGGAGGAGGAAAAAAATGTCTCTCTCATGTCAGAAGCGAAGTTATTTACTTTCAAAAGCTGACAGAATAGCACTGCAGGGGCTTCATTTATTTCCATTCAGAATGTCATTATTGTGTAATGCAGAGGGACTTCTGCATGTATTGCAGGCTTATTCTTGTAATCTTTAGTCTGCTGGATGGCTGCAGAAGTGTAAAATGGCACACTGGAATGTTTCCCTGTTCTGGCTTTAGCTTGTTCACTTTTACAAAACTGCATTCCAGGTGTCTTAAATATTTACTGTTTAGATGGCAATAAATTCATTTGTCGGTGGTGCTGATGCTTGATACCTTTGGAATCATGCTCTGGCCTAGCTGTAAGACTGATTGTATCCTTAGTTACCCTTACAATGTGTGTCACTTTTCCTGATGGGTAGCATATGGTTTGAGACTGCTTTTTCAGCGTTACTCTTTCTGTCATACTCCTTAGTTTTTCTAAGTCTAGCCCCAAAAGGAATATTTTAGTGCAGAATGTTTTATAAAGACTATGTGCTATTTCATTTCAAAGTTTGAGAAACATTCAGTTTTGTTGTTGTTGTATTGCATGTACTTCAGAGGCAAGATAATTAGTTTTGATGTTCCCTATCCAAGTTCAGTGTGTTTTGTTGCAAGAATACAGGAGTGTTCAGAAATTGCATTTCCAGGAGTTTTGATTAATTTGTCCTTTCCTGTTGCTACCATCTTTTCCAGCTACACTTAAAATACCACACTTAGTGCATGCACGTGAAACTGCCTGTTGCTCTGTGGAAAGATTTTTGGTACACCTAAAGTAAAAACACTGATACAGCTAACTTCAGGAGTTCCTTGTGTCCAGACATTGCCTTCTTTCTGCCTGCTCTTAAAATAAAAAATAAAAAATAAAAAAAAAACCAAACCAAAAAACCCCACCAAACTAAAATAATTCATTTGGAAAAGTGTCACCTTTTCAGTGATAGTTGATTTTTTTTTATTTATTTTTTTTCTTGGTAACACTAACCCCACTTTCAGTAGGTTTTTCAGTTTCTTTTTCAGTTTGAAGGGGTAAACTAAAAATTTTAAAAATTCAAATGTTATTCATTAGTAGCAGATTTTATTTGAACACAGCCTGTCTTTAAATTCAGGATAAGGATTCTCCTTCCAAATGGGCGTCCTTGCTTCTTTCCTCCTTTTCGCTTCCTTTATTTGCAGACATAAAATCCAATAAATTTCTATTGCAGTTGCTGGGCTTGAGGGAGAAAAAGGAAAGGAAAAGTACAAAGCTATTGGGAAGCGTCAAACACGGAGAATGATGAAGTACATTTCATAGCAGCCAATTCCAACCCCAAAATCCCCATTGTGCAGGAAGGCTTTCCAGCTCACACAGGAAATTCAGCCATTGCACAGCATAGTATTAATGATTTATACACACCGCACCACTGCTTTTGTTCACTAGCAGAGCCAGGTTGTGTTAATAAAGGAATTTCAGGGAAAAGGGTCCCGGCATGCTGAGTTGTTTTGCTCAATGCAGTGGATGCTGCCTTCATAAATCAAAGGAATTTAGTGCTTTACAACCTTTCAGAGCTGCTGAGGGTGGGTTGGGTTTTTTTCTGTTTTCTTTTTTTTTTTAATCTGATTCACCTAGGAATATTTTTATTTCTTTTCTATAAAGAACGAATGAACTACTGGATGAGATCTATCTCGGCTCTTTTAGGGATGATTGGTTTGCTTCACAGTGGCATTATACTTCCATTTGTTTTCCATTTGGTATTTATGCTTTATGGTGTGGTGTTGTCTATGGAAAGAGGCTAGCATGGTTTTATTAACATAAAGAGGTGCAGATCACATTATATCCTGTCTTGTTTCTCAGAAATAACTAAATAAAATGTAAAGGCAAAATATTTTTGCAGTAAACAAAACGATTTTGTATTTATCTAAAATAAAAAAAAAAACACTTATTAAAGCATTTATCATTTTAAATCAAGATAATTTTTATTAGCAAAAATAGCCTTCCATTTTCTTTTGCAATAAATGTGTTAATTTTCAAATGTTGCATTTTTGTTTTTAATCTGGAAACTTTGTCTCCTAATAGCAACTGCAGGATTGGGTACTTAATTTTGTATTAATTCACATAATGATTCTTTTCAAATAGTGGATTGATGTTGATGTCTCCTAAAGACAATATGTATCTACATTTGATTATAGAAATTAAGATAAAGAAGGATATTTTTTTAAAAAGCTATCAATTTCTGATGTGAAATAGAGTATTAAACAATGTTGTGGGACACTCTCCTAGAAAACGAACACTCGATTTGATACTTAGGGAATCTAATCTTTTTTTACTTTTTTTACGTTTTTAGAAAAAGGGGGTTGTAGAAAATAATTACAGGGAACGTGTTTTGCAGTTAGAGGGAATCTGGCTTTCCAGGGGAATCTTAAGACTTTGTATTACACAGCAAGTGCTGTTTTTTCAGTCTGTTCAGATCATTCAGTCTCATTGATTCATGGAGCTTTTGCTTACAAAAGATGTGACTGCCCTGTCCTGGCTTTCCTACATTAGAAAATATGGTTCACTCTGTGGTTCACTTTATGAAAATCAACAATGTGGGAATCACTACTGTGGAAGTTAAAGCTACTTACTAGTGAGAAGAATTTTTTGTTTGTAGTTTGTTCTGTAGTCTGAAGGCAGATAAATACTTTCTTTACCATTTTCCTCACTGGTTTAAATATCACAGATTAATATAAGACAGGTGCCCAGTAAATGAAGTTTATGTTTATAGAGTACCATTTTTGTATTTGTTTGTCCTCTATTATTTGGGTGCCTGAGTGTTTCATTGTATTTAATTATGTCTGTGAGGCACGAGACAACAGTCAACATCTGCTCTATTGTTTCCTTGGTTTACAGATAGCTTTGATGGGTTATTAAACAATCTATTTTTCAAACAGAAAACAGGGAAACAAGCTGCACCCATATTATGTAATTTTGTAAAGGTACATTATGTAATTAGCTGTCTAGTATTTGCACAATAATCTTTTATTTTTGTTGAATAAATGCTGCTCTGTTAAAAAAAAAGTTATGATCTCGGGCAGTTTTCATTTAATAGTGAATTTCTAGTTCATAATACGTGGGTTAAGTTGATTTCACCGCTACTAAATTGATTTCACCATACATTTTTATATTTAAATAAGGCTTTTGAGTTGTGAATACTACTATAAAAAATTTGTAATAACTTTTGTTTATTACTGAAACAGCAACTGATGAACTCTTCCTGATTATAGAAAAAGTATTAATTAACTTGAATTCTTTTTAAGTAAAAGTTTACACTCTTGCCAGAGGGCCTCAGTCGGGGAAGGCAATGCTCAAACTGCTCTTACTCTCACAGATCTCACTCAGGGCAGAACAGCCCCCAGTACCCCCTGCCACGAGAAGTTGCACTGTACCAGCAGGGAGACAACACTGTTGAACTTGACTCTTCTACAAATGGATTTCCTGTTGGAAGAGTGCTTGTTTTATTATCTGTTTTGAATTTTTTGCTTTTGTTTCAACATACTGTCAGCTGTTCTAAGTTGTGGTTTTTTTCTCTAACACTGATGTCCACTGTACTCTGGATGGATGGATGAAGGTAAATCACTGAAAAATTCCAACTACACAGCACGTGATTGGTTTTCCCTCAAAAATAAAATGTAGAAGGAAATTTTTCCAGATACTAATGATAAACAAATACTAAAATGAGGCCTTCTGTAGCTTTTATCATTGCAGAAAGTCACCTATTAAGAACGCTTCAGGAAGAACATGAGTTTGTAGTGTTTTCGTGGCTTTTGAGCTGCCACTGTATGCTGTTCTAGAGCTACAGCTATCTATAGCTGTTTCTTACATTGTGTACATTTGAGGCCTTTGAAATGTTTTTAATGTGGTGGATTTATGTACAGGGGTTTTCCATTGAAATGAAGTTGTTCAATATCATTTTAAGATGAACTAAACTACCTTTTGTATATACATAAAGAACTAAATTCAAAGGGAAAAAAAGTATAAGCATAGTTACTCAGGAAAGTATGCATTATTAACTCATGATGGACTTATGTTCCAGGTGCTTGCTTGTTTAAATGTCATTTTGCAAAATGGCATTCAGATGTTAGCATAGATTGAAAATACCTCACTTTTTTGTGCCGAGCGCTTGTTAGAAATACCTTATAATCTCCCTCTCACCTATCCATGTGAATCAGCAGCAAAAGATGTAAACAATAAACCAGGGATTTCAAATCAGTTCCTTCAAGTGTCAGTAAATGCTCCTCGATAGATCTGGAGGATCACACTTGCAGTTTTGACTCCCCACAAGTGTGACAAATGGAAGCTCAAACAGGAACTTCTAAATAGAGTTTTCTAAAAACAAAGGAGTGCCAGGGTAATGCTGTTTGTAGGGAACTTTGTTTTCAAGGTGTTTCCAGAAACCCACTGCGTGGTAGGGGGAGGAACTGTAGTTTTGTTTGGTTTTATTTTTCTATAATGTTTTTTTTTTTTGCTAAATGGTTTGGTAGGGTGTGTCTCTTAGGAACTGCTCATTATAAACAAACGTGTGTTTCTATACAACCAAGCAAACCATGCAGGTGTCTTCAAATGCATGTGTGGGAATGGAGCAGTCACAGGCTTTTTTCTAGTATCCAATGCAGAGATGGATTTTAATGGGACAGAAAATCAGGATCATAATTTCTGCTGGGGTAGATCAACACACCTTATTATCCTTGGCTTTGCTTCAAAATTATTGCATCATACAGTTTATGTGCATTTTCTCTCATCATCGTATTCTTCCTTGACAATAGTTTTAAGTGCTTATTTACACTAAAATTATACAAGTGGTGTGTGCCTACTTCCAGCAGAAAATGAACTTTGAAACTGCTTTATGTAAACTCTTAAGCAAAAGTGTTATTTTCACAGATTCATGAAGGAAGCTAAAAAAAAGTTATGTCTGTGGGGTCAACAGGATGTGAACTTTCAGTGCAGCTCATGTTTGTTGAGCAACACTAGTCAAAACTTGTAGGGGAATATTACATTTCTTATTTTCATTTGTTCCTTTTGTTCAGTAACATGCATTTTAGTGGCTTGCTTTTTTACTAAACAGTATAATGGGTTGCATTTCTTCTGGGTAGGCACAGATCACTATTGAAAAACCTTGAGAAAAGGTAAGATGCTCTCATTCAAAGAGTTTGAGTTAAATTTTTTGTGTCTGATCCTCTTATGTTACACTGCAGGAGAACTGGGCACACCTCGAGTCTTAGAAGGGGTCTGTGTACTCTTTGTCTTGTTTCTTGCGGCAATAAAATCTTACTGGTCCAACTAATGACCTTAATATCAGCTAAAGCACCGATTTCAATAAAAATAGAAGTAATCCTCTTCTATTGTCCTTCTCTACACAAATTTACATCAGTCCTTTGCTGGTGCGCTCAGGGGCACTGACAAAGGTTGATTAAAACCTAAATGAAGGTGAGATTAAAAAGGCCGACCTTTCTTTATTCCCTTCTAATATCGAAGGAATTAACCAAAACTAAGAAAGTTGCTAAGTGGATGACAGGAAAGGCTCCTATCATCTGGCATTGATACAACAGTGTTATGGGTTTCTGTTCTTTGATGCTTATTCTGTTGTCTTCTGTTATGCTGATCAGTAGCACTATCCCCATAGGTTTACATTGTCCTGGAGATGTTGTCGTAAGAGATAACATTAGAAATCATAGAACATTAGAATTAGAAAATTCACGTGAATTCAGTGTCCACTGTGGTTGCTGAAGAAAATCACCTGTTTAACAGAATAGTTATTTAGGACCAGAATGTATAATGAATAAGTAGAATATTGTCTAAGAGGTCTTGGGAAAGGGGAGGAAAGAAAATATTTAGGGGGAGATCTATTTACTGTATAACCAGGAAGTTTTGTTGACGCTTAATCCAGGGAACTTTGTTCTTTTAAAGTAGTTTTCCTGTGTATTAGCTGTTTACATGAAGGTGCCTGCAGAGAGTACCACTCACATTGACCTGACCTCAGTCCCAGACCGTCAATCTATGGGCAGAAGAGATCCAACCCATCTCAGGAAAATGCAGGTACTCCTGTGCTATGTAATCTGTTGGCTGGATCTGTGCTGTGCTGGCCGTGCACAGCAGCTACCTGTAAGACATCAGACTGAGTTTAGGAGCGGTGGCTGAATTGCTGAACATGGGATTAAGTGTATATCAAAACAATTTTATTGGCAGACACCTATGAGACTGAACTGACTTCAGACATAAAGTAGCAATAAAGTTGAAAAAGCTTTAACTATGTGGTATTCAGATTTGGAGGCAAACTTCCTATCAACTGTGCCTTCTGATGCTTTCAGCCAAATCCTTCCTGACTCATGCTCCTAGCTTGTAGTTCTTAGCTAAACTTCGGTACTTAAAAACTATTGCTGATGTCTTGTATAGGCTGAATTATAGCTTGCGTTTCATCTGATACCTTTGAGTCTTGATATTTCATCTCCGGAGAATATGAAGCTTGTCAGTTCTGAACAAAAATTCCCTCTGATCCCTTTAAAGACCTGTAGGGTCTTTATTATTTGGGGTTTGAATAGGTTATTTCTCCAAGGCACCCTGCTCACTTAGGATATCTACCCTATGCTGGTTTCTGCAATCAAACCATTGCACTTGGCATAGTAGGGTGCTTGAATGATGTATTTATACAGGCAGGAGGCATGATTTAATACCATCTCATGATTCACCATGCAGTCCTATTAATATGAACTTTACTCAGGGGAATGTGTAGCTGTTACTTGTCAGCAAATCCCGTGTGTATTAAGGGGGTGAAGTTGTATTGAAAGATCCTCACAGTGATACTTTGCTGTTCCCAAGGGAAGCAAATGAAAACTGTAATTTGATGAATAATGAATGTGCTAATTGGGGTCAAGAAGAAGTCATAGCTTCCTGTGATACAGTAGTCAGAGTAGCCTGACTACAGCAATAGAGAGAAGTCTGTCTGAGCAGATTTGGCAATAAAAACATGTGGCTGTCTATCATCTCCACACAACCAAACCCTGATAGATGACAGTGACACACATTTGGCTTGTCTATGTGTCTAGAATTGTCTAGAATACACTGTTATATTCCTGAGATTTTGTTTTGTGCATGTTGGTGTCAACACAAAGATGGCTGTGAACTGATACTGAGTGAGACTGGTTGTCTGCTCAAGTATTAGCAAAATTCCTGTGTGGAATGGATGGTGATCTATCATGGCCATTGCTTGGGTATATCAATAGGGTTCATTAAGAGTGGATATTGATTAGAAGTCAGTCTGTTCCTGATTTGCAAGGAAAAATATATTTTGTTGCTGCTCGTCCATATTTGCAAATGAACGTACTCCAAGGGGAAGATTACAGCTTGCTCCTACCTGTTGGCAAAATACGTGCAAAAATATATACTTCTTGGGCATCTTATATCCAGCACATGAAAGAGAAGAATAAGTGAATGCGATTAAGGAAGATATGTGAAAGTATGATAGTAATACGTATTTTGCGAAGTACATCCATAGCGCCTGTCTATTTTAAAATAAAGATACTTGTGATACTGCTTATCATGTCACTGGAAGATGTATGTCATTTTCAGTAGTCTGGCTGTGTAATGTCATGATGTCAAACATACATGAGATCTTGAAAATGTCTGTTATACATCTCATACAAAGTTTTCAAAACTGCTTAGCTTCACGTAGGTTGGAGGCTTATCTCAGCCTTTTAAGAAATGGCAGATAAACTCAAGAGCAGAGTAGTGAAAGATATCTGAAGTTGCCTGGAGACAGGAAAGAGTTTGTTCTCAAAGAAGCCAGTAGTGAAACTACCACTGATTTGGTGTGTTCTCCAGCCAAGGGGAGTTATGTTAATAAAACAGTAAGGAGCCCTGTAAGAAAAGGAAAACAATGCAGTGCTCATTAAGATGTAAGAAACATAGAGAGGGCCTTTGCAACACATCTTCTGTGTTATGAATAAGTAGTAACGTATGCATGTCAAAATCAACTCTTGGTAGTTAAAGCAATAGTATTTTTGTCCAGTTTTGCAGCTGAATTTTCTGAGTGGTCCAGGACAATAGAGTTACAGAAACTAGAGCCAGAGAGTACAGAGCCACAGAGCTGTTGATTGAAGCAGCTTGCCCTACAAATGGCTTGTATCACCATATGTACTACACCACCTTTTGTAGCTTTAGAAGATGATTTTCTGTGTGACTTCTTGCATTAGTCTAATGTTATTCTTCTTCCCACATTAAATAAATTCCCAGATTCATCCTGGTTTAATTTTGACACGAATGCTGGCACAAAAAGACAAATCTGATTGCGATTCAGAATTTTTCTAATTCATATGAAAACACAGATAAGTCAAAAGGCACTCAAAGCTATTTGTTTGTTTCTTCAGGGGGTAGGGGTTCACAGATTGTTCTCCAGCTTTGTGCCATGATATGTATGGATGGTGACAGGTCCTTACGTTTCTATGGTAGCCAAAGGGAAGTCTGGCTGCAGAGGCATCCCTTAACTCCATTTTTTTTTTTTTAACCACCTTCCTCTCTCTAGCACGTTTATTGCCTGTGTAAGTGAATGTGTTTTGCAACTCCCTGAAGGGTAAATCGCTCTATCTGCTCTCAGGAGACAAATGCATATCTCTAGCACTCTAGTCTAAGCGGGAATGGAGGTTTCTACGGATGTAGAAGAGGGCAAGCTATTTATGAAAAAATCTCTGCCTTCACACGTTCCTGAAAAAGTGAATCTTTCAGTTGTTCCCAGTAGTAGCTAGGGTAGGAATAGGCTGAAGTGAACCCTTGATGGTGATGACAAGTACTGCGTAGTTGCTGAGGTAGTAAAAGGATGTGTTGTGGGGCAATGCATGGAGAGAAAGGAGAATTGATCTTTATGGGAGCATTCCAAAAGAAATGCAAAGTAAACATGCCATTCTTTAGCCAGTGAGACACTAGAGCAGCAGGTGAATCAATGCACAGTACTGACAACAAAAAAAATTTCAGAGTTAGTCAAACCAAAGAAAAGGTATTGGCCATGTAGTCAGAGATCAACATCTGCTGAGATACTGCACTTCAAAAAATGTAAAACCAAACTGGCCTATAATGGGAAAGCCTTGATTTTTCTAGGGCTACAAATTTGTTTCCCAAACATGCTTCCTAAGTTTTTATGTGAGGTGATTCTGTCTTAAGCTCTTGTTGTCAGCAGGACTGTAATTATTTCTCTTTGAAGTCTCTAAATTTGCCACCGTTGTACATTTAAAAGAAAAAGGCTAGAAAGTTGAACTTCAGTGGAACAGAAGCATTGTTGGTTTCTGAATGAAAGAATCAGCTAGGTTCATCTTGAACCGCAGCTAGATGTAAATTGCTCCTACGAGCTAATCTAATTTTCAAATAGAAACTTTGTTTGGAAGAAAAATGTGTTAATACCAAACATGCTGTATCCCACAAGTGTTTCACATAGTTGAAAAAGGTGAGCTCTCTGTTATAAACAGTTTCTATAGCTTTGCCCTATACACTAGTGTAAACTGAGATGCTTAATAAACTCGACAAACTCTGATAGCCACCATGCTTGTATCAGTATGAGATCAGTAGTTACCTTTGCTTTGTATATGTGATGTTTTCTACTTTAAAAGTCACTAAAATTTCCACATTGTATTTTGGTTCTACTGTTAAGTATAATAGAAGTTGGCTGGGGAATTGATACTTGGTATGAAGAGCTCCTATATGTACTTCAGGCTTTGGTGAGAAGAGTGGATTGAGTCAGCTGAGGACAGGGGTCAAGTCTGGATAGTGCTTCTGGTGCCCTTGAAGAGCCTTTGGTCCCAAAGGGTTTTTGCAGAAAGGTAGAAATAGTCTTTGAAAGACAAGTGCAGTAGTTATAAAGTGGCAGCAGTCATGGTTGGGAGGGTGGGGGAAGGCACGCAGGACAGCTTTTTCTATTTACCAGTATTTCATTTAATGCCTGGGTCTACTTACCTCACGCAATACTAATCAATAGCAGCTCACCTTCTCTTTTAGAGTATGCATGGTACTGATCTGGTAATACTTCTTTAGGGACGATAATCTAAAGTTGCTGTGATGGAAACTGCCAGGAGATTTGGAAACTACTTTATCCTCTCGGTTCTGGGTTTTCCTTTACCAGAAAACACTGAGAAATCTTAAAGAGAAAATTGAGAGCCTCTGTAGAATAGGAAAGGTGGCCAGAAAATGGGAGGCTTGAAGAAGAGTTTAAGGAATCAAATATGATGTAGCATAAGCTATGAAGAGGGTGCCAAAGTGGTACCTGAATTATTTATGATCTATGAGATGGGAAGGTTAGGCCAATGTTGGAATGAAGTAGAAATTATTTGAAGTTCATTGGTGTTGCGTAGCATTTGGAAGAACCATTGTTTGTAGTATTTTGAACTAGATATAGGTATTAAGAAGAATTAATTATTTGGCAGAAGGATGTTCTAAATAAATTACTTCTGTCAGGATCTGATTAGAGCATACATCATTGATTGTCTGATGACCGCATTGCAGGGATCTGTCTTTTCAAGGCAATGTGGCTCCAAGGAAGTTGCTAAAGTCTTTTTTTACCTTGAACCATAGCAAAACCAGACATCTGCCTTTGCCTGTGGGAATATTTTGGTCGTTGTCTAATGCACCATTTGGGTATTATATGCAAGTGGGATCAAAACCTTGTCCCTTCTTGCATCATCATCATTTTTCTTGTTCTGCCTGAATGCATAACCCAGTTTTCAGGCATACTTCTGGCTTTATTTCTTTCTGTGTGCATCTGTACTGTACAGCGGTCTCCATTTCTTTCCCATTTCAAATTACTTTTTAGCAAGTCCGCAGTGAAATCACTATTGGAACACTCCTGTCAGTAGCTTTGGTTCTGTGCTGAAATATAAAATTATGGCATTAGACTGTTGGACCTGAAATACTTATGTATTTTGCGACCTTCTAATGCCACCTTAGCTTGCTTAATCTGTGCTGTTCACCTTTAAAACCAGCTTCTGTCTAGGAGGCAAGTTCATAACAGGACTACCCTGTCAGATTTTGGAAGTTCGATTGTTCAGTCAATTTCTGTGTAGAATAATTATAGTCTCTTACATTAACCAATTCAAATAATGCATTGTATTATTGGTGCAAAAATAGTCTTTAATTAACAAGTTTAAAAAAGGTATTGCATGAGCTTCTTAGCTATGATTCAGGTATTCTCACCTGGGAGTTTTCATTCCAATGTGACTGAATTCTTATATTGCTGTTAATTTTTAAAACTGCAGATTCATTTTCATAAATAATATATGCCTTTTAGCAAAATTCTGTGGAAATGAAACAAGTAAGATTGTATATTTTATTTGTTCATCTATTTTCTTGTTCTTTTCTCTTGTCTTCCACTTTTAAAATCAGTTTTCAGTTTCAGAAAATCCTTGAAAATTTTTAATGAGAAAAAGAAATATATGGGTTTGGAAACAGCTGAAAGAAACATGCCTTCCATTAGCATACTGAAAATGGCTTAGCATGTCTTTTTTTTTTTTTCCTAACAGCATTATTTTCTATAATGTAATGGAAGTGAAAACTGTATAGTTATTTAAGATAGATGATCTCCCCTTTTCCACCCACACGCATACTTAATTTTTTGCAGGGAGTAACAATCCCGGAGTAGGGAGGAAGTAAGTCCTGTCACCATCAGTGGCTTCAGACAGATGATTGATGTGCATAGTACTGACCGTTCTGGTTTGTCCTAGCAAAAACGTTTAGGCTCATGCTTAACCTTAATCATGCTAGAGGTCCTGCTAAAGGGAAACAGAATTATTGGGATATTTAATACTCTTCTGGTTTATTCTCTAAGTCCTCAGCACTCTTTATGGTCAAATTTCCTGTATTCAATATATTCTTGCAGAACAGGAGTGACCGTTAATGCTAACTAATGGTGAACTGTAAAACAAGACAAATTTCATTTTTCTGTGGTTGGGAGGGAGAACAAATTTGTTGGTATAAACTGGTGAAGCTGATGTAGTTGCATTGGCGTAAGTTCAGACTTTGGCATGGGGCGGAGATGCGAGTAAAGCTGTATTGTACTTCTGTGGTTTTGATTCACAGAGGTTTGTGCGAACTTAGGTAGCTGGTGCACACATGGGACATCATCAAAGAGCCCAACCAGAAAGTCAGAGCTTGGATTTGGAGTGCCATACGGCTATACATTTAGAAGCATGTTGTTATAGTGAGGCAAGCAAAGCATCCTTTCATTAAAACAGGTAACTACAGCTTATTTTCAAAATATATTTTTATATATTACAATTTGCAATGTAGTAAATATAAATGCTTTTTAGACGTTTGATATTTTCATTATTCTTGAATGTTTATACTACTTGCAAAGGACTGGAAGGGTCCTCCTATAAGTTGCTGTGTTCAGACTAACACTGCTATCGGCATAATTTAATTTTCTTTTATAAGCTATCCTTTTTTGTTACTGTGGATTTGGAAGGCTGTTCTAGACCCTCACTTAGCCGACACCAAAATACTTTTAAAAAATAAATTGAAAAAATATTTTCAACCTAAATTTATTCATAACTAGTTTTTCTTGATTTTTAGTGTCAGGATTGTCCTTAGCTTAAACCAGTATCTTGCTCCTACTGTTTTCTTCCCTGTTCATAAATTGTTTGGTCATGATTAAAAAAAAAAAAAAAAAATCGAACTTTCTTAGGTTGCTGTTACAATGTAGTTGCTCTGTTCCCCTGAACAACACAAAAGGGACTTTCTCTACGTTTGTTGTAGTTTAATTTGACCTCTTTTTTTTTTTAATTAATGTGGATGAAGAGAACTGTGTGCTTTTGGAAGTACCTCTAATAAATTAATTGAGAAATAAAATTAATTAGGAAATACTGATAATTTTCCGCTTCATAGTTGCATCACACTTACAGCTCAAATTCCTTAAACAGATGCAATAAGTTCCTGCTTTTCTTCCTCCTGAGTTTAGAACTGAAGTTTCTGTTACTAGCAGAAGTATGACCTTATGTTTTGTATTACTGAATATCATCCCATTTCTATTAATGCAGACAGTAAGGCTGAGCAATTCTTTCTATATAATATTCTTATCCTTCTCAGTCTTGACAGTACCTTCCAACTTTATGTCATCAGGAACTTCATCAGCATGTTGCCTTGTGCCAAAATAATTAATGAAAAAGTTAAGCAAAAACTGTCCCAAAACAGATCACAGAAAAGCTTCCCTCGAGCCTGTGTTTCCCTGTACAAATCATCTTGTTCTTTAGGGTTTCTAGCATCTTATCAAGTACATAAATGCTGAAACAAAAAACCGACTGGGTATTTTACAGAGCAATTTAACAATCCTTATGTATGTCAGTTGTCCCGCTGGAGTCATTTGAGTAAAGCTTGCAGAATCCATTTTATAATCTCCATTCCTAGGTGAAAGAGATCTTTCTCTTCAAATACAGCTTACTCTGTTAGACCAAACAAATAGGTAAATAGTTAAAATGAACGTCTTTTTAGAAATGAGATACTTATAAATGAGTTGTAATGGCAACTCGCTTTCTCATATATACCTTTTGTTTATATATTTCTATATGGAAGTTAATAACAGGTTTTGTATTGGAATTTATGAAAATCTTTTGGCAAAACCCACGATGTGACAGCCTACTGTGTGCTTAATAATTAAACTGCAGGGCTCTGTTGCTTAATAAGAAAAGAGCAAGAAATATGATTAATAGCTAAGTGTAGTCAGATAACCAGTGTGAACAGCATTATCCCCAACAGAGAAGTGAAGCAATTCTGTAACAGGAGATGGAACTAGGTAAGCATCGCTTCATCATGTGACAATTGCTGTCTTCATTGGCAGCCTCTCAAAAGAGCATCATAGAGGGTCACAATTCAACATCTAAAGTTAGAAATGGTTTAAGGCTGGCAGTAGCAAGGACCAACATGCAGCTGCGAAGGTAGATTTCGCAATCGTGCAACATGGCTGCCTTGATGCATGAGAATCAATTACTGAAAACCTTTCACGATGGTCAAAATGTGACATTAAGTAATTGAATATCGCATCAAATCTTGTCTGCAATTAGTTATCTGGGAAAGTAATTATGCAACAAAATCAAGTAGCTGAAATTAGTGATGTGAAGCACGCTGGTTATTCAAAGACTGTAGGACAGGATTTTTTTTTTTTTACTTGGAACGTGAAGTTTTAAAGCACATAACTAATTTATTGAATTAAAAAAATCTTGCTCAGTTGTAATTCTTGTCATTAGTCATATCTGCAATAGTAGAAGATGCATTGCACATGAAACAGGTGTTGATGACTAAGTTTGTTTTGTCTAAAGTAAAAATTACTAGCTATGGAAGAGAATGTCTTGCAAGTAGTGCATTAAAAAGCAAATCTGTTGTGTTTAGAGGGGAAAACAGCCTAAATTTTGCTCCAAGTGTAAGTTTAATTGAAGAATGGCTGTGAAATACTCTAAAGATCAAATTTGTTCTTTTTAAAAGAAGCTGCAACACAACATAGATGTTGTGAAAGGTTAGAAAAGCCATTAAAATATAACCCTAATAGAAGCAGTTAGCTTGTATTAGTTAGCTCAAATACTCAAAATAAGCAAGAAAAATATAATGAATCAAACCAGAATATGCATCCTATGTAACAGACTTTAGTTTAAACTCTCACATGAATATTGTTTAACAGCTTATAAATACAGGGAAACATTTATTTACTTAATCATGATAAACCTGATTATTTTTTAAATGCCTTCTGATAGTAACTGTTGTCATGTGTATACCAGAACTGATAGGAAAATTAATTGTAATCAGTAGATCTGTACAGAATTTGATCTGTATGTGTATAGCGCTTAAAAATCTGAACTGATAAAGAGTAGTTGGTTAGTCATGTTACTTAAGCTGATCCCAAAATAGCCCCTTCCTTTTTTGGTAGAGTTAGGTTTGCAGCTGTTGTCTCTATCTGTTGTCTCTGAAGAAAATTTTAACATTAAGAGTTGCTGACGTCAATTTTTTTCTTTTTTTTACAGCTGATGTGGGCTTTGCCCCTGACAGAAGTTATTTGGTTCTAGCTCTGAGTTTGGAAGAAGTTGGTATATAGATTTTCCCTTAACTTTCAATTGATGTGTTTAGCTTTAGTGGGAGTAATACTATCACTTAAACCATGTTGTCGTCTCAAGGAGTTTTGCTACATCCATATGGAGTGCCAATGATTCTGCCGGCAGCACCATACTTCGCTGGACTTGTTCAGGTAATGCAAGGCCGCTTCCAACAAGCAACTTAACTCTAGCGCACTTAGAGTAATAATTGGAATTTTTATGGTTGAGAAAGCAAACGCTTTTAATACAGGCAAAAGCTCTCATGTAGTCAGTGAGAAGACAGTAGGAAATCAAAAAGATGGATCACCCTAATCTGTGTATTGACATCTCTCATGGCTGAATAAATGGTGTAGTTGAGCTATATTTGCTTGTATTGATTTGTCTGCTGTTTAACATTCATGCCTTTGCTTCACGAGGTTGACCACAGGGCAGAGGATTTGCTATCCATTCTAGGTTTCTGAGGGAGTCAGCATTCCCACGGCAGGTCATAAGACAAAGTAACTTACCATGATGTGTTTAGGTTAAGTGTTTTAGCACAGCGAATGTGAATAGTGTTAAATATGCATTAATTCACGTGTTATGCATCACACCAAATGAAAAAGGGTTTGTGTTTTTGCGTGTATAGAAACAGATAACCTTTGCAGAATATTTATGCACGTCGTATTAATTCTTTTGAGCCCTGAAGGTGTAAGATCTTGCTTCAGGGCAAGAGTTCTGTATTTTAGAAGTTAACTGGCAATTACTAGATTTAGTTGTTGTTGTGTTGTCTGTTTTTGATTTTTATTTTATGTTTATCAAGAAGTGGTACTACTGAATTTTTTCCTGTTGGACAGGATTTTGAATGGAGGCACTAATTAAGCAAAAAGTATTCTATGCTTTACAGTATTAGAAGACATTAAGAAAGAATTTAAGTAACATTTCCAAGTATTGACAAAGCGGGAAAAAAAAACAAACCAGTGTATCCTATAAATGGCAGTAGGTAGATATTAGGCATTAACAAGGTCGAGAGAGACACACATCTATTACAGAATTTCTGTGTCATGCTAGTGAGCAGTCAAATTAATTGTGGAGGAGAGACAAATTTTCATTGTGCTGTTTTACTACAACAGTTAGCTGGTGTAGAGGGGCAATCACACTGTGAAAGAGTTTTTTCCCATATAGGTCCATTCAGTAATTGAAGACTGGACTGTGAGTTGTGTTCTTCGCTGTATGCTTAATATCAGACACATATGTCTAAAACAGAAATATAGCATTGCACAGTGGCCATTATCAGGTATTGAAAAACTGTGTCTTCTGGGACATGTAAGCTGATGCTATTATTTTTTTTAACCGGTGAGACACGGTAGCACACTTGAACACATTAAGCAGGCTTTCATATCCATTAGAATTTGGGGGTGAAGGTCGGACTCTAGAGCTCAGTCAGACCCTGTGCCATCCTGTCCAATAAATAATTACAAGCAAATCGTGCCTTTCACTCTATGCTGATTGATGTTGAAATTGCTTTTGAAAGTTCTCATAAGTTCCTGTTATAGATTAAGTGCCGGTGTAGGAAAAATAACTGCACCCAACTGAAATGGGTGAATGTAATCAGGTTTAATGGACTCGAGAGCTTGTTGGGAATTAAATAACTATTGATTTGTTGGAAAGTTGCTGTCATTACAAAATGCCACTCTGGACACATTATCCAAGCAGATAGATTAGAAGAAAGGGCCCTTTGAAAATTCGGGATGCCTTATTTCAATCTTTTTTTTCTTTTCTTTCTTTCCTTAGAAAGATACATCCAGGCCTATGATACTCCATTAGCATAGGTCTAAAATAGTCAAGCAATAAGAATTATTCTACAAAAAAATAGGTATGTTTATAGGTACAGTTGAAAACTGTTCTTTGTATGGATACTGCTCTAGTCTCATCTCCCTTTCCCTAATGTCATACCTGAAAATTGCATTTCTGAAACAAAACAAATATTTGAGTTACTGTCTTAGTGGGTCAACTAGAACATTAAATGGTTTAACCACATTCTCACCCCAAGTTTTTATCTGCATTTGCAGTATCTGCAGTCAGCTTATGATATTAGAATGCTTATTGTTTGTCACTTAGAGTAAACCTAAGTAAAGTATCCAAAATAAATGATGCAAAGGACACTTGATAGGCATATTTATGTGCTCCTCTTCTAAGCAGTAATTACATAATGTTCAGAACTTTAATGGAAAATTTCTTCAAAAATATGCCTTGATAAAACTGATTATGCAAATGTTTTTACTGGATTGCAGATTGATAGCCACAACCCTGAAGTATTTTTGAATATGAGGCTGTTTAAACATATTAGAGGCTTATAAGATTGCAATTTATTTATTTGCTTGCATGGATTTCTGCACACAGTAGATGTATGTCTGATTAGGGATTCCCCATGGTTTCCATTTGGATTTACACCAAGATTGCATATGACAACAGAGTATTGCATATTGGGGGACTATTTTGGTTTTTTTCATGTTTTGTGTTGCATGGTTGAACGCAAGAGAGCTCAGATCTCTGTGGAGGACTGTTAGTCTTCAGAGGTTCCGCACCTTCAAGCACTGTGTATTATTTTACTTTATGCTGTGTATGTGCAGCCTTTTTCAGTCTTTCCTCCTAAATTCTTCAGTAAACTCCATTCTACGTCCTCTGCTTGCTTTTGTCACACCCTGTTGTTACAGAGTACTGGAATGTGTGAAACTTAGGACAAACAAAAAAGTGCAGATATTGTGGATGCCTCACCGGAAACACTAGATAAATAGCCATGTGTATTTTTCCAATGGCATGTATTTTTCCAATGGCATGTATTATTCTATGAAGAAGGTTTGTATTCCTCTTCCTGAGATCATATGTTTGAGTGAGATAATGAAACATGGAGTGCATGCGTTTTTAGAGAGAAAGAAGGTAGTTGGCAGAGTTACAGGTATATCCAAAATGTCCCAACTTATGATTAATATACTTGCGAAGCTAGTTTCATTTTCCAATAAGTAAATATATACCTTAAAAAAACTTATTAGAATGATGATATTATTATTGCCTATGATTTCTTAACACATTTTTTTAATGAGGAAAAATAAAGTATCTGTTCCTCTCCCTTCTTCCCCCTGGGTGAAACTGTAGAAGGAAAAAAAAAAAATCACATGAAAGTACAAATGATGCATAAATAGCATTATGCCTCATGTGGGTGGAGAGATGTTTTCTGACTTGGCACAAAAGATGTACTGGTGGCTTCACAGCCTGTCCCAGTTACGCTGCCATGAGGACCAGAGCAGGTACTGCAATCCAGCACTTGCATATGCTGTGGACAGCAAGGCCTGCTTGATGTCAAAACTAGCACACTGTTTCTCCTGGCAGGTGAGATTAAAAAAAAAAGCCATAGAGGATTAAGTGGCAATCCAGTGAAAGGCTTCTTATCCTGCCCTTGGTTCATACACCAGTTTTGTCTTTTGATTCCCTTGGGGGGAACCCTTATGTCCAGATAAGCAGTGAGGTCAGTAGGGTGTCCCGTGAAAAAGGTCCATCCGCACTGACCAGGGGATGGGACCATTGCCCTACTGTCAGACAGCGTGGCTGGGTGCTGCTGAACCCTCTTACGTGTTCTCGGAATAAACATGTGAAAAAAAAGTTCTGTTTATCATTACAACTACAAAGTGCAGCATCAAAAAACTATTTTGCAATTCATAGAAGAGTAGTGTGTTTTTAGAATAACAAGTTAAATATCTCCATATTACCTTCATCTTTCATGGGTTTTTAGTGGTTTAGGTATATAAAATCTTTTCAATTGCTCTGGATACTTGGAATGTTAGGATTATGATAAAATATTTTAAAAACAGAAGTGCAATATGTGATGTTTTCATGATGGGTGCTAAATTACTTATTACATGGCTGGTGTAGGTGGCTCAATTTCCATTTAGCAGAGAAAGAGGAGTTCATGTCCATTATAAAAGTTATTAAAGTTGAAATTACTTAGACTTTTCAGTAAACTACTGGAAAATTCCAAGTGGAGAGACAGTTCTATTTGATACAAAATGACCTACTTAAATTTAAGATTAAAAACATGAGTTTTTTTTCTGAATGTGGTCAAGTATTTTTAAAGTATGCTTTTATTTTAGCATAGCGACCAGAAAAGCTCTAAGAGTTCTGAGGGTTTAAGCTTATGTTCATTGTTAAAGACTTCAGCCAGCTAGGCTAAAACCTCTTCTTCTGCGTTTATTTGCTTATTTATTTGTGTGGTGGTAAAGGGGGATAGAAGAAAAGTAGGAAATAGATAGCTGCTGATTAACTATTTTAAGAGACGGGGAATTACCGTACTTTTAACTCCATTATTCTTAAACCTAAATTATTCTTAAGATATTTTGATTATATCTGTGCATCTGATTTTTCCATAACTGGTGTGGTTGACTGACAACTGGAAAAGTGGTAATCTGGAGACACTTCCATTTTATTTTAGGGCTAAGTGAGAGAATTGCCTAGAATATGCTGTGAAAAGTAGTGGTGCAGACGTCTTCACAGTTCCATCTTTCCCCGTCTGTAAAGTCCTTGTTTTAGTGCCGTATTGGGAACTGCTAGCAGCAAATGCATTCAAAATACTTGCAGATGCTAGTGTGTTAGGCTACCTGCAAAATCACGCTTCCTTTCCGGCAGTCCTGTTTTGGAAAATGTTGTGGATGTGTTGCGTTGCCTTACATTAAAAAGGCTTTCGTAATGGAGTAGTTTTTATTTGAATAATGCATTTGAAATAAAATGATGAGAGGTTTTAATTCTTCGCATGTTGCCTGAAGTGGTGTACTGTTGTTTCGGTTGGTTTTAGATTATGATCTAGTGGAATGCAGTGCATAATTTCTGTTTACATTGGCCGAATGGCCTATTTGAAATGCAGTAAGTAGATGATTTACCTTAGATGCAGATTTATTCTGGCTTGATTGTGTTTTTCTGTCTCTGCAAGTGATAAGGGTCTCCTATTACTGCACTTTGTGAGTGGAGGACTAACATGTTTTACTGCTGCAATCACTTTTCATCCAAGTGTGTATTTTGTTCTGGTTTTGAGAGAGTATATTTAAAATGTCTTCTCTCTATGAGTTGCAGAGGTTTTCTCGCTTCTGTATCAAAAGTGCTTTTAATGAGCTGTAAGGTGATGGTAGTAGTGAGGGATGTGGTCCTTATTACTTTGTTTACGAACATTTTCAGTTATCAGTGTTTAAACCTCTGGAAATACAGTTTCAGTTTTATTTTTTTTCCTTTTGATACTTGGATCAGGCAGTGTAGCCAACATGTGTTCTCTGGGAAACCTCTCATTTGCTCAAGAGGCTACAGACAGTTTGGAACTATTTTGTTATTGCTATTGCAAGAGTTTATTTTCTTTTAATCTGCCTTTGTTTCCTGCTAGTAAGTGCAGATATCATAAAATATCAGGTGAATGAACCTGCAGAGGGAGGGGCAATGACACAGAATGTCTTTGGCATTGATCAAAAAGATTTTTTTAGTGGGGATAGCCTATCTAAATAGTTCAGTTTGACTAAGAAGCTAGCGGTTATTCTCTCTTCCCATCTGCATGATTTTCTCATTTGATTTCAGAAATCAATGCGTAACATAATTTGAATGAGTTAGGTAATACTACGTACATTACCTCTTATTCCGTCAGCTCGGTCAATGTTGTGTTACAGTCAGAGCTTCTTCCTGAGCGCAGCAAAAAACCCAAAAGATTTCATATGACACCAAACAGACACAGAATTTTTTGCTGTCCCACTTACACATGTACTATCAGTATTAGTGAATTTTAGACATGACGCTATATAATTGCAGTCACTAGCTTGTGTGTTGGATAATACACTTCAATGGAGTGTTTTAGTATGGCAAGAATCTGGAGAGATCTGGGCCTTCATGGCTGCAGCTTCTGCAGTCTTTTTGAAGTGGAATAAATAAAAGGATATTTGAGCTTATTTTAACAGAACAGATTTATAGATAGAATAACTTTCATTAGGACAGGTTCTATTTGTTTATTCATCCCCTAAATAAGACAAAAGTTTTAAGATTTGGATTCGCTGCAAAAGCAGATTATTTAATTTGGCTTCCCTAACTAGAGTCCAGCAAGCTGATATGACTATTTCCAAGGATCTGGAATTTCAGCTGTGCTTTTTTTTTTTCCTGACTCGTGCATAATCATCAGTAATAAAAATTCTGATGGCCAGATTATGCCAGGAGAAACAACTTTGAAATTCCGTTGCTTTCAGTAGAATGATACACAACTGATATAGAAATGTGCTTGTATAGAACAATATTTTTATATATATATAAAAATATTTATGTATAATATAGAACAATTATTGTTATGGAGTTGTTTTTATAAATACATCAACAAAAAGAGAGCCAGGGAGAATCTCCATCCCTTACTGGATGCAGGGGGGAAAGTTGTAACCAAGGACAAGGAGAAGGCTGAGATACTTAATGCCTACTTTGCCTCTGTCTTCAATAGTCAGACCACCTATCCGCAGGGCATTCAGCCTCCAGAGCTGTAAAAATAAAGTGGTGGTTTTTCATTTGAGATGTGATAATTGAGCTAGTTAAGGTGATCTGGAGAAAGAGAGTCTGAAATTCCTCATAGTTTCTCAGAAACTGTTTTCTTCTTTGTTTGGCGTATAAACATGGAACTTGGCAAATGATGCAGGTGGGAAAATCTCCTTCATTTTTACTGGCTTTAAAACACCCGAGTGTATCTAGGAAAAGAGAGACGAAGCTTGACTGGATCACATCACAAGATTGTGTTGCAATAAGGAGTTAAATTAACTACCTGCATATGATACTATAAACTTTGTCTGCTATATTGTAACGATAAAAGGATAAAACTAGTTGTTTTTTATAAATGATGATGTGTATTTTCTATTCATACTACCCTAAAGCTACGAAACTGTCAATTAGCCAATAACACGTTACATATGGGGCCGGATGGGATTCACCCAAGAGTACTCAGGGAGCTGGTGGGAGAGCTCACCAAGCCTCTCTCCATCATTTATCAACAGTCTTGGTCAACAGGGGAGGTACCAGATGACTGGAGGGTGGCTAATGTGACGCCCATCTACAAGAAGGGTCGGAAGGGAGGATCCGGGGAACTACAGGCCTGTCAGCCTGACCTCGGTACCAGGAAAGATCATGGAGAGGAGGATCATCTTGAGCGAGCTGTCGCGGCAAGTGCAGGGCAGCCAAGGGATCAGGGTTTAGGAAAGGGAGGTCCTGCTTAACCAACCTGATCTCTTTCTATGACCCTGTGACCCGCCTTCTGGATGCGGGGAAGGCTGTGGACGTTGTCTATCTGGACTTTGGTAAGGCCTTTGACACCGTCCCCCACAGCATTCTCCTGGAGAAGCTGGTGAACCATGGCATAGACAAGTGTACTCTTCACTGGGTTAAAAACTGTCTGGATGGCCGTGCCCAGAGAGTTGTGATTAATGGGGTGAAATCCTCTTGGCGGCTGCTCAACAGTGGTGTCCCTCGGGGCTCAGTTTTGGGGCCAGTTTTGTTTAATGTCTTTATCAATGATCTGGATGAGGGGATTGAGTGCACCCTCAGCAGGTTTGCAGACGACACCAAACTAGGTGGGAGTGTTGATCTGCTTGAGGGAAGGAAGGCTCTACAGAGGGACCCGGACAGGCTGAATCTGTGGGCCAAGGCCAACTGTATGAGGTTTAATAAGGCCAAGTGCCGGGTCCTGCATTTCGGTCACAACAACCCCAAGCAACGCTACAGGCTTGGGGAAGAGTGGCTGGAAAGCTGCCCAGCAGCAAAGGCCCTGGGGGTGCTGGTGGACGGCCAGCTTCACGTGAGCCAGCAGTGTGCCCGGGTGGCCAAGAAGGCCAACAGCATTCTGGCTTGTATCAGGAATAGCGTGGCCAGCAGGAGTAGGGAAGTGATGGTGCCTCTGTACTCGGCACTGGTGAGGCCTCACCTCGAGTACTGTGTTCAGTTCTGGGCCCCAGAGCTACCAGGCTGGTGAGGGGTCTGGAGACCAGGTCATATGAGGAGAGGCTGAGGGAGCTGGGCATGTTTAGCTTGGAGAAGAGGAGGCTGAGGGGAGACCTCATTGCCCTCTACAACTACCTGAAAGGAGGCTGTGGAGAGGTGGGTGTTGGCCTCTTCTCCCAAGTGGATAATGGCAGGACCAGAGGAAATGGTCTGAAGTTGCAGCAGGGGAGGTTTAGATTAGATATTAGGCAGAATTACTTTACTGAAAGAGTGGTCAGGCCCTGGAACAGCCTGCCCAGGGAGGTGGTTGACTCACCATCCCTAGAGGTGTTTAAGAAACGTGTAGATGTGTCACTTCAGGGCATGCTCTAGTGGCAGAGATTGTAGGGGTTTTTTTGCGGTTTTGTTTTGGTTTGGTTTTTGTGTGTGTATGGTTGGACTCGATGATCTCAAAGGTCCTTTCCAACCATGAAGATTCTGCGATTCTATGAATATTTTACCTATTCACCCTCTGACAAGTTATCTTGTGTTACATGAGTTAAAGTTGGAAACCCAGTTGAAATACATCTTTTTGTTTTATTTGGTCTTGCTTGCTTTTTTAACTGAGGTATGCAGGTAACTGTTTTCTCAGACCTGATTTCAGAGAGGGTGTTATAAAAACATCTGAAATGTCTATTTCAGTAGACCAGGTTGTGGAAATAAAATAAGGACATCATAATTTAAACTGTAAATATTTTCAGCTGAAGTAATTGGAGATTGCATTTGAACTGCTCTATTACTAGCTGAGACTGATGGAATCACACCTGGCTAAATATTTGCCAGCTAGATATCACAGCTGTCTTAAGTTTACAAGCTTAAGAAGGGTTCACAGATAATTTGAAACATTTTGGTGGTCTTGTTTTTCTTTTTTTTTTTAGTGTAGTGACAGGTCATGAATGCTGTAAACAGATAATATGAATTTGATCCGGGTACATTTTCTGTGTCAGAGTTTCCATTTGTGTTTCATGAGATTCAGATTATTGTGGATTAGGGTAAATTTTGATACGCTGGTTCCTCCTCTTCCCCTAGTGGCCAGAGATACATGAGCTAGACAGTTTGGAGGGTGATTTAATCCTCTTTAATTCTGATGGATTTATTAAATCAATAAAGAATATCTTTATTTTTATCATCTATGTATTGCTTTATTGCTGATCAAGCTGAGAAGAAAGTAAAAGTCTCTTGCCTATATATTGAAGAGTCAGAACGGCTCATATTCTGCCTTTTAAGATTTTGTTTGAGGCCTTTGAATTAAATAAAACAAATTGTGCATTTCAAGGAAACATTCAGACTTCATTAGAAAGTATCCTTAAGTAAAAGCAACTATTTTCTTATTAGGATAAACCTAAAAATACCCATAAAGCAGTGAATTTATCTAAACTATGCTGATTACTTATTTATTTATTTTAATTCTGAGAGATTCAAAATCTGGGGAAATGATCATTATCCCAGTGCTTTTTCATCTTGTAGAGCTAGAAGTACGCTTTTGTTATGTCTCTGTCCTTACTTCGCTATACTATTTCAAAAGCATGTAATGCCCTTCTCTATGCCAATTATTAAAATTTAAAAGTAATGGAGGAGAAAACAGTAGGCTTTTTATATATTGTCTATGACACCTTACTTTCTCTGTAACATTTGTATATGTAGCAAATACAGTAAAATACATCTCCAGCCATCTTAGGCATTTTAACTGCAAAACATCTAACCCAGGGAAGAGAGTGGCTGCCAAAATGCAAATACAAAGATGTCTCTGAAAGTTACCAGCAGCTATGCAGGTATGCATCAGCTCTCTTCATTTTTACTGACAGTACTACTATATACAAGTACGTTCCAAACACTTTGAGAACAAATCACGTTGACATGTGAGAGCAAGAAAGAGGAAAAAAGTGAATTTCCAAACATTTTACTCATCTTCCACCCTAGAGAAAATCTTAGAATTACATTCAATCAGAACCTGAACGTAGGTGAGAATTCCAGTGAGTGATATGAACAGGTTAAAAAACAAACAAACCAACACCAAAACGCAACGCTGTCAGGCTTCTAAAAAGATATAACCACGTAGTTGGTCAAAAGCAAGAAAGATGACATGTACTCGAGAAGTAGAAGGTGACTAGAGGTGAGGGAAAAGCAGGTCTTCCTGCATCTGTGAATGATCTTGTAGGTAATAACACAGAATGAATCATTCTTTTTTTTCTCTCCGAGCCTCAGTGTGATGCTTTTAGTGAATTAGTAAACCTGAGAAGTCCTTCCTTACTCCCTAGAGATAACTTTTCTCTGTAAGTGTGGCCCAGGTGCTTCGGCTCAGTTGGATGCTGAATTCAGTGCTTAAGATGGGACCTGCTTCACTTACCTGAAAGAAAGTTTGAGGATGTATTACCCCTCTGTGCAAAATGGTTCCTTATTCTCTAAGTATTGGATATGTATTTTATGCATACAGGGTTTTATTTTCAGGAAAGTGGGTTTAATGTTTGACCGGCTTTTTAGTATTTTTTTTCTTTTGCTTCTCTGATGTATTAGATCTTGTCTGTGCAAAAAGAGATTAGAGATAAATTTTTAATATTTTGAGATGCATTGTTAATATTTTGAGAAATACAGAAAAAGCCTATTTTTAATGAAATGAGCTTACATTTTTTAGGTTCTCTTTCTCTTTGACTTGGAATTGTTCTGAAAAATAGTATTTGAATAAATTTTTTTAAAAGAAATTTGATCTTGCTAACATTTGAGGTACAGAGAGAAAGCAAACCTCTACAACTGTATTTCAGTGCCCTGTTAGAATGAAAATATTTTAACTTCAGTTATTAAAAAAAAACCCAAACAACAAAACCAACCCAAAACATAAATGCTATTTAGAGCTATCAAAAAACAGGATGGAAGAGGATGCCCATTTTTTGTGTACAAAACAGAAAATACAAATTCTTAAGAAAGCCATGAGGATAGTTTAACAGAGTCCCAACAAAATTTTATTCTATAGAGCCTGAGACATACTTGAAAAGGTCTGCTCCTCAGTAACCTAAACAATTTATATTTTGTTGTGCATTTGTAATAACTGATTAGTACGAAGTGGTTTTTAAGTTTGCAGTACCTGGAAACTGTCCTGTAATGGAAAGCTGTCTATTCAGGTACAGGCTACAGAATATGGTTTCACTATTTGATCTCCATTCCAATAAATGTTACTTTCAGAAGTGCAGCAATCTTTTCTACCTTGTCCTGAGATAGACCAAGGAGAATGAAAAATCTGGCGTGTTCTGTTGTGACAAGTCATGCAAAAGTCTTTCTGAGATGAACATGAGAAAGACAGCACAAGCTTTCCTTTTGCTAAGGGAAACAGTGTAATTGGAGCACACACGCCCCCCCCCTTCTGGAACACAGGAATAAATTACAGTTTTGATTATTACTTTTTTAAAATCTTGTGTCTAGACAGAAAGCTGTACCCTTTCTTTTTTTTTCTTTGGCTATTTAAAACCAGAATAAAGCAAACTTGAAATCTTGAGAATATCTCAACCTGTCTGTGACCAACTTATAACATTAAAAATGTAGCTTCCACATTCTCTTTGTATTCTCTTTCCGTTTAAGTATCCATCTCACTCTTTACTACCTAGATACAAGGAGGAGGATCTAGCAGTTATCACTGTCTGGATCCAGTAACAGAAGAAGATTTAAGACTAACTGGAAGACAGCAGCTAGGGTTAGGCCCAGTTCTCCTTAAAAGACCAGCCAGTCTTTGGAAAATTGTTCTTCCTACTCAATTTTCCCCCTGTCAGACCAGTTCTTATGTTTGCCATTCATTTTGTTGCAGAAGAGGCTCTGTGTAGTTCCATGTTTGTTTATTCATTCAGAATCTTAAATATAAAATGAAAGAAAATAATGTATGTAAAGATTTGCTTCTAAATATTTCTAAAGGCTAACTAAAATTGTTGATGAGTCAAAGAAATTTTTCAAAACTAATTTTGTAAGAAAAGAAATAGATGGATTGGTTTCATTATAGCATTAGTAAATGTGTACTGGGAAACCGCCTTTGCTGGCTCCTGTGGTGACTTATTTTGTAGACGTAAGTTGTTAAAACACACTCAAGCCTTTTGAACACTGCTGTTACAGGAAATGAAATAAATCCATTGCAGGATTCTCAGAGTAGCATTTTTGACTGACATACTGTGCCGGATTGACTGAAGTGAGTACACGCTCTTTTTACTACAGAAATGAATGCTTTGATTTTTATGCCTTCCTCCATGAAGGAACAGTTAAAATCAGGCATAGGGAAACGTAACAGATGTTCATACACATTTCCCATCTGAAAATGCCTTCCACTGGCCAAGACGATTGTTAGGCACAATTAAGCCCAGTATATACATCCTGTACCGTAAGCCAAGTCTGTTGAATATGTTCCCAACAGGGAAGCACAGATTTGGAAAGAAGGCAGTTTAGATGAACTTTCATCTGTAGTAGATTTTTGAGAGTCACTGTGTGAAAAACAAAAGGAGACCTGACTGACAGCTCCGAGTCTGTGCCCCAATGCATTGCACTTCAAACCATATCTTTAAGAGAAACTTTAAATCCATGAGAGAATTTCATATGCATTCAGGGATGCTAACACTTGCAATCTGATTTCTGAGTGGCATTTGGTAATATGTTGCCAACTGACTTAAAAAGCTTGTGATATTATGCTGTGTAATGTTCTACATTCAGTCTAATTGTCACTGTAATCAGCTTTATGATGGCAACTTTTCATGATGACTACAGGGATATATTTTCGTCTTTTTTTGTATATTATATCTAAAATTGTGAGTTACTTTTTGATTTCAAAGGCCTATTGGTAGTGAAGGGAGAAAAGCACCGTAGACCTGCAGACTTTTAAAATCACGTATGACATGTTTATGTAGAGTGGGATTTGTCATTTCCAATGATATGATAGCATCTACTGTTGAAAAAGGTGCTGAGAACCAAATACTCTTATTTTTTTTTCATATGTATTGTAACTGCACACATTAGAGTTGGCCATTCCGGAAAAGCATGTCTTCCTGGTGTCTCAAAAAATTGCAGTGATTGACTGTTTTTATTGTATCAGACTATCAGATAGATGCTATGAAAACGTGTTGACCTAAAAATGTCAGTGGGTGTTTCATATCAGTTGTCTTTTCTACTTTTCTGGGGTTTTGGAGGGGAGGCGGAGGCAAAAAAGCAAGATAGACATTACTTTCCTGTTGTGTAATGTCTATCTTTTAATAACAAGAAAACCTCTGTGCCAGGTCCTTAAAAAGAATCTGTAAGTTGCTGGGCAGTCAGTAAGTCTTTTGACCGAAATATGCAAGAGAACTCTAAAACCTGTCTGCTATTCTAGTCTTATTTTTCTGTATTATATTTTCTGTCTTATATTTTTTCTGTATTATATTTTCTGTCTTATGACACAAATTGCAAATACTGATTCTCTGTGTTTTTCTCTGGCCTTTGTTCTCCATGTATTGTCTTTTTCACATAGTGACTTTGTTAAATTCTTCTTCAGATGGATATAAGGAAGGTTTAGTATCTCACGGCAGAAATGGGGAGGAGGCTAGCTTGTAGTCTCATGTGCAGATTACGATACAGGGTTAACTGTATTTCATAGAGGCAAGAAAGTGAGACTCTTCTGGTTTTCTGAAAATAGGCTTTGTTCCTATGAAAGACAATGTCTTAAGTATCTCTTTGTTAGTTCTCTGGAACTGATGGACTTTTGAGGAGTACCTAGAACATCGCTGGACAGTGTATGGCCTTCACATGCACATAAAAATGCTTCTGTGCATGT
The DNA here is from genome assembly GCF_964199755.1 of Larus michahellis. Lineage (NCBI taxonomy): Eukaryota > Metazoa > Chordata > Aves > Charadriiformes > Laridae > Larus > Larus michahellis. The sequence continues at coordinate 14,978,091 of NC_133903.1, read as the reverse complement.
TAACTCCTGTGGTGGCTGTGTGTTTATTTCTGGTACTTGTCCACAAGAGGCATTGTCTTGCTTAAGTATATGTGAAACATCCTTTTTATATGCTGTTCCGCAGTCTTCTTGAGGTCATTGTATTCCTGGTGGAAGGTTTCTGGTTGCAAATTTATCTTTTGCATTAGAAGAGAAGGCTCCGAGGAGACCTTGTAGCAGCCTTCCAGTCCCTAAAGGGGGCCTACAGGAGGGATGGGGAGGGGCTCTTTATCAGGGAGTGTGATGATAGAGGGGTAACAGTTTTAAACTGAAAGAGGGGAGATTTAGGTGAGATATTAGGAAGAAATTCTTTACTGTGAGGGTGGTGGGGCCCTGGAACAGGTTGCCCAGGGAAGTTGTTGATGCCCCATCCTTGGAAGTCCTTAAGACCAGGCTGGGTGATGCTTTGAGCAGCCTGGTCTAGTGGGAGGTGTCGCTGCCCAGGACAGGGGGGTGGAACTGCGTGATCTTTAAGGTCCCTTCCAGCCCGAACCTTTCTATGATTATTGGTTGATTATCACAGAACTACACAAAATAATTTTTTAATAAAAGCCTTCCTGTACCAGAATAATAGCAAAATCCTGAGAAAAGGTATTTTTATTCTCTTGGTTCCAATAAGAAACGGGAGATCAAGAAGAGAACAGGTAGTCCAGTGATTCTTTGGTGAATCTTATTTAACATGGGAGAGATTATTTCAAAATATTAATAAATATGTAGTATTGTGCTTCTGGATAGATGGCATGATGTTTTCTATTTTACGTTTTCAGTTTGTTAGTTGAATTCATTGTAGAGATTTTCCTTCCCTGAGTTCAAGAAGTTAAAATTAAGTACCTGAAACACTTAAAAGTAGTTCTGGGTCAGAGCCAGACTACATAATTATTTAAGCCCATATTTCATAGTTTTATTCTTTTTTTTTGTTTCTGAGCACTTCTTTTCTGACACAGCAAATAATCTATCCAGTGCTTCATTTTCTTGATAACATTCCATAACACTGTGTAATACTACAGTTTTTACCCCATGTTTCTCACTTTCTTTATTCTATATGCCAAGATACGGCATCCACGGCATAAAAATAGATTGTGAGGTGGGAATCAGACGCTTCTGAAACAGATCCAAGACATATTTTTGGGGAACACTGTATACTGGCAAGCACTTTAAGTATGTGTGGAAGTATTTCTTGAGAATGATGCCTGTAAGCTCATGAAGTGATTCTCAAATGTACTGTCTGAAATGCCATCCATTTTACCAGTAGCTTCCTCACCTAATGACTAAAACTAAAGAATGAATTTGTCTGGGGATATACTGTATACGGACACTATTGCATTTTTACTATTTGTTACGTTTACCACTTTATTCTTTTGTATGCATACATAATTCTGCTTAAGCAGCGTGTCAGCTTGGAGGGAAGGATAAAAGTTATAAATTTAAGTAAAACTTACATATTGTTTTTTTGGGGGGTTGGTTGTTTGTTAAATAGCAATTGTGTCTCAAGAATAAGATGAAGGTAGCTAGTGTTCATTACCCTCCATGCCTTTTCAGGAAAAAACAGCGGCTTTGTTTAATAGTTAGCTTTTGTTCTCTAACAGGACAGGAGACTTTGAATATAAATTACCTACTGCAGAAATAGAAAAACCAAGTTGACCATGTAATGGTTCTTTTTCTCTCTCTGTCTCAGGACAGAACATTTTTGTTAAAAATTGATTCCATGCTCTTTGACGAAAACAATTTGTCTAATGTAACAAAACCTAATTTTTTTTTCATTGTTATCGTTCTTTTTTTGTTATTTTCAGAATAAGAAAGTGAATATACATATTTATATAAGAAAGTTTTCTTGCAGTGAAGAGGGATTTCCAATTCACAGATTCAAACATGTTCAAGCCAGGAAGGATCATTATGGTAATTCAGCCTGTCCTCTTGAACATGTGTGCTACAGAATTTCTCTCAGAGCGGGCTTAAAGCAGACCTTTTGGAAGATATTTAATCTTGTTTTAGACATCTGAGTAATTTTGATTCTGTCAGTTTCACTGATACCCTACTGAACTGTTTGAATGGTTAATTACCCTTGCGGTTAGGACATTGCAAGGATCTGTATTTCTTTATTTCTGCTTCCAGCTGCTGGTTCCTGCTGGGGTTTTTGTCTGCAAGATTGAAAATACAAAATAACCACAAACAAATGAGGAAGTTTTTAAGTATACCACCTCCTAGAAGAGATGTATATCACAGACACGGAGAAAAATAGGGAAGGAGGGCACCTTATGGGATCATGTAATCTACTTCTCTGCCTGAAGGCAAGATCAACTTTGCCTGTGTCATTCCTGACAGATGTTTGTCGAGCCTGTTCCTAAGATCTTGAACTACAAGGATGCTCTAGTCTCTCCAGGCATTTTACATTTTTACTAGAGGTGGTTTATTTTTCCCCAGCGTCTGAGTTAAAATCTTTAATTTTGTAATTTAACCTCCCACTGTTGTTTTATGCAGAGTGGGCGCAGAAAACTTATTTCCATCCTTTTCATAGTGGGCCATTATCCTACTTAAAGACAGTGATGTTGACCTCAGCCTTCTCTTCTTGTGGTAGTGCAATCCTCATTCCTTTAGTCTTTCCTTCTAGAGTTTTCCTTACCCTCCTACAGTTGCAAGACATGATGAGACAGAATTATTTAGGTATCTAATTTCTCTTTTTGAGAAGAACATAATATAATGTATGAAGCATAACTTTCCTTCAGATACCTGAAATCGGAGTAGGAGATAATAAAATTTTGCTAGTAGATACAGATGTACAGTGGGGAGGAGAGGTGAGAGATAACACTAAATCATGAGACACAGAGCACTGTGAAGGATGAGTTTATTTTGCTGTTATTAAAAATTTCATTTCAGGATAATCCCTCTGGGATTTAACACGTTATTTTAAGAAAAGGCTTCCTAGAGCAGCAGTAAACAAGATACAGTACAGTAGGTTCAAACGATTCATAAATGTTTGGATTTTTTTAAACATCCCATTTATTGAGTCTATTTCTGATACAGTGTTGAAAGAAACAGCAATCATGTTGCCTATGTGTTTGCAAAGTGACATTTGTGAAGTAATCTATTTAAATAATCAGCACTCTGAAGCCTTGTCTGCAGTTTTTGGCTGTCAAATTTTGTGAAGTAGGAGGAAAAATGTTTAAAGCACAAGCTAGCTCTTTACTGATTTTTGCGTATCCCTTCTTCATCAGCAACTCAACTGAGGCTTAATTTGGAGGTGCTGCTGTATGTGTGGCAGTATCAGTTTCTGTGTGTGGCTTTGTCAAAGCGTGTAGTTTGTGCTTCCGAATGTCCAAAGAGCAGGAGCCACCAGAACCTTCCATCTGGATATGTTTATTTACATTAGTGTTACAATGCCGCAATCCCTGTTATGTGTGAAGAAACCTCATTTTACTGTACGGCATTCACGTTAACATGGGACATATTTACCTCCTGCAGTGCACAGGGGTGGCATTTTATACTAGGGTGGCATGAGGTCACTTTCTATTACACCCACTATTGGAGTGGATGCCATTACGGAAATCACAGCAGAAAAGACACAGACTATTTAGATACAAGAAAAGCACCATCTTCCCTTAAGCAACAGTGAAACCTCAACACAGTAGGTAATGATAATTACATGTGTTACTGCTAGGGATAACTGATTACATTAATGGCCAAACAGTCAACAAAATGCTTGTATGCTACCATTCTGTTACCCGCACTTAATTTTCACTTGATAATCATCACTGCATTTTAGAGAATTACTGTCTTAAATGTATGCTTGCTCCTTTTTTTAAAGTTTGTAAAGATAGGTGACACAACATGATGTATGTATACACATATTCTTCATGTCTTTTAAAGCCACAGTGTCACATCTTACAAATCGTAATTAATCTGTTTTTCATTTGACAGCCTCCAGTAAAAGAAGGCATTTTGGCATGTGTTTAGGAATATTCCTGTTCAAGAAGGCACTGAAATTACGGTAAAGCACATGCTGAAGTGCTTTCCCGAATTAGCATCCAAGTACTCAGTAAATATAATCACATTTTCTCAAGTTTTCCCCTTAGTGTTAATATTGATGATAGGATCTGAAATTCTGAGGCATGGATCAAGAATAGTCTGTGATCAGGAAAAGGCAGATAAATGGTCATGGAAAAGCAGAGAGATTAAGAAACACAGAGAAGTAAAGCGAAATAAATGAGCCTTAGCAGAGTGGGCTTTATTTGCCAGTTTGTATCACTTGGTATAAAGTAACTCAAAACCCCTCCATATGTACCACACTTCTGCTTTAAGGAATCTTCTTGCCCTGACCTGCCTCTTTTCTTTAGGTACTCACAAGAGTGTTAATGTGTTGAGGTGTGCAGAGCAGAAATAAATGCGGTTAGAAAATCAGGGCTTAGTGAGTGAGGTAAGTGTGGTGGAACCTCACAGCCCTTCTTGAGGGCCTCCAGATGACCATTGTCAAGTCTTTTCTTGTAGAATTTACTATGTAATCACAGAGAAGGAGAGCTTTCTCCCCTCTTACTGCTGACCAGCACTGGGAGAGCTTGTAAAGGGTCAAAATGTGATAAGAAATGTGTAAAGATGAAAGTGCAGCTTTATGACTCACTGTGAGACACAAAATAAAGATAATAGAGCAACTTTTAAAGAAATATTTATAGTTTATATATAACTTTCCATTTATATCATGGAAGAACAGAGTGGAATATAATAAGGTTACAGTTTCTTCTGCTTAAGCTTCGTAATGATAAACAAGATGTTAGTAAATTAAAGCTATCATCAGTATAATTTTTCTCCAGTTTCTTTTTTTCACTGTGATTTGCTATTCTCCCTTCTCCTCTGGTTTGTGCATCAATGCCTGCATAAATAGGAAGTGATCCTTGTAATGTGGACAAAATGATGAGTGTAAGGCTGGAAACTCCTTTCTGTTTGCCTAATATGTTTTGTACTTTGTCTCATATATATATCTAAGGATGCTTGCCTATTTAATTATATGAGAAAGATTTCTGTCTGGAGCATATGAGGCGAGATCTGTTTCTCCTGTAGCCTATCATGGATCACGTACTTTCATTTCATGAAACTTTTCACAGCTGATTTCATCCTTTCAGCGACAGTTTTTAAGTAGTTGCATACATCATAAAATTAAGATACCTCAACAGTGGTGTTCTTTGTGAGACTTGTGCAAAGGACTTGTGTATAATTTTAAATTCTGTGGACTTCTTGGAATGCACTAATGCTTTCTAAGGTTGTATCTAGATTATGAGTGATTTTGTATGAACACTTCTGTGAAATGTAAATATGATCAGGAACCAGAAGAATAGATTAAGTGCTTGTAAAGATAGTAAATACGTAATACTTCAAGATTGTACTGAAATTTCTCAATAAGGTAGAGTTTACAGTGTTTTTAAAATCAGCAAAGATTTGCCATGAGCTTAAAAATTATCATCTCTCTTGATTTCAGTTAGTGTAGGCATACTCTTTCTTCACTTGCTCTATTTATTGTCGCCAGGATGTGCTTAAATCATGCTCTGTACTCACTGAAGCTTTGCTGAAGAATGTCAGTCAGTAGTTGCAAAGCTGTCAAGCACTTTTCCCTAAGTTGAATTTACACAGGCACCTCAAGAAGGAATTAATGAAGTCTTGTTTCACTGCACATGTGTAACCATTTTTAATAAACTTTTAGTGATCTAAAGTACTTTCTGTGCAATTGCATTTTTTTCTGGATTACAAAATGGATAAAAGCTTCACTAGCATTTGCAGAATGAGGAGAATTGCAGTTTACAATTTTTTTGAGGCAAAAATTCACTTTAGATTGGTGATATGTGAATTTACTCGCTTATTTATTATACCAGTGATAGATTATTCTCACTTCTGCTTAAATTTGACAAGCTGCGCAGTGCTAAACCCTGCTAAAATGGTGCAAAGACCCAATTACAGAAACTACAAAGGCACGCAAGAGTAAGCAAAGAAAAAAACATATAAAAGGATTAAAGATCAAAAATAGAACAATTCCACTGAAACTGCATTAGGACACATCAGGCAGGAAAACATGAAAGAATTAGAGTATGAAGAACAAAGGTTTATAGAGCTTCTGAAAACTGACAAACATATTTTAAAAATTATTTCTGTTAACTCTCTTTATTAGAATGAAAATAATTTATTTTAAAAGTACATCTTTTTTAATGTTGTAATGAACTAAACACTTGAATTGTGTTCTTTGTACATTTTGTTTACGGAGTTTGAGTTTTTTCTACAGAGTAGTGGTAGCTGGCTTTAACCAAAGATTTTAAAAGTAAATTGTATATTTAATTTAAAATAAATGCTATCTAAAGTGTATGAAGAATTGCAGGGTGGATTTACCCTAATGCATGCTTACCCGTGTTAAACCTGCCAACCCTTTTATTTCATCTGTGACTTTAAACACTACCTTTCCAGCTAATCATTATTTTCTTATACAGTAGACAGGGTGTTGCACTGCATGTAGAGCGCTGACAAAACTGTGGTGCAGTGGGGAATGGAAATGGAATTTGACCCTTACTTCATATAAATGACTATTGTGTGGAATTCATTTTCTTTGCACAGGGAACTGGGAGAATGGGATAAATTAAAAAATAAACCTTCCAGGAATAAGACTTAATTCATTGCGATCACCCCATGTTCCTCGGAAGAACTAGGCTAAGTACAGACTTTCACAGTATTGCTAAAAGGATTTCTGTATTTCCCACATACAGGATTTCTGCTGAAGTTGAGAGAACAGTTCAGATGCTAATATGAGCTCCTGAGTATATTTTAACATCTAATTGACAATTGTAAGAGGACTTTCTTTGCATAAAAGTTCTTAAAATACTCCAGAACCTTTGCATAAAAGTTCTTAAAATACTCCAGAACCTTTGCATAAGTCACTACTTGCTGTGTATTTTTGGTCGGCATGGAACCAAGTCCCCGTAGCGGTTCATCTGAACTTGTTATTCAGGTTTCCCTTTCCACCTTCTGGACCTACTGAGGGTATCAGTTTGGGAATGGATGAGAAGTGGTGTGATTTTTCTAAATTTTTTGTAGAAGCATTGCCTACTGGCTGAGGTGCTGTGTAGCCAGTCAGTGGCTCTTCTCTGGGCTTGGTCTCCACGTAGCTGTTGCAGTATGGTTGAAGCCTGGGAGGGATACGAAGCAAGACAGATGGTTTCCCACAGACTTCCCCTCTAGCTCTTTCATCTTTCATCTAACTATTAATTCATCTGTTTGGATGGATACATTCACGCATGGAACCAAGATGAATAATAATGAGATTTTTAATAACTCCCCACATTTGCATTCCTTGTAACTCTTTACATGGTTCTAGCTGATTAAAATGAATCATTTACATAATTAACATATGGTTATAGTGTTGGCTTTAATATGCTGATTATCTCAGTACTTTTGTCTAGAGTCAATTGGATTCAAACTGTAACAATTGTTTGAAGTGAGAATAGTTTATTCCTGTGAGGGTTGGTGAATATTTGCCATGGGGCCTGATTAGAAATAGCACAACTGTCCAAGAAATTCTTTAATGTAAAGCATGTATTTAAAAAAAAATATTAAAAAAAAGTCTATTACATCTGCTGTGTTTAGGTCAGGCTTTACAAATGGCTTTCTATGGTTAGGGAGATTTCTGCCGTTAATTCCTTAGTGAGATACAAATAAAGTACCAGGCATAGTATTAAGAATGAATCAAGACAACCAATTCAGGTCTAATTGCTTCTTAATTTGTAAAGACTTTTTTTGTTTCTTTTGTTTAAATCAGGTTTAGAAATAATAACAGTAATTTTTTAAAATTATGTTAAGGTAAAATTATGAAAATTTTCTTGTTTCTTACTCTACAAAATGCGTTTCAGTATTTTTCTAGTTCACTAGATTACCCTCCTCTTAAGATTAAGAGGAATATTTTTCATATTTGTTACTTCGCTTGTTTCCTCCTAGCATGCATGTGTAGCAAGTAACTCCGAAGCAATCATACTTTAAGAATCGGTAGAATATTTTTCTAATCTTGCTATCACCCTTGATGGTGTACTCAGCTTCCTAATGCAGAGGCTGCTTGAAAACAGAAGAGAAAAGAATTGTCAGGTTTTATGGTTAGGTAACTAACGCTTGTGTCAATGAATGCTTTTTGAATGTTCATGAATATTTGAAGCAAATTTGTGTTAATTGCACTACTGTTGTCCACAATTAGTCTGTGGTAGACATGATTAATTGTAAAGAGCCCTGACATTTATGCATAAAAGGCTTGAGGTCAAACAGAAATGGAGAAAAATGGTTGCTGCAGCATTGGCAGATGGAATGCTAATGCTTTTTGACTCGTACTGAGAATAATGATATTTCTACATCAATAGCAAATAATTGTTTTAGAACTGCAGAATATTCTTCTCCTCTCCTTTGCTTTTCTTTCTCTGTTTAACTTTTTCCTCCCACCCCAGGATGCCACAGTCACTTGTTATTTTTACAGTGTAGTCTTTAATTGGCTTGAATACTTTGTCAAATGCTTTACTGGAAACCTACACCAAATTGCTAGCTGGGAAAGGCCTATATCGATTTGCTTCTCTGAGGAAAAGTGTATTGGAAAAATATTCTGATGATAATTATGCATATGCATTTTGAAGGAAGCGTCTTGAATTTGTGTTCCTAGGACACAGGCTTTAATAACGTTTTAGCATGTTTATCATACTGACCAGTAAATAATTCAGCAGATAGAATCTCGGTGTTTTAATGTCCATCTTAATAACGAACAGACCATAGCTTATGAGCGTGATCCATAACTATTTCGGTGCATTTCGACCACAACAAACACCGTGTGACAGTACACTGTCACTTTCTGCCATTCTTCTGTCCCAAGTGAGCAGTACACTGCCATGCTCCTGATGGGTGGAACTGTAGGGCTACAGCCTTCTTCACAGGTTGCTGGTCCTAAGCCCTAGAACTTTTTAAAAATTAAGAAGCCCTGATGGATCTTCCTTTTTAGAAAGACGGGAGTATGGTTGATTCAGTGAATGTAGCATCACACACACCTAAGGCTGGCTGTGTACAATACTCAAAGTAAATGTATGTATACCTGGGCAGAGGGAGTCTTCTTCCAACTCTTCAGTGTTTGGGAGTTGACTGGTAAGTTTCCTTTGTTAAAATTTATATTAACCTACCTAATTCTTTATAAGATATTGATGAACTCATTAGTTGAGTGAAATGCTGCTGGTTTACATCCTGAATGAACATAGTCCTTAGTATAGAGCTGAACAGATAAGACTTTCACTTAAATTATTAATATTAAAAAAAAAAAAAAGAATTACTCTCTTAAGCAAGCAGAATTCCCTGCCTTCATTTCTTGCATTTTAATAAGTTTCAGGTTGTCATGCGTTTACCGATGTAGCATCCATGGAAGACAGGCTAAACCTTTCCTATACTCTCTAAGTTTTTATTTGTTTATATAAAAGTTTGCTGCAAGATAGAGAATTTTATACTACTTAATAGTTCCCATTTGAAGTGCAAGGAAATGACATTTTCAATCTGTTCTCAAACAAAAGGTTTTAGTGAAATCACCATAACCCATTTTAAAAAGTTTATTTTTCTATTTTTAGCTCTCTGTAACAGAACAAGTTTTTGTTTATTTACAATTTTTTGCTACTTGGCCATTTGCAATTGCTTTTCAGGACATCTTCAAAAGTCGGAGGAAGTGAAATGGTAGCCTGGAAATGTGTGATGGTATTAAATGAATATTGTTAGGACATCAGTTTAGAATTCACTGTCAGTGCTCCTAAAAATGCTAATCTTACAAAACAGTTTTTCAAACTGTGGTCCAGATGACAGTGTTAAGTGTTCCATGGAATCACGTAGACTTTCTAATGCTTTTGGTTAAAAATTGGGTGATGATTGTTCATGGTGGCCTCTAAGAAATGTTGAGGGTTGATAATGGTCTTTGCTGAATAGTCTGGGTCCCAGTGTTCTGTGGAAATCGCACAACAGGTGTCTTATGTAGTAGCTCAGCCTGCAAATTTGTGCTGTAACATACTTGCATCAGACCAAAACCATGTAGCAAATGTTTACACATAATAGATCCATATGTAATTCTTGCATAATTGAGTTCATAATTTTTTTTAACAAACCAAAGATCTATTTTTTATCATAAAAAGGCACGGTGTTACCAGTTTTACTCTGTTGTAGAATCTACAAAAAATAACCTAAAAGAGAAATCAATTATATATGTAACCCAAAGGATATGATTATCTAGAAAGATGAAACTAAGTGAAATACTGTGCTCTTTCATTGAGTACTTCTCGAATTGCTCGGTGACATTTGGTTACGTGGCCTCATTTTCAGGTATGGTGTTCTTTCAAAGCAGAATATATGGTACTAATCTCTGGCTCTCTTGTAATAAATGCTGGACTGCGGACAGGAGATGGCCAAAAGAGAGTGCCTGGGCAAACCTTAATCTTTAATAAGGTGCAGAACTAGTCTATAACTGTCAAGGAATGACAGAAGAGCAGCGCTTTCAGCTTGCCTGCTCAGAATAGAAAATGGGGTCCTCTGACAGGCAAGAAAGGCTACTTTATTCTTTATTGGGTTTGGGGCTATTATTGTGCCTGTGTTATTTAGTTATTTGACGTTTGTGAGTTGTTGGGGCAAAAGGAAGTCTAGTTATTAATGTGAAAACAAAATCTAAAATGGATTTTTATGCTGAACTTGCATTGAGACCTCTTACACCTGGAAACAAAGCCATACCTGACGCTAAATGGATGCTGTTTGTAATTTAAAAATATAAGGCATTTTTGTATTAAAACAAAAAGCAGCTGTTGGAGATAAAGAGAAAAATAAGCAGACATTCAATGTTGTCCAGCTTCAACTGGATGAAAAAACAACGCAGGAGTTGGATGCGTTAATTCCTTGAACTACTACTACTACTACTACTTGCCTTCTAGAATTCTTGATAATAGCTTTTTCTGTGCAGTCTGAAGTGTTTTCCCAAGCTTTGGCTAGAAATGCGGCACACTTCTGTAACTGTATTGCCAGGTGTGGTTGTGTGCCACCAGTCGTCAGGCTGGGAGTATGCAAAGGGCTCGTGAGAAATGCTTTCATCAGACTTGTGACAGATTCAGCTTCTGCTGCCTAAGTTAGGTGATTTGTATGCCTTCTGTGGTTCAGAGCTTCTTGGTCCATGACGCAGTGCATCCTGCCATCTTTTTGCAACAGTTTTTTGACAAACTAGACATTTTCAAAACTTGAAGAGTCTTGGGAAAATATTTTAATGTGCTGTTTTACAATGCAGTCATCAAGGCGCTTATATACAAATACGTGACATTTAATTTACAAGAATATTGAAGGCTTCATAAAATGTGTATTTTTGGGGAGACAGGTTTGGTTTTGGACAGAGCAATAAAATTAGGATTGTTTAGAATATTTTTTTTCTCTGAAGGTCCAGAAATTTTGAATTTACAAAGATGAATATGGACTTGCATATTAGTAAGTTTAGACAAAATATTTGTTTAGAGACACGAGAATATACATTCTTCAAACGTGGGTCAGGTATGCTAGCAGATAATATACTGCCAAATTGCAATTTCAGACTTCTTCAAAATCTGACAAAATAAAAATATTTCCTTATTTGTTCATTTGTTTTGAGTTCTTAAATATGTATGCAACTTAATTGCATAGGAGTTAAAAGTTCTTAAATCTTAAAATAGCGATGCTTTAAATGTTGTCCATTTGTCTTTCTAAAGCCATAATTTAGATCAAATCATAACTGCCAGTGGTGGTGATTTGTGGTGTTTGGGCGGTGTGACATTTCATTCCAGGTCTGAACTTCTAAAACCTTTTAAATCTCTAAATAGACCTGCTAAAATGTGAGGTTTACCCATTTCAGGAGTGAACTAATGGAAAATCACTGGTTTCCTCTAGACTGATTATTTGTATGTTGATTTTTTTTCAGCCAAATAGAAATTTTTTGTGTTTTTTTTCTTAAATTCTCTCTTTATATAGTCTCAGATATGCATATGAATAGCTTTAAGCATGCTGAGCAAAACGTTGACCAAAATAAAGCTTGCCCAAAACTGCATTTACTTCTGCAGAACACCCTATTACTTTGTAATATTTATTTTAAAGTAGTCACACTCAGAATGTGTAGCTATCTGGGAGGGTTTTTTAAGCAGTTTCTAGTAGGAAATCAGTTGCTAGTTTCTAGTCTTTGCATTCATGCTCAGATTTGCAGATTCTCAGCCCACCTAACTTTCCAGGAAAATTCCTACAGAAAAGGACAGCATCTCACAAGTGACAGATACCCAGAGCACATACGTCTGTGGTCTGGCTCTGGTATGGCAAAATAATACAAATGTAGGACACGTTTTAGTGCTTTTAAATTCATTCTTGTTCTGCAGGAATGACTGGCCAAGACTATGTGAAATGAAAGCAATTTGCAGTAATTCTACTAAAAAGTGAGTAATAGGTACTGTTAAGAAGAGATGCTTCTATATCCTAGGCAAAAATTCGCCAGTGCCATTGACTCAAAAGTAATATTGATGCTCAGTTGAGCTTTACTGGGAAATACTGTGCTACAAGAAAAGGGAGGAACATACAACTTCGTCACTTCTGAATCGTCTTAAGCTTTAGCTTTTCTTCTTTTGTAGTCTTAAATCACAAATGATAGTTTCAAGTTTTGAAAGAAAAGGCAGATACTGAACGAATCTTTCCAAGCAAGAAGTTTTTTAGGAAATTTCTGGATGACTTTGAAAACTTCTTTTTGTATATTTGCTATAACCATGTTGCTTTTTTTGGTCTGAATATTGAAAAGTATTTTGCAAATGTGGTAAGTTTATTCTCTAAAGAGTGATTTTGGATGTACTGGTGTGCATGTAGTTGTCAGTGGACTTTTCTTCTAATCTCATTGTCATCTTATTTAGTTAGGGTCATAGCAATTTAAGAATGGCGCTGTGCCATTCCAGACAGATGGGCATGGGCTGACAGCCAAGAATACATGTTAAAGGCAGAAGACTTTTCAGCAGCCTTGTTTGAAATTGAGAGTATCTCGGCCCACATGTAGCGTGACTCTGCATACCTGATCCATTTTTTCCTCACTTATGCAGCACTATAAAGGCAATGATGTGTCTTGGAAAAGTCTAGGATGACCCTCAGATAAAGCTCTGCAAAGATCCCTTAACTTTTCTCGTAAGATGCTGGTGGTCGCAAAGAAGTCTCCATAGCTCAGCAAAATAGTGGGCCAGTTGTCTCTTTTTTTTTTTTATTTGCCTCAGTTGAGTTTAGTCAATTTACACAAGAAGATTATTTAAATCGGAATAAATAAAATTAATTTAAAAAAGTTTTTCTCAAGAATGTTAAAAACTAAATATAGCACCTTAGAATGTTTGTTGGGTTTTTTTGTTTGTTTGGCTGCTTTTTTTAACATGGAAATTATAATTATGCTATTTGTTATTTCATAGAGGACAGAAAATCTGTATATTGGCCCCTGATTTCTTGTCCTAAAGGGGCACTAACATTTCTCAACTCAGCCTCAGTTAACGTTTATATTCCTTACTCTTGTTTAATAATTACGGCAAGATGCTTTAAGGGAAACATTTTATTACTGTGCAATATGGCATAATTTAATAGTGTTTAAGGGATGTGTGTTTGTGGTCTGAACAAGTAACTAGTCATCCAAGTTTAGTTGAGCAGCCAGGTATGGTTTGCATTTTAAATATCTCACTATTAGTCACAGACACTAAAAGTTTGGTAACAACTGCTTTAATAATTTAGTTATTGTGAGGGTTATTGCTTTATTTGAAAATTGGTCATTTGTATCATGTTGTTTAATGTAATATTTGAAGCTGAGACTACATTGTGAGATTTGCTTATGGCTAAAACTGTGCAAGTACCCTAACAATTCCAGATTTGGCTTTTAGATGTCTATGTTTGGTTTAAGTGTATTAGCTGTGAGTTTTCTCTCTGTAGAGGCACATGCATAACCATGCAGTTGCTTTTTTCCCTTGGTCTCATGCTCATGTACGAGAGTCTGATTCATCCTCAGTCATAAGGACTGAAAACTGTGGATAAACAAGAGAGTAAAGTCATGCGATTGATGACTGTACCATGGAAAGCATGAACTGTGCCTGAAGAAAAGCTTTTAAAGTAATTGTTTTTGTGTTATATACACAAGTTGCATTACCCAGAGAATTGCACGTTTTCTTGAGTCCACTCTTCTATCACTTGGTGTCTCTTCTTGGGTTTTGTATCTTTTAATATAGTACTAGTTAAGAGGAGAAAAGAAAGTCATATTTAAGTTTTCGGGTTATTTTTGTAAGAGCTTCAGTGATACTATGGCATATCTTACATTACACTGAATTTCATTGTACAATTCAGTTCACAGAAAATTGGATTCTTTGAGCAATTCTGTTTTAACAGTTATTAAAAGCTGAATCAGTTCCTTTCATGATCTTAAAAGAAAGGGTATGAATACAGAATAAAGTCCAGATGAGAGATGTGATTTAAGTGTAGCTCAACTGTTTTCCATAAAATACATAGGCTAGAAGTCCAGAAGGGGCTACCGTAATCATCAAGTTTGACCTTCAACCTGTAATACCACTATGGAGTCCATCTGTTTTGTTCCAGCAGCCATGCTCTTAGCAGTTGAGTGCTGGAAATGAGGTAACGAACAAATGTTTGATACATGTTTCTTGGTGTCTGCATTGTGTGCAGATTTATGGACAAACAATGCACACTTCATTGAAGTTTGGTGTGATCATATTATTATTATATTTGTTACAATAAGATAGATATAAATAAATGTGTGTAACTGGAAAAAATATAAGCGTGTGTTTTCATTGTATGGGATTTCTGTTACATCTTCACTAAATTGAAGAAATTATTATTTTGTTAGTGTTGTGTCAGCATCTGCTTTCATACGTGTTCATGTAATTAGACATCTTGTGGTCTAATATGTACCAGTTTTGAGTTCTTCAAGCCAGAAAGTAAATCATCGTCACTAACGGAGGTGTTGTAACAGAACGTAACACTTAAACTATTGTTACACCGTACTGAATAGATGCCATGCAGTACTATCATACAGTTATCTCAGCTTAGGTAGTATTTTACCTGTGATTTACTGCCAAGATTTGTGGTTGGAAACGCACCCTTCCTTCCTCCACCACACTAGAAAACAAAAGTAAAACTGAAAACAAATTGCAGTTTGCTTGGGTACAGTTAAGAAGTGGTCTTTGTTTGCATGAGCAGGTCCCCCTCAGCTGAGTTCTGCCATCATTGCGTCGCCTTCTTGTTAAGAGATTATATTATGTGGGATAACAGCGGATTTGTTACTAAGTCAAAAGGCTGTTTGTAGTGCAGAAACTTGTCAGGTTTCCATAATTCACTGATACACTCCACTAATTCCCTCAAGGTGATCCCATCTTCTTTGTGCCTCTGAGTCCTGAATTTTCAGTTTCGTTTCCTGAGGGTTGAAAGTTGTTCTTCCCACACAGACAAAATGTTTGTGTTGACAAGCTACCTGAGATAGATTAAGCAGGTGAACTGTTTTAAGAAGCAGAAGGTATTATTCCTGGGAGAGGGAAATATACTTGTTCCTCCTACAAGTGGGTGCAAGTGCTGGGAGTGCAGGTAGAACTTGCTAAGCTTGTAAGAATTTTTCCCAAAAATTGTTAAAATTTTTTTCTTGACATGAAAAAAAGCATTGAAAGGGATTTTGTAATTGTCAGGTGAATATTTTCTACAGTTAAGCCTCTGTATTTTTTGCAAAGATTCATTGTATTCTTTCATTGTAATTATTGTTCTGTTCTTCTGTTAACTCTTGGGAGGAATTTTAGCCTTGCCTTCCCTTCTGGCACTACACAGAACTTCAGCTGGTTCTGGCATCATAAAATATACAAACCCAGTGGGGTCCTGGGGACAGAGCTGGGAGGATCTCACTTGACTGTTGGAGCCTTAAATGAGTGCTGAAATTCTGCCCCTTGGGTGGTGGTCAGTACTCAGAGACGGGAATGGAGCAGCGTTAGTGACTAGCGCTGTATTTGCTTTGTAATGACTCCTAGCCAGGCTTATTTTTCACACTTTCAATAGACAGAAAGTGAGTCTCTCCTCGGGTCACGTTTTCGGTCCACCTCTATGTCATTATTCTCTGAGAGCTGGATGCTCTTACACTACACCCTTATCCCTGTGCAGCTCCATAAGGAAAAGGAAGCCCCCCCACCCCCACCCCTTACAGATAACAAGTAAAGCTTTGTTGAGTTTTAGTGCTCCTAGCAGCACCTGGGGATTAGTGTTATCTCTAGAATTGTAATGTATGGGCCAATGTTGTATCACATCCTCTCCAACAGATAACTGTAAAGGGAATTCCGTCATCCTGTGTACTATCTAGTGATTTCAGCATTTTTATTATGAATATCCAAAGCCCACTGTATTTTCCTTTAGAGGGAGGAGGAGGAATGAGATGAAGTGAATGAGTGCCTATAAGTATGTATACAAAACCATAAACATCAGTTTAGCCTGTAGTGTAATCTGTAGTTTCATGCAAACCACATAGTAAACAGTCAATTATAATAATTAGAAATGAGGCAAAAAAGCTTTTTCTGTGCTCAGTGTTCATGTTTTAAAAATCTTTCAGCTTCATAGCCAGTTCTCAGAATAGCTTACTACTTAATATATTTGACCTAATGACCGAATATGGCAACTTTATGAATTATGTATCATTCTCTTGAGTACCAAACTGTGTGCTTAGGTTTTATTAAATCATCTCTGATTTGATTATCTTCAGTGTATCGTGCAGCAAGTTCATTTCTTTTGAATTTATCGTTCGGACTTCACAATTAAAAGATGCAAATTAAATTGTATAGTTCCCCTCCTGTCTTCATTATGATATTGATGAGTAATGTACTGATTTTTAGAACTCCAAATACTACTATAATGTAGCTTCCTTATAATCTAACAGTAGAAAATCAATGTATTACTTCGCATTATGTGTTTCTGGGCCCTGCGTTATCCGTTCAGAAGCAGCATATTTCCAGACTCAATAACATCAGCAGTTGCAGTGCAATGGGGTGTTTTTAGGTATTTCAACTTGCCTATTAATAATATAGGGATAGTTTTCTAAGATACATAAATCACAACACTGCCCACTTTCCTAATAGGAATATGACAACTCACTTAATGTAATAACATCATGATATTTTGAAAAAGCTGAAGTTTGGCATGTCTGCCGTTCTGAAGCAGGTATGGGTTTTAGTTTTCAAAATCATCTGGGAGGTGAACGTCTGAGGTTAGTGAGGTACAAGTAGGAAACATAGACAAATACATGGAGAGTGAAGGCTTTGTATGGCTTTTATATTTCTTGTGCCTCTCAAAGCTCAGTTGTCTATGTTATTGTTCAGTCCAAACCATCAATCTAAATACTCTAACTGAACCCAGTACAGGCTGTATTTCTTATATTCTCATAATTATTGTGAATTCATCGCTAAAGTGCTACATGTAAGTCTGTACGGCTGGAAGATACAAAAAGTGGGAGAGCTCATCTCTTCTGCGATTGACTTGCTGTATTTCAATTTAGGAAATGTTTGAAGCTTGTATATGGAATCATCCAAACTCTACAATCCAGAATGCTAAATAGCTCCCACATATGCAGCAATACTGTTCCAAAAAAGCAAAATTAAATGATAGATGGCATGTGTTATTATACTAACGCCTGAGGCTTTTCAGTATGCTACAGCAGAGGGTTTCCCCTTTCTGAGTGTTTATTTAAAGTAAAATTAGATTTGGTCCATTCATAACTTTTTTTGTTGTATTAACTGAAAAATATATGTAATTGCTTTGCAAGACTTTCACTTCTCTGTATTCCTCCTGCTCCCATCTTTGTGTTACCACAATTTCTTTTTTTGTTGTTGTGTTTTCAGTTATTACCGATGGTAAATTTCTTGGGCCTTTAGATTCTAGTTTAAACATGTTCCTATTGCTTGATTGGAATAATCTCCCTATTCTTAATGGAAAAAATTCAAATTTACCATGTTCTTGAAAAAGATGGATAAAACATTGTCTTTCTGTTCCTTGTTAAATATGTTCCATACAGCTGTCTTCAGAAATGTTCAATTACCATTAAGTAGTTTTCTGGCTGTGAAATGATACTTACTCTATCAAAGGATATTTAAGTGTTATTTTTCTCGTTTTTCCAAGAATAAAGTTAGATCCTGACCTTACAATGGATATGTTTATGATTCAACAGTAAATATTATTGAGCAAGGCATTCCTCCTCTTAATTTTGGGTCAGTCTGGTGAAAGCCTTGATTTAGAACAGTACAGGATCTTCTGAGTAACAAAGTAGTTGCTGAATAGAGAGACAAAATTGTTAGAAACTGTTAAATTAGGCAGAGATAAACGATGAATGGACTTCTGCAATTTGAGTAGTTGTAATTTCATTTGAATCCGTGGAGTTGCATCAGTGTAAATTAAATCTATGTAGTCAAGATTACAATTCTGAATACTTAGGGTTTTCCTGTTTTCCTCTTATGTATCATAGATGTACTCTTAGAAGAAGATAAGTTTTATGCTCCATGTATTATTGTCTATTATGCAGGCTAAAATATTACAATTCCTTCTTCAAAGAAAACAATATATTTGAATGAGAACTAATTACCTCTTTTTTTATTCCAAGTGACAAAAGCTAATATATCACACTTAGCCACTATAAGAACTCCAGTTCAGTAAACTAATTAAACTAATCCTATCTCTACTCATTATTCTCAGTTCTGCTAAATATTTTAACAGCATAGATTTATTTCATTACATAAATTATATCATACTTAAAGAAAACAGTTTGCATAATGGCATATTTGCATTCCCAAGAGTTTATTTTGGGTTTTTGAATTCAGACTTCAAGTTTCAGTTGAAATAATATTATTTGCCTTATTTAGGGTGGTAATTCTTCTTAATTATTACTAATTATCTAGAATGATGTATAGCTTTAATTAAATGTAAGTGCTTGGCGTTCTTGTTAACATATATTAAACAGTGACAGTTCTCCTGTATACAGATAATATAATGTTAGAAAGGTGTGTTATTTCCTACATTTTACAACCTGTAATTTCATAACACAATGGTTGATTAATTTACCAATCATGGGGAAAAAAAAGTTACTTTTTGATTGTTAGTGATTGTGAAATTAAAAGATCGTGTGCTTACTGGACATCTCTTAAGCTACATAATTAAAATGAAAATGTGTACATCACTTTCTGTACTGAAATTATAAAACCAGAATACGTTGAATGCTAAGAATTTAATAGCAGTGTTGCTGAGAAGCTGTAAAGGAATAATGTCTAAGTCCCACTTCAGACTAAATTGCTTTCTACTTATAGACATGTAATGCAATTAAATCAAGAAGCTGTAAGCCTCCCAAATCTCCTAAGTTTAGTTTAGGTATTTGTACTTAACGCATCTGCTGCAGAGCTTTCCAAAATGATTAAAAAAAAAAAAAGACAATGCTGATAATAAATAATCAGAATGAATTTACAGTATGTGATTCATATGAGCTGTATAGAGGATTCATACTTTTCCTGATTTTTATAAGCCAGTTAGACATAACGGTGTTCTAATTTTAATGCCACTTTTCATACTATTAGCTGGACTTTAATTTCTGTCACTGCTTCTAGCTTATCAGAGTGCTGACACTAGGTGAATCGTGAGTTTTTTAGGAAATTCACACAGAAAGGGAATGAATTGCGGTTGGTACTAGCTGAGGATCCTGCATGATTTCTTACAGAATGAAAGACAGACAGACAACTGACAGATGATTTGTAAATTGTTTTATCCTAAGTGCTGTGGGTTACGGTCCCTCAGCTCAACACATGTCATGAAAGCTATCTCGCTATTATGCTTGCCAAGCCCAATCTGCCAACTTGAATTAATAGAACTGTAATTCATCTTCCAGGTATCAAGCAAGCTTCAATATACACTTGTCAATGACACTTTACCCTGCTTTGCACCTTAGTTACTTCTTGAGTGCAACACTGAGAATTACTTTTGTATTTTGCCCATCAATAATCAAAACCTTTCATTCATGTACTAAGTGTACATATGCTGTTGTTTTGGTCAGTTTTCAAGTATTTGTCCCGAACTTTTTACAAAAGGTCATAATAATTTTATTTCTTTAACTTGTGCTGTTCCTTTTCTGACGTATACAAAATAAGTAAATCAGCGTGCAGATTTTTTTAACGTTTGACTTTCCTTTTATTCATGTAATTTGCAAAGATGTTACCTACAAAAAAGTTTCAGACGTGATTAATGGAGGTTAGCATAATGATGCAGTCTGCTCATATTCATATTTAAAATGTTAAATATTTTGCAAATATTTTTTTGAAAGCCAGAAATTATTAGGAAGAAAAAGGGAAATGGAGCACATGACACAATTTCTTTTATCCTTCTCTAATGCATCTGTCTCCTTAACATTTTGGAGAATGTCAAGCAGAATTTTGAAGAACAAAGGTAACTGCTTTGAGTAATAACTGGATTCAAAATACTATATGAACCATTCACTCCTAGAAACTAAGATAAAATGACTAACTTTTCTTGTGAAGTTAATTACATACTAATTTCAATAGTATTAAAAATAAAAGTTAATAGATGATTATAAACAGTCCAAAACCAATAAGCAAATATTATGTGTAATATTTTTACTTAATTTCTTAAAATAATAATGTATTGCAGAGACAAAGGTGTTTGATAAGGGAAATGCTACAGCTTGTAGAGCTTTCCAACTTCATCATGCTTCTTCAGGTTTGAGCTCCATCAGTAGTGACTGAAATCTGATAGGACTGATGCACACTCAGTGACCTCTATGTAGTAAGCTTACTCTTCATGCAAAAGTTCCCTGTGAATGGCATCTAAAAAGCTGTCACAGTGTGTAGCAATCTTCTAGTGTGCCACGTCACTCAAAACATTGAATGGCTCTGGAAACCTTGGACTGTTGTGTGGGTATTCTGGTCTGGTCAAACTTAGGAGCTTACTAATGTGTATGAAAAAGCCCATCTCAAATTGATCCCACTCAAATTGTACGTGTTTGGAAAATGCCTGTGAAAATTCCTTGAAGTTGTCCTGTGTTTTTTCTTATGGTTTTAGGCGCTTAGCAGGTGTTCTGTACGTTCCTATGAGTTTATGTTGTTCATGCAAACTGCTGAGCAATGCCGTGAGAAGTAGAGTTGAGGCTACTTCTGTTGAAATCCGAGAAGAATGGAAGGCAAGCAGAACTGTCTAAAAGTGAGGCTGTAGAGGTTGAAGTGAAAAATGTATAAGTACGTGTCCTCGTTTGAGAGCTGGTAAGTGCTTGGAAGATCAGGGAAAAACCGTTTTCATGAAGATCTGGAATCTCAGTTTTGGTGGATTTAGGGTACTCTCTTTTGCTAAAGTGGCTAGCAAGTAAGATTTAAAACAAACAAAACCAAACCCAAACCACAACTAAAACACACCAAACCACTAAAAAAAAATCCACAAAAACTATGAATGGCATATGGTGTCTGATAAATAAGGGATTGGGAGAGTAACAGCTGTGTCATCATGAAGCAATCTGTTTTATCAACACAAGGCATAAGCAGAGAGAAAGGGCCTTTCTGCTGTGAAATACTTGGTATACCGTTTCCTGAGTATCTTTATTTCCCGTTCATGTATTTTTCTCAGTGTCTTTTGCGTTATGGAACCACATTGCTCAGAATTAGTTATCGCTATCAGTAAAATAAATTCCAAACTTCAGTTGCTAGATGTGATATTACCTAATAAAATTAGTTGTACTCTTCAAAGTATGCTGTGCCTGAGCAAAATATGAAGTATGTATGTAGCTTCAGTATGCTTGCCTAGCTTTCGGCAGTCAGCTATGTATTTTACTTGAAGGATGTATGTAATTACTTTTATTTTTCATAGAACTGGTAATTTGATAAGTTATCTATGAATAGTACCTTTAGAAGGCAAGTTTCTCTGATAATCTTTTAAATTTCAAATTTCAGTGTTAAAATTCCTTGAATTGCCTTGTACGTACATATGTATTTATGTCTATACAGAACTTATCTGTATAATATTTACATTAAGAAATACCTGTGTGTTTAGTGTAAAGTATATATAATTTTTTACACTAAACTTGTTCAATGATACTCTCTTTTTATTTCTATTTGTGTTAATTATTGAGTACCAACCTGTAAAAGTGCCTGTAGACAAAGAGTTATTCTGGAAATAGAAGAAAATTAAATTTTTACTTATGTTTTTCTTTCAGGCACATCTCACTTATTTAACAATGAGTCTTTTCTTATGCTTTTTTACATTTTACAGTAACTTGCATACTTACAGCACTTAATTAATTGGCATGTAAGGAACACCGGTTAAACAGACTCATACATATCCTTCCTGAATAATGCAGTAAGCTAAGTGTGCTTGAAATTTAATGTGGTTTCATATTGGTAAATGAGATGTAGTTGTGGATCATGTTGCTCATATATTAGCTATGTTTCATGATAAATTTATGTTAAATACCTCATTGGTCCAAAGATCTACAGGTAATGTAAGTATTTTATGGGACTGACAGAAACTTAAAACTGTTAAGGTGATGAAAATCACTTTGAATTTTTGGAAAGAGTTGGTAGACCACAAACTCCATGTCAATTTGATTTTTAGTTCTGGTAGTATAGTATTTTGACAAGGGACAGCATTTTATGCAGCCTGAAGACCAGATCTTTGGCTTTTGTAAGTCGTTACAGCTCAACTGAAGTTACTCCTCTTGAGGACCTGACCTCAAGTGCTAAATATACCAATTCTGTCTTTTGCTAGGCAAAGAAGATGATGACAGTATATTCCCATGCACTCACAGCAGCAGTTTCATATATTTGATGAGCTCACATTCACAAGACATCACCATATCCTGTAGTATACAGCCAGGTGGACCAGACATAACGTAGTCCATAGTGAGTAAATAGTCCTACATTATATTAAGCTATATATCCGTTACTTTCTAGAACTGTGATGACTCACTGTTCTTGCTCTTTTTGGGGTGGGGTTATAGTATTAGGAAATCATCCTGGTTGATTACTCCAACAAAATGCTTTTTCTTTTTGTCACGTTCTACTGTCCTACCATATGTTCTGACAATTTCATCCTAAAGCAGCCACCTAACAAAGACACTATTACTATAATGTTTATTGTAGCCTGTTGTAAAATGGCAAAAAGTCTAAAGAAACTCCAGTGTATTCATTAAAAAATAATTTGTCTATAATTACTGCTAGTCGTGATAATAAATAGAGAGGTATTTAGAAAGAATATTAGCCAAAGTGAGCAAGTAGCTCCCCAGACATAACATATGGGTATGAACAAATGCTTAAAAGAATATTCTCAAACTGTTTAAGCAGTCTTTACATACTATTATTAATTACTGTTATTAAAATGACAGATATTTATTGTTGTGTTTATTTCTTCTTACTAGCATAACACAATACAATGCTAAAATTGGAAGTGCAATACTTAAAATATTGAAAGCAAAGGCTGATCATACTGATAAAACTAATCTGTAACAAATTTATACATTTAAGAACCGCTGGCTTTGCATGAATGGGCCATATAGCCTAATTTCAAATCTAGACCATTGGCCTAGTGTTTTTGTGCTTGACCTCTCATTAGCTGTTTTTAAGGATTTTGCAGCGAAGGTGTTAAACATACTTTTAAACAGTTTACTGTTTAAACTGTTAAACAAGTAAAGTTTAACACATACAGTGTTAAACGCTATAATAGCTACGATATATCAACGCTAATATTATGAATTATATATCCCAAACTTAAACACACAACTAGTTCAAAGTGTAACGGTATATACAAGACTTGTAAGTTCATGTAATGTCTTCAGTTCACCAGATGGTGCAGTTGGATCGTGACAGGTGGACACAAAGTGGAAGAGGTGCAGATAAGAGCTGGTAGGATGAGGGGAATGGTGAAATGATCATATTAGAGAAGAGGAAAGCATATTTAGTCAAGCAAAGAAAAGGGCTGAGGAGAGGATATAGTTACTTTCTATGCATACTTTGAAGTAAACGACACAGATAAGGACAGCATTTTAAGCTAAAAGGCACAAAGATAAATAGGTATATACATGCTGTCTGTAATAAGTTATGGAGAGATATAAAAGAACCTTTAAATAGTCACATCAAGGAGTTTTTGAAACAGGATTCCAGCTTGAGCATGGGCTCGGGGAGGTTCAAACAGTTAGCAAATTTTAAGACAGAGTTTCTTCAGTTCCTTAACAAAAATGACATCATGTGGCTTCCTAGCAGGTAACTGGACTCACTGACTCAGGACTTATCTTCCAGTTCTGCTTTTTTTCCAAGAAAAGTCAAAGTCACAGGTGCTTTGGCATTTTCAGCTGCCAAAATCCCTGCAGTTGACAGGATTAACCTGCTAAATTTGTCCATGAATAATAGAAAATCTGAGTTTTCTCATCCACATTTAGTGATTCACACGTTACTACTATATTTGATGATAGCATTACTTTTCCTAAACCTTGTTTTTTATGCGTGGAAACCACGGAAAATTCGTATTTTGAAATTTATGATGTTTGGACAATCAGTTGCTCCCAAGGAGGGAGCTCTTTGGCTTCGTAGAGTCTTCAGGGGCATGCCAGTCCATTCTGTGATGCTGATTGTAAGTTCTGGCATTCTATATAAATTTAAATAGCCTATCTTATTATGTGATAAAGGAATTATGGTTTGTATCAGTATAAAAGAAAATGAAGTGTAGACTGTGTCAAGTTACCTTATTTCAGGGGAAGGTTAATTGGAAATGCAGCTGACCCAATGTGTGATGAGGTGGAAAAAAGTAACAGAAGTGACCACAGTCAATGCACACAGCCCACACGCTTACCATTTTTCCATTTTCTTAAGCATTTATGGACAATTGAACTGACACAGTGTGCAGCAAATGGATAGTTTCCACATCTTTCTGTGCATACAGTCAAATTCATGTATTTTTAAAATTACTAATAGTGAGTGTGGAGAAAAAAAATTATTTGTTTTGAAACTATAATAAATGTCAAATGTAGTAACTACACTGTGGCTGAAGACATAGTTCTGATCCTTGCAGAATCAACTTCTTAATTACATTTTTCACTTGTAAAATCTTACTTGTAATTTACTTCTCAAGAACACATATTTTGTGCAAAATTTGATTTCGGAGTAAAAATCTCAGTGAAGGGATGCCTCAGTGCGTCTTTTGTCAGTGGAGTTAAATCGTGTACAGCTGTATGTTTACAGTTTTAATGTATGCATCATTAAATTAATACTATTTTCAAAGATTAATGACAGCACAGTACCTGCACTAAAAATTACACAACTCCAGGCCAAATAGAACTCTTATGGTTCTGTGTATGTAGACATTGTCATTACAGCTGTAAGAAATAAATTAGGATAAAATCCAGCTTCACTCTGTTGATCTTCAGGACTCTGTGGGACCACATCTGATAATATTCCTTCACAGAAGTACTTTCACTGTTTTTAAATAAGGTTCTAGTGAGTAAGAACTCCAGGACTTAGCCTTGTGTAAATATATATTCATATCCTTGTAAGTATTATTTTCAGGGTGCTTGCAGTTATCTTATATGCCACATCCTCTCCCAATTTAATTTTACACATAGTTGTCTGTATAATTGTTGTTGTTCCAGCTGCATCAGCTTACACATCCTTATATATATTCTCTTTATATTTTTATTGAGAATCATCACTAAACCAAAAAGAAAATTATTCTTTCCTTCTCAGGGTAGGTAGAAGTATTTTTATTCAACCTATTTTATCAGATTTAAACCTTTCATGGCACTCCTAAATAATAAAACAAAAAAGGTGTAGTAGAATTAGTCACAAGCAGATTGGTCTGTGCTGGTGGTGATCTTAGCTGAATGTTACTCGCTGGTAGAACACAACATCTTGGACAAGAAATAGTCTTCAATGTTTTGCTCATTTAATGACTTCCTGCAGCTGATTAGTCCAACTCCATTATTTCTGGAGGGAACGCTCTGCCTATTGTATTCTTTTAGTGTCATCTTTTGAAGCGTTGTGTGGAGGTGTTCCTTTTGCAGAATATATTTGGATCTCAGAGGCAGTTATAGTCTAGTGATAAGTGAAATAATCCGTGTTTCTGGATTTTACCAGCATTTAACTGAATTCAGTGTTTAACTGAATAAGGTGGTTGTGATCAAAGGTTGTTGATTACAGTTGATAACAACCTTTTGATTAATCTTGACTTTCCCTAGGGCAGTCATGCAGAATTTGCCACACAGTGCAGCAGCCAAGTAAGCCTTTAAGATTTTCATTGTTAAGCTGAGTTAAAGCGTAAATTCAGGTTTTACTTAAATGGCTTTTAGAATAAATCAGCATTTAATATTATCCTTCTAATATCACAATTTTTTTTTTTTTGAGAAATACATCCTTCAGTAAAAAAGGCTGCTTAGCCAATTCAGCCTTTTTATAACCAATGTAAGACACATGGAAGTAGAATAAAGTAACCTCTCACAGCAGAGGGAGAAACTGAACTTTTAGCCATGTAAAGTTGGATCAGATTCCCAGGCTAACAGACATGTATGAAAAATGCTGAGGTGGTCTAGCATCTCTTGAGAGCTGGGAAAGAGCATATAACTGCAGGTAAAGGGGACAGGGAAATGCAAGTTGCAGAAAGATCGAGTTTGATGTCATAGAACAGGTGACAAAAGTTGGATGCCTTTGTAGTATTAGTATAACCGCAATGTATGTTATAACTTAATTTTTAAGCTGATGTATGACGTTTAGTTGTGACTGAAAAGTAAGGATGGGAGACAGGATTAAAAAGAATTGCAGAAAGAAATGCACAATTAATTTCAAATATTGGAACTCCATTAAGACATAACAGAGTGAAAGTTCTGAATGAAGGATTATGTAGCAGGATTGCAAAGTGACAGTGCCTCTTTCTCATACCTAGTTAATTTAATATTACTGTGTAAGAAGAAATCAGGTGTGTATCTTCTGAGCACTCGGTTGCCTATCAGGCTGAAGTAAAGATTTGCTATCAAGCAGATGAATTATAATTTCCATTACAAAAAAAACCCCAAAACAAACAAGTAGAACTTTGCAGTCAGTGATGCTGTCCGTTTAACTTCTGACACACCTCTTGCCACTGGACCCTCTAGTTTTTTGAAATTTCTGAGAAGGTAGAGACCAAAGCCACAGTACTGTAATCATGGAAAAATTTGTTTTATTGTGTGATCCTTAAAACCACTGACAC
Source organism: Larus michahellis (assembly GCF_964199755.1). Lineage (NCBI taxonomy): Eukaryota > Metazoa > Chordata > Aves > Charadriiformes > Laridae > Larus > Larus michahellis. The sequence continues at coordinate 14,950,800 of NC_133903.1, read as the reverse complement.
GTTTTCCATAACTCATTCACTTACACTTACAGAAATTTTGCAGTGTTAACAGAAGTCCAGCAGGTATGTGGTGTAATGTGGTCACTGATTACATGGAAAATACATATGTACTAGTTGAAATTAACATCAGATTGTCATGTAATGTCTTTCCAGTTAATTCTGAAGGATTACTTCAATTTTTGTTTATTTTCTGGTATTAATGCGTCTTTCACCTTCAATTAGAGCTTTTTTTTACCAGTGCTACCTGAAATCTGTAATTTCATTTTTACTGATAAAACTGAATCTTAATTTGAAAAGTATTAGTTATAAATTCTTATGCTGTCATAATCATGGTGCCCAATTAAAGAACCAAATATTAGACAAGTCAAGAATGGCAGTACAGCTTTAATTATTTCTGTAATTCTTTTAAACTTGGTGCAAAATAAATTACTACTATCTAAAAAATATTAGTGTAGGGAAAACATACAGAGAAAATGCAGTGGGGACAAATGTTACATTGCTTTCCCTGAAGTATTCAGGTGACCTTATTCTGTAACAACATGAAAAAATGATGTTGGGATAAGAAGGTCATTCAGACATCAAGCAAAAATCAGTCTTTATCCTTTGCCATAGAGATTTCCAAGTATATATCAACTGCTCTAGGTAGGAATTCCGCAACAGATCTGATGTGTATGATAGGTAGGTAAAATCCTAGTAGATTTTCATTCCTGGAGATAGAAATAATTAGATAGTTACATGGTAAAGTGATAATCAAAGCCCTTTTTGCAAAGCACACACCTTAAGGTATTATTTTTGTCAACAAAATCTATTCTGTTATTAATAGGGATTTTCACATATACGTGTTGGAGTATTCCAAAGAGTTGCAGATACAAAATGAAGCTATTTATTGATCAGAACTGATTTTTTTTTCCCTTGAGTCCATGCCCTATCTGTAAAGTAAAAGTGCTGACTGCCACACACTGCTGATTGCAGATTTTTTTGACAGCGAAGACCTGACTCTTCCCTAATCCGTGTAGCTGCATTGTACGAATTACAAAGCTTATGTGACAGACCTGTTCTGTATTCCAAGAACTGCAACATACCTGTCATCAGATAAAAGCAAGAATGCACAAGTCATCACTTTACTTTGGAAGCAGAACAGATGATTGAAATTATTTCTTACTACTAATTCCCCTTTTAGTAGAGATAAGCTGCTTTGTTCAGCTGTAAATGAAACATTAGGGTATTAGCTGTCAAGCCAGAAGTATTGGAGAAGCTAAGATTTTATCAGCAGTAGTAACATTTTGGGCAATAAATTGTTTTGTTGGGCAGAATACTAATCTCCAGAGGTACAAAGAAACAAAGCTCATTAAGGTAAATGCTTAAAGCACGCACACAAAAAAAGCAAAGACAAAGGCTTATTACCTTTGTTTGGGGGATAGATAAAACATTTGCACTTTTTAATCTCTGTGTAGCATTGAAGAATTATGTGGTACTGTTATTAAAAACATGCATTTGTAGACTTGTGGAGTGTTTTCTGAATATATCCAAGGGACAAATGCATTTCTAAAATATCAACAGAGAGCTGTACTAAGTGATGGCTTTTTGGAAATTGTTTTGTTTCCCTCTGGGTAAAATTAGGTATCTGCACACTGTCCTGTACTTAGCATTCATCAGATTAATAGACTATCATTATTAAATGAATGTTTGAAATGGAGAAGAATACATGTCTGGGTTATACTAAATATTTTTACTAGCATATATGCCCAAATTTAATTCATAAAGGTTTGTAGCGTAAAGCAGTAAGATGATGGGAGGAGAGGAACTGTGTTGCTGTTGGGGTCTTCAGCTAAAGAAAAACATACTTGGAATATGAGGAAGGAATTACGGCTTTGTAAACCAAGGATGGACATAAACTTGCTATCGGAAACAATCAAATAGGATATAAATAAAATAGGGTGAAGGAGTTTGTGTGTGTGAGCTAAAAAGCCAGAGTACAGCCTGCAAGTAGCCAGGAGCAGGTACTGTTTGCCATCATTACTTGTTTGAAGTAGCATTTTAGAAAACTGTAAAACAGAAGTAAGTTTAATAGAACAAAAATGTGCAGCTGAAAAATTGCGCAGAAGATTCTGTTAATAGCTGACAGAAATATCTTAAACATTTTCTCTGTGCAACATCTAGGATTTTAAAACAGTAAAAGAGAAGGCAGGTTTGCAGTCTTCCCTGTAATCTACAAAAGAGTCAAAAACTGACGCTTTGGAAAGAATCAAGCAAAAAAGAATAAATTAGAAGACAGTTGACCCAAACATGGGTAATTTATTTGTGGCTTTCAGTAGATAGGAAATCACAGATGCCTTTTGGGGTGAAATCCCACATATATAACAACGAGTACTGAAGTCTGCTAGTTGTATCTTAACAAAGACAAAATGTTGTTTAAATACTGCTGGAAGTCACTGGATCATTGTTCAATGATGGACACATCTTTTCTGATCTGCAACTTCATTTTCCTTCTCTATGAAACACATTATAGTATTGGCCCACCAGTATATTCTGCTTGATTTTATGGGAATAAGTACAATAGTCAGCTTTGTTTATTACTGGCTAATACTGAAATCAGTGAAGTTGTCATTTCTTCATTTGGGGTAATTGTGCTTATTTGAGGGAAAAAGTATTAAGGTTTGGTGAGGGGACATTCAGTGATACTTTATTTTACCATCTTAGTTTATGTTGTTAGCTATAAAGAATGTATCACTATTTTATACAAGTGCTTTATATGCACCCCACCCCCCCCCCCATTATAAAAGAATATAAGCTTGATTTTAAAATTCAGATTTAATCTGAAGAATTCAGATTTTAAGACTATAAATCTGCTGTATGCTGACGTGATCCTTGTTCAGTCCTAGTTTCACTGTAGTGACCTGGAACAGCAGGAACCTTCGAGCTGTTGTTTTACTCCAAATACTGCATCAAATCAAATTCAGCCTAGTTTTATTTTGGCACTTACTGAAGTGCTGCTTTCTAATCTGAAAATAGTGCCGACTCAGAATTCTTGTACAATTGCTGAAGTTGCATAGCAACATGAGAAGTCCGAAGGTACACTATCAGAAGACCAAAGTATCAGGACTTCTGGCTGTTAGTATGAGCTTTACTAGGCTTCCCTTCTCTTTGGAGAAGTCTGTTTTCCTAGATGTCTCAGCAGTTGGATGCCAAATTTTTGACACAGCAGCTTTAAGAGGTGATGCCTGCTTCAGAAAAACCAATCAATCTGCAGCAGTTTAAGTAATATTTGGAAATGTTGATTTCAACCTATCCTGTTTTTCTCTTTATTTGTATAATAGCATTAATATAGGGAATGCCCTGTGTAAGAGTGGCGTATTATTGCTGATTTTATTAAAATAAGATAATCTTGTGCGTTGTGGACTCATCCTCAGGGTACTCTCAGTCACAGTTATACATGAGCTAAATTTCGACTCATTAAGAGAAAAAAATTCCCCAGTTTTGCAATTATTATGATCAGCAAATGAACAAAAGCTTGACTAGAACCTTCTAAAATGCATGGATTGGCTTTTAAGTGCTGTAGATGATAATACCACGCTGTGACTTTGTCAAAGCTGAGCTGTGGTATACAAGTCCAAAGTGTTAATGGAACAGCAACCTGGAGGTTCATTCACTTTAGGGATTGAATCCCATCATTTATATTAGTTGAGCAAGTTGATGTTTCTTTATTTTATAAATCATTTTCCTAAGCAGCTTGTTTTCAGAGTTATATACCAGTATGGAAAAGCCTATTGTGAGGATGAGTTAATAGAGCTATTGTTAAGAAGCCAGTAAATCACAAGTTAATTACTTGAAATAATTTAGGTAATTAATGTATTTAGGATTTCAGTTATTCTTGTATTTTGATGTTTTATATTACCAAAAATATAATAAATATATATGCATTAATATCTATGTAGTTCCTTTATTCTTAGGGGAAGCAATCATGTAGGCTGAACAGAAGCCTCGAGCTTCTGAAGCTGGGTGGATGGAAGCAGGATGACAAGGCAAATGTGCAGACATCTAGAAAATATTTGAGGATTTCCTCACTGCCTAGCAGTGAGATGGTAACTGTTTTTCTGTGAGCGTAGGCTGTGGAAACCATAGATTTCAATGGCTCCTGTCTTTTCAGTTACTAAGCTTAATTAGTTCTTGACAAAACATTATGAAAGCCAGTGTAGTATTACCTACACCGGGCTACAGGCCTGGGCTTTTAACTTCATGTGAACTGGAGAACAGAAATTCCAAGTCTGTATGAAATACATAGATTAAGAAGATTCCTTCCTGGATTACTTCATATTAAACAGTATTTCTAGAGTCACAGAATGCTTTTTTGATTGTATTTAAGACTATAGTAGAAATTTGCTATGGCCTAGATTAATCCTATGTATTCCTGACAGAGTAGTCATTGCATCCAGCATGCTTTTAGGGCTGCAGCAGTTCAAGAGTATTTGGATGAAGACAGAAGTGTATTGGAATTTGACATTAGTAGCATATAAAAAATATATTTCAACTTGGACCATAAACATGTTCCTGATTCTGAAACATAAGGAGAAAGGGTCTACTCTAATTTTTAACTGGTATTCTAAAGTAATTTTAATCATACTTTTGTGTTGTTTCAAAGCATAAATTTAGCTTTAAATACATGCTTCTTTTGCAATAATGATTGACAATTACTGAAATATTCAGGCAGCTGGATTGTTTTGCATATTTAGAGGTGGCTTGCTTTTATCTGACATCTGATTAAGCTTTGGGTACGTTACTGCCATGAATCACCAGGAAATAAAACCAAACAAACATCAGTTGAAATACTTTCTTTGTTCTTTTCTACCTTTGGAGCTCATGGAGCAGCTTGAAAGTGGATAGACCTCTGAAAAAAACAAAGTTTGTGTTTGTTGTTAAAGTGAAGGAGGAGAGTTTTCTGTGAATATCAAGTTCTAGGATCTGTGAATTTTGACAGCAGATATATGGGGTATGGTTTGATGATCCGGGAAATCTGGCTTTTAGGATTTTTAGTACTGCATCAGAAATGCCATGCTAACGGGGTACAAGGTGCTGATCGGATAGAAATTTCGACAGGCTTGCTTTGTACTGACAGGTCTAACCCAAATCAGGCATTCTCTTACAGTGTCACTCTAACTTTATGCAAGAACAGGTATTTCCATCTTCTCCCAGCTTTTATAAAGCCAGCACAAATCCCCTCTGAACATGTGTTCTGGTTTATTGGGTAGAAATATGACCATACCTAATTTGCTAAGATTTGTACTGCAGGTAATCCAACAATGTACAGATCTGGTAGCAGTGATGGGAGAATCGTAACAGCTAAAGAGACAAGCCGGGGAACCTCTGAGGATGGATTTTAAACTGGCCCAAGGCAGCAGTAGTGGTAGTGCCGCAGGCAGCTTGCTTTGCAGTGCCCGCTCTCCTGGGCTGGGGGGACACAGCACAGTCGGCTCACAGAGGATTAGGTTGTTACTATGGAATGGTGCTATAAAATGCCAGTAATGTTGGTACTTGCATGAAGTAATACATAGAGAACATGTAAAAATAACATCCTGTTGACCACTTAGTCAAACTCTAATGCATGAGGTTAAAGAAAAATAAATTTTTTGGACCTTCGTGAAATGAGACTCAGAAACTTAAGAAGCCAAATGTATCTTCATATGTATCTTTACTGGCAAGAAATCAGTGTCTTAAATCTGTGATTTCTGGAACTGTACTGATTTTTGACATTGATCAGAATTAGTCAATTAAAACTAATGGGAGCACAATGCAGAATTTGGCACTTGAGTATGCTGGAAGGGGTTGCAGTACAAGGCCAGAATTTTCTGTCTAGTCCATCAGTGCGGTTGTCTTTGGAGCAGTAAGAAAGGGAGAGATAAAAGTTAGTAAAATTATACACCTAACCTGTCAGACAACTCCTGGTAGAAACTTTTATAATCTTTGTACAAAATACAAATTGCAGTGTGTTTCATAAAACTGCTTACTGCAGTATTTACTGGTAAAGTGTTTTATACCTGTTCACCTCCATATTTTCATTTGTATAATGTTTCTTTTTAATGTCAACCCTTTGTCTTGGGTTTATGTCTCAAAATAGAAATGATAACTGAAGAAAACAGTAATGATATTTATCTGAGAAATCGTACTTCGGTTGCTGCTGGGGCCAGGTGTTGCAGATTGTTCTTGGATCTTGTGGATTTGATAATCTACAGTATAATGCACTGACATACTTTCAGTGCCAAACTTAAAAAGAATTTTTCAAGTCCACTATAGTCCTCTGTGTTCCTTTTGCATTTGGATCCTTTGTATAATTTTAATTTCACTGAAAACCTCATCGTCTTTTCTATGTCAGTGTTTTTTTTTTCATTTGTACTGTGGTTTAGAGACCCGACTTTTCTAGCCAGGAAAGAGAATAATGGAGGGGCAGTACTGAAAAAAATGTGGTTTTGTTCTGTTTACATGGCTTCTGGATAAATCCTTAAATTACTGTGTTGAAGATGCTTGAAATTTTACAGTCTTTGCTGACAGGAAAACTAGGAGAATCTATCAGCCGTGCACAGTGGATGGGACACATTCCTCAAATAATCCAGTCAATTAAAAATTGATTTTTGTTCTAGGCAGCATGGTGGTAATGTAGTGGGGAGACAGTGTATGCATTACCAACAGAGCTCACATCAGTTAAGTGATATTTAGGTGATCCTCTGTCATGGGAGAAAGCAGTGCAGTTGATGATCTTTGCTACTGAAGAAGCTAAATTGAAGTGTCAGATACCAGAATTGCATTTTATTTCTAATATGTTGGCCTGCCAGCCTGGGAGAAGCTATGTGAAGTCTGTGAATACAAAGGGACAAAAGTGCTAAATCTAGCAGAAACTGAATGGTTTGGGGTAGATTAAACTATAACATGGCTTTTAGAGCCTTCAAGTAAAAGCATTTAAAGAAATTGGATCTTGAACTCCGATTTCTGGACCTTTTGTCTACTACCTTTCTCCCTTTTCTGTGACAGCAGAGCTAAAGTAAACGAAAGATATGCATGATCTAAATTGCACCAATCATCTTTATTAAAAGAAGAAGAGGTTATAATGCCACTAGAAAGTTAGAAAAAAAACTTTTCTCAAGGTAGATGAACTGAGAACAAAGAAACCTAAAACTGTTCATTGAAAAATTTATTTACCTTAGGTTTGCAAGAGTTACAGAATGTAAAGAGGTACCTAGTGTTGGAACCGTGCAGTCATGCAGATTGGACAGTGTCCTCAATACAGCTTGTGAGCCTCTGCAGCGTTTGTTCTGGAGAGATAAATAGTACCAGCTCACAAATCTGAAATTAGACTGGCCATATCTTGATTCATTAAAGCATCTAATATTAATGACAGCTTTGCAAACTTCCCAACAGAATAGGAAACGTGAAAAAAAGTTTATCTGAGGTTCTTAGTAACGACAGGATGCTGAAGTCACATCTACCTTTGGTTATGAGACATCACAGTCAACCACCATGACACTAAACGCGTGACTTAGAATATTTTTTTAACAGGACGCAGGTTTTTCCCTTCATTTTCTGTCAAAAGCAGTTGTAGGATGTCCTGGTGTGTCTGTGCTTCACCTGAAAGGTGGTGGCGTTTTAAGTGGTGGGTTAAGTGCTACACATTACCCTTCGTCAGACCTCTGAGAGGTTTTGTGAGGTTCAATTTCTTAATGTCTGTAAAGGGCTTTATAGCACTCAGGTGAAAGGCACTGGAGACAATATGAGTGGTCCTGTTGTTTAAAGTTTAGATCCTAATTTTAAATGTCTAGTGTTACGTCTATGCTTGCCAGAAAATTCCGTCATGGTAATATTTTAGTAACCTATTGACATACATCTCGCCTCTTGTATTAACTTCAGCATACAGTATTAACCTCTTTGTAAAACGAATGTATCAAAGATAGACTGGAATGACGTGCAGTGGTCTGCAAGGGATTTCAGAACATGTGGTTGTAAAGTAATCTCATGCTGTATTTCTGAACACCGTTTGACAAAAATGTTTGACATCTCAAAGCCAAATTATGAAGGGGACAGTGCATTTATAAACTTAAAAATCCAGAATTGTTGTCGATAGAAGATATTGGTATAAAAAGTGTGAATATTGGTCTTCATTACAGTTAATATCTTAATATAGTGGTTTGTTTTAACATAAATTTTAACATGTTGAAAGTCTTCCATAAAAGGTGATCTCACCTGCGTTAGTAGTTTTCTTCATTAATTTATTCCAAGACTGTATAAAGAGAAAATAAATCAAGTCACAAGTGGCTTTTTAAGGTGCTTATTGGGGTAAAATGCTGCTGGGTTTTAGTGCTTTGGGGGCGGGGGGGGGAGGCGGGATAAAAAGGAAAAAGAAAAAAAAGGAAGGAAAAAAAAAAGGTATTTCTGGGCTTCAAAACTCTTCAGCATGATTTGAATACAAGTGGCTAACTGTGATAAGTATGTTAGGCTCCCTCCTGTTAATTACAGTATTTCAAACAAGACTAATTTGACAGCCACTGGCTCATGTTATGCTAAATACTTCCTATGGTATTACTTTGAGGAGAAGTCCCCTCCCCCCCACCATGTGAATACTTTTTGATAGGACATTATAATTTTAGAAGCTGTGCACCACGAGCAGATAATATCTAATTACCTACTACTTCTCTGTTTAGTTTGAATGATTGCTCTCTGCTAATGACTGAATTGAAAATGTTTTACCAGCCATTGACAGAGGCAAGTACGAAATGTGGTCCGATACTCTCTCTAAAATGTCTTTAAAAACATGTGTCTTATTTCATTGTATTTTTTTGTGTAGAGATGTCAGTTTACTTGATCTGTTGCTGTGAGTGACAGTTAAATTTATTGTATATATGAAACCTTGTCTTTCCTCCAGGTTGTAATAAGTGGATGGCATTTTTTTCATTTTATTTACTGTTCTTTTTTCACTAGAGTAGTGCAAAACAAGCTAACTACTAATTTCAGGACTAAAGCTAGATATTGTACTTACTGTAATATGGTATTTGATATTACAAAAATACCTATTGATGTTTTGTGAAGTACAAGGAATTCTCTATTTTCATGTTAACTTGAAGTTTGTGCTTTGTCAGTAGTTTAAGAAGTAACTTCATCAGAAGGATTTATACAAAAAGCACTGGAGTTGTCGTTAACTTTTCTTTTACATTATTATTGTAGTTTTATCCAAATTCCACCAGGTGCTGCCAAAGAACATACAGCCAAAGCAAAGTTTACAGCTTAAGTGGAAGTTGCTTAGAACATGTGTGCAGCGTTCATGAGTACAGCCAGTAAAGCCTTTTCAGGAGCAGGAGAATCTTCCCTACACGTTCAAGAGCACACCTCTTTTCTTTGCAACTAGGCACTAGGAATCAAACCAATTGGATACAGAGTGACATCATTTATGGGTATCGTGTCCTTAAAAATGCCCTTTTTGTTATGACACAAAGCTATTCGTTCCAGGCTATAGGTGAATAATACACTGTTATAACAACTAGTTACAGACTTTTGTAAATGCTATGTTGTGATCCTGATTTTGAGTGATGTGGTATTTTTTTAGTGAGATGTTCAAATTCCTGAAGTTTAGTGTATTTGGTGGTTCGGTTTGGGGTTTTTTTTGTTCCAATAAGCAAAGTTGCTATAGACGCGTTATTCCTACTAACTTTGGTAAAGATGTTTCTTCCCTTTTGTTTGCTTTTTTGTCTTGCTGAGTCAGGAGTTTTGTGTATCACAAGCCAGTTCTGTTTCAGGTTTTGTCTCATTCTGGGAAGAAAACGTGCTTCCAAAAGCCAAGGTTTGCTTGAGGTAATAAGAGCCCCAAACTTGTGACTGCTCACAACAGTGCAGTGCAAAATGCTCCGGCAAACAGCACTCGTAGCAGCAGGAATCAGTTCAGAGACTTGGCGCAGAGCAGTTTCTATCCTGCCTCCCTGGTGAGTTCAGCCATTGTGCTTATGACATAAAAAGCAATGTGCATTTTAATTGCTGTACTTATTCTTGAACTGTTGCTCAAGTATTGGTGTGGTTTAAGTCAGAAAGGCTGGATCGTGGACAATGCGGTATCGGTTGCCAGAAAAGGTGTAATCAGCATCTGCTAGTATTGGTGATGCAAAAAAACCTGTAAGCTACTGCATTGGGCAAGGAACTTTAAGGGATTAGCCTCCTAGCAGGTAATCGCTAATCACTAGAATGGTAGCATTACGGTCTATAAATGCTGTCTCGTTCTCTTTTGTGCCTTATTTAATTGAAGCCTTGAGTTTATTGTCATGCACAAATGGTTTATGTTTGAATGTTTATTGAATGTTGAACAGCAAAAATGAAACAAAAAGAGTCTTTGGGGTAGGCTGGCGTAATCAGCGTGGGTTGCAAAGATAAATGTGAAGGGAAAGGGAAGGAAAAAATTGAAACGTAGCTGTTACTTTAAGCAGAAATATATTCAGAAATGTGACTGTAGCTAAGTCTGCACAAAGAAACTCCTTGCTTGTAAGAAATCCATTGCAGTGGCTTCACCTGGTGGTATATAATTAATTAATTATTGAGCATTATGTTTGCCTTCCCTTGGGATATGATCTTCCTTCTTGTGTCTCCCTCCTTCTGCCCAAAACTGGCAACTAATTATTTGAATATAGAATATTCTAATCCCTTTAGATCTCAAAAAAATGTTGTTATGCAAGTACTTTGTTTCTCTTCATAACTATATGCGTAGAATAGATAGCTCAACATTATTATAGATTTCCTGGGTTCCCATTTTATCGCCATTCCAATGTACCTGACGGAGAGGGAGGAAAGGAAAAAGAGGAAACACAAATTATCCTACTGATATAAGATTAGATCAACATTTAAGCTCGTAGGTGTAATACAGATGCTGTGATCAGGTGCTCAGAGCCAAAATACTCGCAGTCCTTGTGCTGTTGTAATCAAAGGTACTGAAGATTGAGCAGGGCTCTGATGTGGTCTTATCAGTTTGAGTATAATGTAAATCCTGTTACAGCAGCTTTGTCCGATCTGCCTGTAGCTTTGTTCTGAACCTTTCAGTAACAGTTCACTGAAGCAGAAAGAGCCCTGTGAATTGATATTATAAACCTGCATGGTTGCTTTATTCATTGTTGAAGCAACAGAATATAACAGAAGTATTTATTTTAGTGGATTGCGGGTACTTTTTTTTCTTTTTTTATTCTAACAGTGTGAGGAGGGGAAAAATATTCTAAATGCAAAAGAGGAAAAACTAATACTATAATCATATCCATAGCCATTCGGAGCACAATCCCATTGAAAGATAATGCAGAATACTATATGTTTAATTTATTTTACACATTCAGAGAGACTGTTAAAATCCCGAAGTGTTGTTATTTCCTGCTGATATAGAAAAAAAAATATCATGTGGCACTATTATAATCAGGAAATAATAGTCATGTGAAATAAAAGCTTCTCATAATGCACTTAGTCTTGCAGACATCTGTATTTTTCTAAGCACCACCTACCTGCTCTCTTTGGGGCTGAGATGAGCCTCAGAAACTCCAGATAGCATTGTATTCACTTTCTTGCTGTTGGGCATTCCTTACTGAAGTTCAAGAGTGTGAAATTTCTCTTTAGTCTCACTGCTTTGATATGGTATTTGCCTAATAATCAAACAAATTAAAGTGTGGAAAAAAAATTGATAAAACAGCAATCTTAAAATTAAGAGGCTGAAATATTAAATTGAGTTCCTTGTAATAATGCTGTGGTGCCACGTTGACCCTTATTCTTGAAAATCAGTATTTCTGTTGTGCATCAATAAGAAATATTACAATTTCGGGAATGTAGAAGAAGATAAGCGCTCTTTGTACTTTTGAAGTGGCATGTAATCTAAAAATTCTGGCTTTATACTTTAAAGATCTTCTGGAGAGATTTAATTGTCATTTGCAAATTATGCAGAGATGGAAGCCCAGCTTTATTTGTAGAAGTTTGTATAAGCTGTCACTGAGTTCTGCTACTTAAGACAGGTTTTCTCTCTTGTGTGGGGATAGGAAGATTTGCAAAGTTATTTCCATTACTGCTAAATAGTGTTTCAAATTCTCTCTAAGATGAGACTTATTAAAGATAGAAATATTTTTGTACATGGCTCTTAAAACTTCATGTTCAGTTTTTAAGAAACCTCTGATTGGAAAGTTAGGGTAGTGAATAGCCGATTTTTGTTTTTAATGTTAAATATTTAAAATACTTAAGGAAAAAAGGTATCCTAAACTCTTAATTGTGAAAAAAAAAAAAAAACTAAGCTTGTCACATCTTCATTTAAATTAGTAGGTGTGAGAATTACTTTTGTGGAGAAGTAATGTATTTAAATTTCATATTTGTTTTTCAATTAATTTCACACGGTATTCCATGAAAAGACAGACTTTGTTTTAGTTTTACCTGATGTCATAAGCAACTACAGAAAACCAGAGGTCATTGCCTATTTTCAAAATAAAACCAAAAGTTATCTGGTGCACAGTCCTGCATCCAAACCCGCCTTGGGGGGAATCCTGTTTCTGTTTGGAGGGGCAGAGCTTCTGTGAGTCTGTGGGAGAGCGGGATGTGCTCCGTGCCAGTCCTGTCTCACAACCTGCAAAGTAAAGTCATGCTGAAAGCTCAAAAAGAACTAAATTGCAATCAAAGAGAGATGGTTGGTTTTTTTCAAATGATGAGAATTGTATGTCCTCAGTGCTTCTTTGTGTGTAGCTTAGGGTGTTTCCACATAGCAGCAGCAATCAGAAAAAGTTTGGGTAGATGCAAAGCAATGTCTGAGAAGTCTTAGAATGCAACATAAAAGATGTAGCTGCCTTATAGGATGAGAAGTGAGTGTGTTTTGTTTTCTTTTCTTTTTTTTAAATTTTTTTGCCCAGGTAGAATAGTAAGAAAGGAAAAACATTTTTGGTTAATTTTACATATTTAAACAATTAATCCTTGACAAAGGTCCCAGAGGTTTTGGTGAGAGTCTCTGAAACAGTAGACAGTGCAGATGTAAACTGGGTAACAAACACAGCAAACTGGGAATCTCAGATGGTTATTAATTGCTTCAGTCTCACTTTAAATTCTGGCTAAATAAGTTTGACAGTTGTAAATGCAGTAAAATGTAAAAAGGAATAAATTGACTTAATTTTGCAGAATACTAACTTTTTGGTATGTACCCACAACACTCATCAATCCAGATGTTTTGTGTATTGACCACAAGACACGGGCATCCCCAGATTATGAAAACATACCTGTTTGTATTAGAGAGATGAATGTTTATCTAATTTAGTAGTCAGGTCTTTTATCTGTGATCACTGTAAACATTTGCATTGATTAGAAGGAAAAACAAGGCCTGTTTGCAAGGCCAGAAAGTTGAATTGCCTTATTTTTTTTGTTGATTTTGCTTCATTCACATGTGGTTTTGTTGTTATGCTTTTTTTTCCCAAATAAATTTTAGGCATTTCTGAAAGGGTTATGGAGAAATAAGATGTATACATAGTGTTATGTTTTTATATTTATGTATCTGTGTCTTGTGAAGTTTGTGGAATTTGTTGCAGACCTGTTTTTGTATTAAATCTTCACTCTAAAGCAGTTCCTCCCATTTTGTACTCTATAGAGCTGTAATATATGTCCAAGGATGAGCTGCATTCAACATTTTGTTAGCTTAAATGGGAAGTGACAGACTGACTAAAAGAAAATCTCCGTGCCAAAGAGACAGATATTACTTCTTTCTCACAGATTACTGTATGCCTGGACACTGAAGACTGAGATTGCAGGCGCACTAAGGTTTCATATTGATCTGTGTTAGACTAATTTGATCAGAAGAGAGGCTTCTGTATCATGTTATTTTCTTCTGTAGTGTTTGATTGAGATGGTCAAACATTAAGAATATTGTGAAGGAAAAGGAGGGACTGGAAAAGAGAGACATTCAAAAAAATAATACAGACTTGTTAGGTATATTTTGTTTGCATTGATTTTCACTATGGATATATATCTTTTGATGACAGCTGTCTTCAAAATAATAGCATAATAGATAATACTCTGCCACATAATTTTGTACTTTTAGTCACTGAAGTCGGTCCGTACCTGCACACTCAGCAAGGATGTTTTTCTCTATTGCATTTTGAATGTTTTTTGGCAAAATAGGAGAAAGCCATAGTTATCATGCGGTAATATGAAGTTGAAAAATGTCTGAAGAACTGCAGAGGAGATTCTGCAACATAAGCATGAGAAAATATAAATTACATTCTAGTCTTGCAGAACTGGGTCTCGAGCTACAGGGAATGCTCCATCCACCAGAAGACAGCCTACTTGTCTGCTTTTTAGTTCAGGTTTATCAGACTGTGACTTGACAGATCAGAGTCAGTGGTGATGGTGCTGGTTTGAGGAGTCCCCGTCCTTGGTGGTGTGCTTCCATGCTACAAGAAAGGGAGGAGGTAGGGGATTGTAAAGTACTGAGAAATTATCACAATTCCAGATGTTCCTTTGTCACCTTTGTCTTGGAAGAGTAGGGAGCCTTTGAAAAGCAACATGGGGTGGTAATTCAGAACGTCCTATGCAGAGGGAGAAGAGATGTTAGGGTGCTTATATCTGACCGCATCTGCTCTTCTCCAGGTCCTTCACCATCTTTCTGGTTGAGACAAGGAACGATGTCAACTAATGGGAATTCATCTCTCCCAGCTCTCCCAGACTTTCTACAAGCTTGAACGAGGAGGTGTACCCTGCTCGCCCTTTCCTTAGTCAGAGGGGACCGTGCATTTCGTATATAAAGAGTGGCCACTTTAGGGAGATAAAGCTTAGCTAGATTACAAGAAGGCCAGTGGGATTTTTTTGTGCCAATCTTTACTTGTGTGAAGGAAACAGATGATCTGAAAATTGTGTTGTCTAAAAATTTAATATTAAGAAATGGGAAACCATTAGCTCACTGTCATTCCCTGGCTAATGTTATCCTACTCTTGTTACTGAACCTAATATTGGATGTCTTCTGTCCGGTCGAATAAAAATTAGACTAAAAGCATCCATTTTGTATAAACTGAAAATAGACTGGTTGTATAGTAAGGTGGTATAAGCCTTACTGAGATGGAAAGGGTAGTTATCACATAGTGTCATCACATTGTTTGCAGAGCAGTTAGTAGTTTTATTTTTGCTTGCAGTTGTAGCTCAGGACAGGGAAAGTGTTGTGTGTTGCTTAAAAGACTTTTTTTTTTTTTTTTTGAACTCGTGAGACAGCATGCTTTGTCACAAGTGCATTTGTTAGTCTCACTGTCATATTTATATTAAAGACATAACAGGATCCCACTGCACTATCAATTGCTCTTCATTACCCTCATCTTTGCTTGCAAAGGTCACCACCTTGCATGTAAATCAAATTTGGAAAAGAGTATTTTCTTTAGAAGTGGAACTGTAGCCTGAATTTAAAGGCAGTGCTGTTTGAGAAAGTTAACACACCATATTCCGGAGCTCCCTTTTAACTCTTACATGAAGTTAATTCAGCACCTTGGTGTGGGCAGATTGTATTCTTCCCTGTCAGAGTTGCAGTTGCTTTTGTTTTGTTTCACGTTTGAATAATACATTTGATTACCGTGGCAAATGTTGCAGTGTATGCATGCCTGACTGTAGTGCCTAATTAACTGATGATAACAAGGCAGGATTGCCCTCTTCTCTTTCATAAGCAATCATATACATGACAGTTCTTTTATCTTTCTTCAAAATTGACTTGCTCTCCTGACCCTTAAGCAGCTCCTGTTTTGTGTGTTTACCTCTGATGTCTTTGCAAGACTGTTAATTTTCTGTGGCATATCCTATCTGGTTGTAATTAACACATTGAACGGCAAAGAAATAGTTCTGCTTGCAGATGCCTAATGGAGAAATGCTTTCTTCCAGTAATTACACAGCTTCATTTTACTGATTTGCATTGACCTACAAGGATTTTTTTTTTAAATTTTTTTTTTTATTATTTTTTGAGAACATCTACAGTGGTATAGTACTATTTAAGTAGGGAAAACAAACTAAAAAATGAGGTTAATTTGCTATAGTTTACCTACACATATGAAGTAAACTTAGATGCAGTCAGTGTTAAGTTTGGTAAAGGTTTGCATTTTGCAAAGTTAAATTGGAGGTAAACAGTGCTGTCGTCTTGCATGTATTTAATCCTGAAGTCGAAGGCCTGTTCTTATAATTAGAAACTTCAAGAAGCACTTGACCTATTTTAAGGAAGCATTAAAGTCACATGTATATAAAGCAAATATTTTCCAGCATCATATCTTAAAAAAACTGAACTTACATTTCAAATAAATGAGACTAGGATTTCTATTTATTGTTTTATAGCTAGACTGAGATTAAAGCCATAATGAATGCAAGTTCAAAGAGAGCAAGGTATAAGAGAAAAGGTTGGTAGTTACAGCAATAAAAACAGGGGCAAAAAGAACAGCTTTTCTGAAGGACTCAGGCTGGAATAATAATGATAGAATTGTCTAAATCGATATATCTCTTGTCAGGCTCACGTCTGATGTTTGAATCAGTCAGGCCTTTTCTGCAAGAGCTTTCCTCAGGAATATTGAATTATTTATTATTTGTATCTTTTTTCCTTCCCTTTCTGATGATTTTTTTTTCCTCTTTTTTTTTTTTTTTTTCCTCCTGACTTAGTAAAATTTGTTTTTTATGCTGCCAGGTTCAATGTTGTCTGCTGTTTGATAAATAGCAGTAATTGGGTGTATAGCAGAAGTCGTGTAAAAATGTATGACTTCAATTATATCTAGAACAATTTTTTCTTTATATTGATCTTTTTTTTCTGTATAAGATCTGCTCTTCATAGCCTCCAGTGCTGAGTTTTTAAAAAATTACTCTATGTCCATATGTTGGCATGCACTTTTGAACCCATGCATCTTTTTTAAAAAAAATGGAATGCTGTCTCGAATCAGTTCTGCCTGTGCAGTAAGTGAAAAATGAGAGTCATTCAAATAGTGAAATATTCATATTGTGTTCTAGTCAGATGAGGGATTGCATTACTTTAAAATTACAATGCCTACTTACAGTCCCTGTTTCTCTTGTCTGAGATAATGAAATGAGGGTAGTGGCCAATTAATGAAAACATCTTTCATTAACAATTATAATCCAGATAAAATTAAAATACGTGTTTTCGAAAGTCACTTCAGTGTGTAAAGCTTTGCTCATTTAAATCTATGGTTGTACGCCGTAGTGTTTAGCCTTGTAAATATTATCAAAGGTGCTAATGTAATAGAAATGTACTGTCTGTGATTTCAAATGTTATGTCAGAATTCTTGTTGTGTTCCAGCTGTGATGTTTTCAGATTGTTTTTTTCCTCTTTATGTCAGTGCATGAGGTGAGAAAGAATTTCACACAGATGTTTGATGCTGATTTATGATAAAATAAGTTAGTGTATTTTCCCTGAAAGGTCTTTATAGGTCAGAATAGGCTGAATTTCACATTTGGACTGGGACTGGGGATTGACATGGCATGGGGGTGATGGGCTGGTTAGAAGTTTAGGTCTGAATCCAGGCTTTAGCAGAGTCGAAGGCTGTCAGCAGTGGGGTTTTGCATAGGATGTTGCTGTAGTCTGTTGTGCACACTGGTTTTCATTGTATGCATTCTTGAGGGAAATGCAGTCGAATATTGCCTTGCCCTTATTAAATATGGGGTTTTTTGTTCATTACATAAGTCTTTGCTTGCCGTGGTTCGTGTTTCAAACTCTTCTAAAGTCAGATTCAAAGTAACGGGTTATATAAACAGTCATATTTATGCCATCCAGCGGTCGATCAAAGGGAATATTCTTCACAGTTGTGGTTAATTTATGTCATTTGAAA
Source organism: Larus michahellis (assembly GCF_964199755.1). NCBI lineage: Eukaryota > Metazoa > Chordata > Aves > Charadriiformes > Laridae > Larus > Larus michahellis. Next base: position 14,932,984 of record NC_133903.1, on the reverse strand, counting down.
ATGTAATTACCTCGTGATTATTGCCTGCTTTATACAGTCCTATTTTGTGCTTTTAAAAAGCAGTCGTGCTCTAGGTTGGTAGTGGAGGGGGGTGCTAAACAGACTGGCTATAATCTAAATCCTACAGTTTTTTCTCTGGCGCCTGCCCCATTGTCATTACAGAGAGGGGATAAGTGAGAGCAGGACTTGCAAATTTTGCTTCAATAGTTGTAATAATTCAGTGAATTGGTAGAGATTCTCTTCGTCTAAGGCTAATTTTCAGAATATGTTTCAGGCTACTAATTATGTGTATCTTTCAGCATGTGTATATTAGCAAAGAAATACCTCCTGTCTCTAAAGTGTTTTGTTCAGGAAAACCCAACTTTAAAATAATCCTTCAGAAACAGCTGTATAATGTAATTTATTTGGGGACTGTCAATAAAGCTTGAATTGTTCTGTAGCTCATCAGATGAAGCTGGCGTTAAATAGATAAAAAGAAGTTGGTGGTGTTTTTACCCAAAGTCTTGTTTAAGCCTCACTAGTCTTCTGGTTTTTCCTGTAGCAGTTTGACAAAATTGCCTTTCCTACCAGCAGCCTGTTAGGTGCTGTGCACAGAGACAAAACCCTATTGTTTTAGATTTTCTTTCATATCATGTAGGTGTCTATGGCATACCACCCACACAGTAAAGCAAGTGAGCTGTGAAATATATTCATTGTTAGAGTACAGGGGAAATGGAGGCAAGCAATCGGCAGTAATAATGTACGACAGCAAGGGGAGGCTGCCAACATTACCTGCATTATTTCGGTTGCCTTTTTCATTATAGGTTCGGGAAATAGGCAGCAATTCGATTATGGCATGATTTGGGATGGAATTGCTTGCCGTTCACTGACCCTGTCACAAGGGGATCAAATGAGAAGTCAGCTCAAATAAAGTTTATAGTGCATTAACTGGACCAAGCATTGCCTAGCCTGGGAGCATGATTTTTCATCTTCCAGGGTTTTGTAACTGCTTCTCAGATATATTTGTACCTTAAGGCGGGGGGTGGAGGAGGGGGGGAGGAAGAAAAAATGAAAAAAAAGGAGGATTGGCTGAGATGTATAGGAATGAGCTAGTTGGCCAATAGTGTACATTCCCCTCCCCTCCCATGTGCAAATCTCAGCTCCTCTCTAGCTTGTGAGAAGCAGCATGATTAATAACACTGAGGGAACCTGCCTGTTGGATTATTAATTTTCCATCCTTTTTCCCTTCTCTTACGCATACCCCTGACGCTTTGCCTTTTTTTAAAAAAGCTTTTCTTTTTCTTTCCCCCCCTCCTTTTTTTTTTCTTTTCTCTCTTTTTTTTTTTTTTTTTTTTTTTCTCCCCATGGAGCTAACCACTAGCCACTAACATTCTCGTGGCTATCCAACCTTGCAAGGGCTTACTTCACAGTGGGGTGAGTTTGTATATTAAAATAGAGGATTCTGCAAGGAAACAACAACAACAGCAAAAAAAAAAAAAAGGAAAGAAAGCAAAACCATCCCTGTGATGCTTGATTACAGTGCAGTTGCCTTTAGCTACAACTGCTAAAACTAGAGTTAATGCTGACCTAGAAGGCAAGAAATGTGTTGCAGTGTCTGCCTGTTAGTTCTAGAGAGTACTGCACTGCATGGACAGATAAACATTGCTTCTTGTTATTCAAACTAATTAAAATTGGCCCTTTAGAAACCTTGATTGCATAGAGAGGGTGCAAATTGATAGAAAATGGGAGTTAATGGTAGGTAATTGGACAAGCTGTGTGTTTTTTGTTGGTGATGCTCGTGTTTGGTTTTTTTTTTCTCCCTTTTTTTTAACAAGGCTATTACAAGACTCATGGTAATGAAAATATTTTTTTGTTTTGCAATCACAAATATATGATTGTTAAGTTTTGTGATTTTCGTGGAATAACCATGGTAAAATATCATTTACAGATCAGGGATATTTTTGCTGGGGAGCCTAATGCCAGCTGAGGACAATTTAGCACAAATTTGATAGAATGGGTGCTGATAATGTTTACACCTGCGTGTGATACCGCGGGCTTCTCTCTTTTGATTCGCTGACCAGGTCATGTGTCCAGTCTATATAAAGGAAATATGTGATGTAGGCGTTCCATTTTGATTTCACATGTCTAGATTTGATTAGTTTTATCAAGTTGTTATGTTAGAATACTGTGCAATGTATTTGATTTTTTCAAATTAATATAGCAGGATTAAAAAGTTTGCTTTTGTTAATTCACGGTGTAATACAGTGAAATACCAAGAATTTAATGTCTTGAGGCACATTACAGAATATATAAACTTCTTAATTAAAATTAAAAAGAGTTAAATGTTGTTAAACTAATACCAAGTAATTTTTATCAATATATATTTGTGTATGTGTGCGGACAATTGGTAGTTTTGCTTGTTAAAGGAGCAGACAAGATAATGCATCAAGAAAGCACTGTTCATGTGTTTTTACTAAAGGTAGGATGGGGTGGTGTACATTTATTAATTTATATTTTAAACCTATGCAGTACTTCTCAAGTGATAAGGAAACAAGAATTATAGCTATTTTGAATTTATATAACATACACATTGTGACTGGTTTTAATTTTAATTTCTGCCCTGAATTTGTGTATTCTTATTTTGTCTTGTGATTTAAAAGCATTGATACAAGAAAGACAAAAGATTTCCTACCTGATACCAATGTAGATAGTATATGTACAGGCAGGCATTCTGCACATTATATTGTAGAATCATAGAATATCTCGAGTTGGAAGGGACCCATAAGGATCATCAAGTCCATATCCCAAATGTGGATATATATATGTATATACGTCTCTGTCTTCACCATATATATATTGAAGATACATACATCTCATATATCTTTCTTTGACCATTTAGTTGAAAGCAAATATTTTATAAACTTAAGGTACTCTTTTTCTTGTCAGTCTTTAAAAATGTGTACTGTAAACAAGCTGGTATAACGTAGTCTCAGTAGTCAGTGTATCTTGGTATTGTTTTAATAACAAACCACATAATAAGGTCTTTGTTCATGGCACACATGTTGTCATTCCTAATTTTCAATTATTCTTTATTAGGAATTCTTAGCTTGGCATGGAAGGACCTGTTTCATTCCTGGAAGGTAGTTTATAATGTCATTATAAAGACACTGTTTCCAGTTCAAGTTTGAGATGCACTGGGGGCAGTGCTTTTTTGTTTGGCTTGCTTATTTATTTGTTTTTATTGCCTGTGAGATTATTAGTACATTAGTAGAAGGAATTGTCATTGATTGATTACTGAGCCCTAATTGTTTTTTATTCCTTTTTCCTATATTAATGTTAGTGATACCAAGTTTTGATATGCATGAGCACTATGACATACAGTGCAACAAGAACACTGAAACTGTTGTAGCTGGTTATTCTTAGAAGAGTACTGATGGTAATACATTTTCTATTTAACGATGTTGTCTTACTTTTGATTTTACTTTTGATTTTATAATATAACTGCTCCTCTATAATGCTGAAACATACTTGAACATGAAAACAATGAATACACTTGTGAGTCCAGTTTCATTCTGACATTTGTATGTGTTACATGTTTTCATCTCCTCTCGGTGAGCAATAGCCTGATGTGCCTGCATCAAGTAATGCCTTATTTTGTCAGGTAGCTAGTGTGCTAATAGTAGCTTTGAAAAATTTCTTGCACTGAAACATAGTTTGTTTTTTGTTTTTTTTTTTTTTTTTGGTATGGCTAAATATTCATTTATGTTGTTCTTTTTGCTACTAAGAAATTAGGTCGTGTAAAACAATAGCAGGAAATGTACTTTTTGATTGAGCAGTGGAGCCAGCCGTCTTGCAGCTCAGACTACAAAGGCAGAATAAAACTTTGTGATCTCTAAAATGGTATCATTTATCGGGCATGTTGATTTTTAGACCCCCAACAATTATAGATCTGTCAGGTGTTACGAGGCTAGTGCTTGTAGTCTTTATTGAGTTTTATAATCTAAGGCAGGGTTATGCTACATAACAAGATAAAGTTATTATCTGTAAGACTGTCTCCAAATTAAATAGAAGGTGTTTCCATTTTTCATTTTGTTTGTATTTTTTACTAAAAGTGACTGGGAATAAACTATTTGACAGGGAATCATGTAACATGAATGTAACGACTGCTTGAAAATATGTAATGGGTAGAATGTCTCCCACTCTTCATATGTGGAACAGTATTGCAATAGCACGAGTATTTTCTTCACGTTTTAACTGACAGATTTGTTTTTAATACTGCCTCCAAACCATGCACGTCTTAGCTTATCTCAGTTTGCATTCACAATGTTGACATGCACATATCATAATCTCAGTAATTTGAATAATGTACAGGATTGGTGAACACAAATTATTTGTTTTTTCAGCCTTCATTTTTTTTAAATTATCTATATACTTAGCTGTTCTGTCTCTCTATCTGTCTGTCTGTCTGTTATAATCATATATTCCGTGGTAAAAAGAGATTTCTTATCTCTGTAGGTCGGTACTTATGATGTGTCCACACTTCTAAAGACTACTGTTAGTAATTCCTAAAGCTCTTAGAGAAGTGATTAGGGAGTCATGATTGCTCACAAATTGAGTCTTTTTTCTGCTTGACACTGATCCTGTGATAGTCTCCCCACTTAATCCTCACTAGCAATTTGCCTATAGTTGCAGCTAACAGGAGGTGATTAGAGGGGAGTTGCCCACTGCCTTTTTACTTCTGTTGTAGTGGCATGTTAGACAGAGGCTAGTGAATCAAAGCTGTTTTCCTATTAACTCAACACCTCCTAATGCATTAGAGCCACTTCTGTCTAATAACAGTGTTCAGCTTCTAGCGCTGTTTTAATGTTATTTGGTATTCCTTTCAAAACATCACAATGAGCATTTTTAAAATTAGAGAACGAAAAAACGTAAAGCAGAATACCCGAAGATGAAAGCAAAATAATGATACTAACAGGTCTCATATTTTATCAATGCATGCATGTAACCCCGATTAAAATCACAGAGAATCTTCCCCCTGCATCAATAGGCAAACAGACTCCACTTTCTCTAAACATTAATTGCAGTCCTGGTGACAGGTAACTGATGTAATACTTTTGGAGTGATAATGGCATACATTTACAAGTGAGAACAGCACCAGTGAAAAGGGTGATAATGAAGAGTTAACTTTTCCAAGTATTAGTTACAGTGAAGAATAATATGAAGGGCGGAGTGAAAATTTCTGAATATTTACTGCTTTTTATTTTGACCCACCTGTGAAACATAACAAGTGGGCATTTATTCTTTTATAGGTATGATACTGAATCTTCACCCTGAAGCCTACATTCTCTGGCTTTTTATAAGTTTTATTTTTAAAAAATTAACATTGTTTTATACTGTACTACTTCATTGACAGAGTTCTTAATTATTTTAATTAGTTTGTTTTAAAGAAACGCTACTCATGGTTTTAAGAGCTCTGTAGTGATGTACAATTTGAGAAGTGTCCAACAGCAAGCTGACTTGAGTTTGGTTTTTGAGGTCAGTGAATAAATGTCCTTTTTTAAGACTCACAGAATCACCTTACTCCAAAATCACTGTTCCTTTTCATTTCACATACTGCTGTTGTCCTGTCTGAACTATATGGAAAAATCATCCTTGTTATAAGGTGTGCCTGTCCAAAAATTCTTATCGTGTGTTAAATCCTTGGAAGCATGCAGTTAGATCATTAGGGAATCCGAGACGTAACTGAATTCTGTTAGGGAACCCATTTTGCAGGAAATGTTTTGATCAGGAGCTGTTATCCTTTAGTCCTTACCTTTTGTCTTCAATTATACATTGTGTTTCTCATTTTTAATATGGCTGCAGAAGTGTATCCCATAAATTTGCATAAGGAAGCCAAGTAATAACTCCTATCATTTATCTTCTTGTATTGAAAATGGAAGACAGATGAATAAACTGTTTTCTGTTGTATATTTATTTTTTTTCTCAATGTGGCAAATACTAAACAGTAAAAATGACATAAATTCTATTATGTAGAAGCTGCTGAGGTTCTACTATTATAAAGCCATGAGCAAAAAAGCTTTTCAGAACTATTTTTGAATTGGTTTTCATGCTTTTTTGAAGGTACTAGATGCAGAACCATAGAAAATGTATGTAGTCCCCTCACAAGACACATTGCTGTAAACTACTGCCTGACAGGGCATCTGTCTCCCAGAGCTGTAGGACTGCTTCACATCCAGGATTTTAAAGTCTGTTTCGTTTATTTAAGTAATAAGTGTGCCTCGATTGTAAGGTGAATTACTGCCAATTCATTTTGCTTTTAAAGGACACTGAATAATAGATTTTGCTTCCTATACTTCTGTGCCATTTTCATAAAGAAAAGAGGCTCTTTGATTTTTTTTTTTTTTTTTTTTGGTCCAAAACGCTGCTGGAATTTGAAATTTCCACAGTTATGCAGGAAAACCCTATTTTTAGTCATGTGAGCTATTAATTGTGATAGGAGCAAGCATTATTTTTGAATTTTTTTAACTTAAAGGTAATGGATTTATCTAAAAAGTAGATTTCTATGTCGTATTAATAGACTCATTTGTAACTTTGTTAGTTAAACTTTTCTGTCCATCTTTTCTTTTTTGCAGGGCTTGAGGTAATGCAGGGTTGTAGCAGAAAAGTTAGTGGTTTTAGTTGGTGATTGCAGCCCAGAAATGTACAAAGTCCATACGGATATGTGGAAGTGTGCAAAATCACTACCCTGAAGGAACAGGACTATTAGTGATGTTAGTTAAGGTGAAGAAAATAGTGTGAGATGGACAAAATCTGAATGCATTCAGATTTCATGATATCACCAGCTTGCTGTAGTTTACCCAGCAATGAGTTATAAAATTGGACACTGCAGGATTTTATTCTTTCATCCTCAAAGTCTCTCGTGCCATGCCTAGTCTAATGTAATACAGCATTTCTCCTGGGATGTGCTGTGGTGTCCCACGTTTAGATTGTGGCTAGAAGTGATTTCCAGTTCCAAGTCACCACTCAGGACACATTGTGAGTCTATGTCAGCATAAAAACTGTGTGGACACAGTCTCCTCTCCTGCTGTCCCTGGACAGAAAACCCAGGTGCATCAAGTAGAAAGGGACAAGGACTGCAGAGTTTTTCAGAATGCACCTACCCTACAGTGTGTCCAGAACCACAGTGAATCATAAATGAAGCACAGCTCTATTTATGGTTGCAGACACTCCAAGTTCTTGAGATGTATGGTATTGGCATGCAGATCCTTCTCCATGGCTTTCAGTGAATCATCTGTTAGCACATTGATGTTCTGGTTCCTTCAAAGTGCAGTTCCTTGCTTCACAGTGACTGTTTAAATGTCCTGTTTGCCTAGTCTGTGATTTTAGGATAAAAATGTGAAAATTGGTAAGGGGGGGAAAAAACCTGCTTTGATCATTTCCACAGGCGAAAATTCAGTTTGGTCTCTAAGAGTAAAATTGAATTGTGTTGTACTGAACTATGATGAGTAATACAGGCGTGGAACATCAAACAATGACCTTTAGTAACTTGTGCTTCTTTTTCCTTTGATTGTCAGGCTTTAGTGTACCAGATTGGACTTGGTTGTCAGCTATTTTTAGTCTCTCATTTCTGACAAAAGGCTGTTAAAAATCACAGTACAATGAACAGTTCTGTTATTGAGGCCCAGACTGTACTATAGCAGAATGTTCATGTTACCACAATTTTAGGGCTGGGGAGGGAGGGCAGGCTTCAACGACTCCGAAAATGATATGTCTCTCAGTAACTAAGGCTGGTAGTTTGACTGATATTGTGGAATTTTTTTAATCAACTTCTAGAGAATTACCACTTTTTTGAGCATATATTAAAAATTAGTGCAAACCAAAGCATTTCTAGCACCTTTTCTGTCTGTAGTCTACGGAGGACAATCAACAAAAGGCTGATTGAATCTTCTTTTGTGCCTCCCATTACTCTCTTGGGTAGAGGGTGGCTTCTGTCAGAGTGGGGAAAATATGGCCCCAGACCTCACCCACCTCCCTGGGGAAATAACACTGCGAATGAATAAGGAAGCCCTGCCCTTCCTTCTACCTGTGTGTTTGTCTGTTCATTGAACCAAATCATGAAACTCATCTGCGTGAAGCTAACCAATTTGCTGGGTTAATCTAGCCTGAGTGAAAGTCCCAGTCTTTTTCACCCATATTCAGACACAGATTTGGGTCAGTACATGTGAGGAGGCAGCACAGAGGGCAGGGTGGGACCGGCATCACCTTTTGGAAACAGTGCTTTCTTCTGCAAGCTTATCACTGAGCTGTGGCATTATAGAGAAGGGAAAGAAGGCAAAGAAGTATATGAAGTTGGGTAGCTTCAGGAATGTTTTTATGTGCCCTGTGATCATACAAAATTCTTAAAAATACATCCTGTGTTTGTATATATCCAAATCAGGACAGCTCAGAATTGCATTTGGAATTTCAAATGACCTGTGTGGGACATTCTAAGCCCTTTCTTACTTAAATGGCAAAGATGATGTGTTTGGGCAATGGCCAGCGCTATGGAAATGGAGTCTCAGCCTTGAAGCTTTCTAATCCAGCTGTTAACATATGAGTTATTTATAGGAGAATTGATTCTAGCTTTGTTAAAATGTCTGAGTATGGTGTTGTGTTTTGGTGTTTTTTTTCCATAGCACTAAGTGTTTACCTTTCTCTTTTTTCTTTTTTTATTTATATAGGTTGGGATGCAGAATTGAGTATATTTAATTCTATCTTTCTTGTTCCTGAAATTATCTGTGGTTTGCTTACAGAAGGGGTATATGTGAAATTAAAAACAAACGCTATATAAGCAAGTGACGTTGACAGTCTAAGGCAGAAGTTATTTTGGTGACTGATATTACTCTAAAACATTATTCAGTTTTATGAGAAGATTCTAGAGAGTGTCAAGGATATTTTTCTTATTTGAATTTTATGGTATAGTTTAAAAACTCTAGAAAATGTATGACATTTTTTGTTGGGAATTAGTTCTTTAATGTGAAATTGTAGCAACCTCATTGCTAATGTTTTATAGCCTATCTTTTGTTGTTTGGTCAAGCACTCTTCCGCAGAACTGACTACTGTCAGATGTTTCAGAGTCAAAGACCAACTAATAAGTAGATGACAGATAATGTGCCTTTTGTAAAGATTTCATTGTAATCCTCTGCAGACAGATGTTGGTGTAAACTATAACATGTAATACTTGTATGATATCTGGAAATTTTTTCTTTTACAAAGTGTAACTGTTTATCAACCTCAGCCTCTCTGCTCCTTGCCAAGTTCTTTCTGTAAAAACATCTAAATGCTTTTATTACTTTTGAATTTTTATGTATGTAAGACCCAGAGTTCACTAACCTTTCCTGTCTGACAATCCGTTTTTACCTCTTCCCTGGCAGGTGAAGGGAAAGGGGGAAACACATCTTTACTGCTTAGCATTTTACTTCATTAAGAAGTCCCAAACACAATTTATTGTTAAGGAGGGATTACATTATGAAGAAGCGGTCTAAGAAAACAGAAATGTTTGTACAGTCAGCATGGCTATGCTAATAATTTTGTTCACAGAGGCATCAAGATCTCAATTTCCTGACAGCAATGAGTCTGTTTCTTTACAATAGAAAACACCAGATTGCACTGGGATATCAAAGTGGGAGATAACCACATCTGAAAATGCTTGCTGTCTTTTCTTTCATACCTTGAAAAAGTTACTTAATTCCAGTGATTCTAATATTATATATGCTTCTTTATATAGAATAGTGAAAGGTAAGCATTTTTGCTCTCTCTTGTATCCGTTTTTTTGGTTTCCTGAGGAACTTTTATGGTTACCATTTAAGTTGTGGGAAATCTGAAAGATTTGTCAGTGTGAAAGTTACAGGCAAAGATTATTCTTCAGCCTCATCCTTTGAGGGCTACCTAAAGATAGCAGGATTTTGGGGGTATAATTCGAACATTCAGCTGTGAGACTGATAGAAAGAGTTTTTTGCTTCTGTGATGGGCTGAATAGATGTCTCTCGAGTAGCCAGGATGACAGCCACGTGAGAAATGTGTTGGTCTAAACCAAAATAAATTTGCGTTTGCAAACAGAGCCAACAGTCTTTGGAGAACTGGTGTAACATGTACCCAGTGAACGATATTTCAACTAAACAAGTAGTCGTGTTTTTAATTTTCTGTTCCTGAATGTTTTTACACTAGACCTACCTGGCAAACGATGTAATATGTTTTTCTATGTGCTACAAATGGACAAGGCAGTGAGGATGTGCAGTTCAGAAAAAAAAAAATACTTGGATCTACACAGTGCATTAGAAAGAGTCTCTTGGCTTCTGATAGCCATCAGGATCTGGGGGAAAAAAAAAAAAATCATCCATCTGAAGTATTCCTGATAGACCAGCTGGCTGACACTCAGTCTAGAAGAGAGGTGATCTCGGGGGATTGTGGGGAACACCCATAGGAGATTGTGTGTCTCAGTAGTGAGCGTGTCTGAAGCTCAGTATAACTTATTCCATTGCTGTGACAGTACATACCATAGCTTGTATAAAAATATTTGCACCACCAGCTGTCTTATTGTTCTAAAAAATATAAAACCAGTATCCACTTCAGAAACATAATAATGACAGCCTTGTGCTCCTGGCTGCTTTGCTACGTTGTTCTCATCAGCCTTCTTCAACATCGCAAAACTCAAGATAAAAGCAGCAAGGGTTACTAAATGCGCAGAGTGCACGTTCCTCTCAGGACATCTCTAAGTTAAACAGTGTAGGAGGCTAGGAAGTTTTCTTGAGGAATCCCATATAGTTTTGCTTTCTTTCCAGATTCTTCACCAATTTTACACTCAAAATCTAGTTATGGGGAAAAAAAGAATAAGCAACTTGCACATAAAGCCAAGAATTTATTAATAATGTAATGAAATCTTAAGTCTAATCAAAAACTTATTAATAGTACAGGTTTAGTTTTTGCAAAAAGAGAAAGAAAAAGAAAATAAACTATTACAGCACAAGTGTCCATAATAATAATGCAATTAATATTGTTACCCGAGTAATTTATGTCCTCCATGTAGCAAATGGGGGCATACAGGCTTTTTTTGGTGACACCTAACAGGATTGTGTCAACAAATGTAGCCTTTTCAGAGAAGCAAAATGAGCTTGGAGACATCATCATGTAGAGTTCTCTTTTACATAGAGTCATAGCAGAAAAAATATATATTATCACATGCCTTATTTATATTTCATCATAACTACTTTTTCTGGGATTAGCTTTGACAATAAATGAAAAGGCCTTTCTTGTTAAAGGGAAGTATTATTTCGTAATGTATTGAAGTTGGAATGGACATATGCTACATGTTCTCTGACTACTCTGCCTTGATTTCTGTTGTCCGCGGCATTCGGGTAATGCAGTTAGATTTCCATTAAACAGCAAGAAAAATCTGTGAGTTGTTGATGAAAAGCAAAACTGTATTATCTCAGCCGGCTGTTCATTATGGGAAATGATAGCATGGTACGTAAGTACTAAAAGTAACAAATAGCCATGCTGTCTGATTTGTCAAAGGATATGTTTAATTTGCTTCATGTATGAGTGTTTGAATTTTCCAAGTTCATGGGCTTGGAAAGCACCTCACCATAAACTATTCAGAAGTTTAATTATCTTATTCTGTTAGATTAAATTACTAAACAGCTTCTTCAAAGATGCTGTTCTCTGTTTGAATAAATATAATATGCAAAAATGTGAAAATTGCTCCTAGTATGATACCCAAGTGGGATACGGTGGCTTTGTGGTGTCATATTTTGAGAAATTATTTAAAGACACACAAAAGGACACTGTCACTCTGTTATTAATGTTAAAAATTGTTGATGCTCTGTGCCGTGTGTTTTTCTAATTAGAGGAAAGCTGTAGAGTACCATTTCCATAATCGACATGGGAACAGAAACTCAGCAAAATTTCATGTATTTGCAGTGAAACTGCTCCTCAGCAACATAAAAATGGCTTTTATAACATAAAGGCTGTAATTAGAATAAGTCAAATCAGTTGGAAACGATTAAAGCCAGAACAGGCTAAGCTGCCTTCTAAATATTTGTCTGGAGATTAGCCCTACTCTTACAGCCCCTGAGAAGCATCTTTGATTTACTTATAATGCTTGACGTGGCAAAGATAATCCTGCAGAAGGCAAATGAACACAAATTTAGATGTGCTGTTAGGCTCTCTTTGTTGATTTGACAGGAGGCAGCATATTGGAAGTGATGTTAGAGAAATGAGTATAGGGTCACATTAGACAAATTGCTTAACCCCCGCCCCCACCCACCATCCTCCCCCCCCCCCCAGCCCTGATCATCAATTTAGATTCTTTTAAAAACGTACGCATTCTTTGAAGCTTTTAGGATGCACTTTAGAAGTCCATGTGGAATAATTTTCCACATGTCTACGCGACAGTTGATTTGAGTCTTATTGTATTTAAAATTATAGTCCTGAGATGGAACTTTCTGCTTGTTGCTTGTCTGACATCAGCTATTAAAACACAAGTAAAGCTTGGCAGGTATAAATTTGAAGAAGAAAAGAGATTATGTAAGAAGATTGGAATTGTTAATATTAATCAGCTCCTTGTGGAAGAATGGTGATTTACTCTGTAGAAGAATTCTGTTGCAAGAACAAACAAGCAAACCAAGCAGACATTGGGTAGCCAGTTACTTACTGACACCCCTTTATTGCACTTTTAATAGCTGGAAAGAACTACTGCAGATGATAGATTGTAAACATGGACTGGCCATTGCATTAGCTTGTACATTTAATGGCATCGGCAGAAAGTAACTATTATGAAAGTCGGCTTGTATTTTAGGATGATGAACCTCTACGTTATTGTTAACCCTCGACTGCACGTGGTATAAGGGACAGAATGGTGAAAAACTGTTAAGTACGTAAAGCTGGATGATTTGAAATGAGTTTGAAACATGAGTCAACTTCTTGGTGTAGACCAAATTTGTACTTTGCATAGTTTTCCTAGTTTTCCTCTCATTTATAATCTCCACAGCATCCCAAACTTTTTGTTTAGCGGGTGAAAATATAATCAGTCTAATGTATTCTCTTACTGAATTTTAAACAAGACCATTAAAACTCCTTTAACGTGCTAAAGTAAGCTTCAGAGAGGGTTTCCATTTCATCTTTATTGAACTGAGGCTATAGCACTCCTTCCCTTTGCACCACAGTGAGAGGCTGTCAATAATTCAATAGCCATGGCCTTGATGGGCCAAGGCCTAACTTAGACTTTAAACAGAGCCAAGCAGCTTGTCAAAGTGTGATGTGCTGTCAATGCCTGACTGATCTATACTGCATGAATTCTCCCTCAGCTCTTGATGTATCCCTGAGAATAAAAAGAAAGCAATTTTAGAAGTAGACCTGGTGTGAAGCACCTGTTTGTTTGGAATTTTTAATAAGGGAAGGTTGTGTTACTAATGAACCTCAATGAAGTCATTGTGTCTTTGCTTAGAGGACCCACACTTAATTCCTGTCTAATGGCATCAGTGTGTGTCCAGCATCTTTAGGAAAAGAAGTCATGATATTTGTAAATGTTAGTGCCTTAGAGCAATTCACTTGGAGCAATACTAATGACAAGTAAGTTTGCTTAATCCAAAATTACCTATTTACATCTTTCAGTTCTATTGATACTACACTATTAACACTCAGTATTGCAGTAATGAAACTTGTTCGTAGCTATTTGTTTTGAATTTTTTCCCCACACAGTAACTGTCATATATGATGCATTCGTATCCTTTCTAAATGTCGAATTTGCTTATATTTTATAGTTTACTGGGAAGCTGAAAAATTACTTGTTTTTCTCAGAAAATAGTTTAGAAAAAAATGAGCTAATGTGGTAATTAGTTGTATTGTAGTTCTCTTACACTTTTAACCTAAATGTAAAAGCAGAATTATTTCTAAGGTGCCTTTGAAAAGGTATAAGAAAGCTTAAATAACACTTCACAATATTAGTCTAAAACCCAGAAAGCTAGCATTATTAAATGTGTATTTAGTTATATTTTAAAGCATTTGAATTTCAGTCCTTGTGTTGCTAAGCTACTCATACGATAAGATTTATTGGGATTTAAAAGAGAAAAGTAACATTGCTATTCTCACTTTAAATGCATTTGTTTTGTCATTGTTTTCTTTACAAATCCATGTTTTTTGAAGTTTCCCTATCTGCAGAAAGTTTCATGAGACACGTAGGTTCTCAGCCTTCAGGTAATTTTTTAATAGAGACACAAGAGACTAATAGAAAAATAAATGAGGCCCTTTTAATGTTTTAGAAATCCTGAAACCTTGTGCTAATGGATTTGATAAAGTCAGGGGTTTTTTTAAAAGCTTGTTATGTGTTTTAGTTTAAATAGCTTACTCCCTAAATTCTCATTTTTCAGAAAACTTGAATTTCAATATTTGGTCTGTGTTGATGATATTGTAGCTTTTGTCCTTTGCACAGGGGAGAGAAAGACACAGTGTAGAACATAGCTGACAGTGTTTCTCAACTAAGATTTTATTTTAGTGGTGTGGGTGCCTCATAGTCCAGAATGTAAACTAATTGCAGTTCCCGCTGAAGACTGTTGAATGGAGAGACAGTCAGATTTTTCACTAAACACAAAACAATTGAAAAAGGTACTGTTCTTTTCCTGTTTGCTAAGTTTTTCCTTAAACAACCCACTAAATGGTCCTAGTCCATTTTAGTGCAAAGAAAGAGTGATTTGCTTAACCTACAGCTGAGAATTGTGTGTAGGACTGTTGATCTGTGCTGGATTTTGTGCTGATGCTAGAGTAAGTACTGCTGTATATTGAGCAGTGGTGTATTTGTTTCTCTGCATGAAACAAACTTCAGACCTCATCAATTTACCTGTGTTGCTTGAGGTGCTGTATGCTTATTGCATTTGACAATGTGGTAATGATATTGGTGCAACACTTTTGTGGCACATTTATTGTGCAACTCTTTTTGTTAGAAAAATGGTGCTGGACAGACTTCATAGTCTTTGACAGTGTCACAGGTCAGGACCAAAATTCAGTTTTTGAGCAGTGATCTTCCAAATAATTTATTCTTCCGGATTAATTAAGTACTTTTGACTTTCTGAGCATGTATTTGTACGGAAGTAAAGAAAGCAAAATAATCATGTTTTTAATTTTGACTCTGAAAAATTTTGTAGGCCTTGATGCTGTGTTGGCTAGAGTGGTGGGCATGGAGGTAAATGAACCTCATGTGAATGAGGTTGTTAAACACCATCACAAGATGAGCAGAGAATGAACTTGACAAGGATAAGAGTGTATCCTGTATGTAGTGCTGTGCATGGAATGCAAGCAAGGTGAAAATACATGATTGAATATTAACATGCTTGCAAAAATATAGGTTTAAAGCCGCTCCTCTGAGATTGGCGTGAGATGAGGGGCTTCTTCACTCTGCCAGTTGTTTACATTCTTGACTTAACTGCTTAACTGGGCGAGTAGAATGTGGTTGGTTTTCAACAGATGATCTGTGGAAGGATTAGAACACGCGTCTTGTCCAGACTGTTCTTTGCTACCCCAAATTCATTAAGACACTCCTCAGATGTATAATACCTTATCTGGGCATATATCTATACCTGAGTAGTTGTGCCATGCATGTGACAGTAACGTTTGTTAGAATTAAGCGCTTCTAAGACCAGTTTTAGCAATTGACTTCTGAGCATGTATCCCCGTGAGGCTTTCCTCCTCCCCTGTACAGAAATACTGGTGCAGCACTCACGAGCTTTTGTCATCACAAGTCTAGGGGTGGAAATCCACTCTTTGTGGACCTTTACAGTTCTCTCTGTTATGTGGCAGAAGTAAGGAAGCTTTTGCAATCATCTCAGGATATTTTGATCACGAACCTTCAGAACTGTGGATAACCATGATTTTCAGATTCTGTCATCTGAATGCAGGCATTTGAAATTGGGCTACTTATTTATGTGCCTGGCTTTAGACATCTAATGTAGAAGGTATTAGCAAGGCTTCCCAGCTAGTTCCTATAGGAAAAGTAATGATCGTTGTACTTAGGGACTTCAGCAAATGACAGAAAAGGTAAAAAACATACAACAAAAACCCTACTTCATTTAATCAATATTTATTATGACACAGACTCTAAGTAGAAAGGAAATCCTCGCTGGTTTTTTCTTTTTTTCTCCCTCTTTCCTTTATCTTTTTTTTTTTTTCCCCTTGGGTATTTTAGGTGTCTCAGGTGCTAAAAATACCAAATGAAATACCAAATGCACTCCTACATGAGTGAGTTCTCAGGCATGTGTATCTACTAGCCTTAATCCTGCACGTCGCGATTTCTTATTGAATTTTAGCGTGTGTTTGATAGTTGGTACGTGTAGGTACCTTTTGCTAATGTAATCAGAAAAATCCGCTAGGTTTTCTGATAGTACCTTTTAGTGTAGAACCATCTAAGCCTTACAAATGAAGAGAACTATGTTAGCTTTGGTGTACAGAAAGAACTGCATTTGTGGAACCCTGGGTGTAGCGTAAGTTTAGAAACAGCCTTTATTATTGTACAAAATCATTAGAAGCTCTGTATCTGGGAAACACAAGAAACTCGAATGGCTAGGTGAAAGTGAATAAAAATGAGGAGTCTCGCAAACTGCTTTTGCTCCAGGGCTAGTTTTAATGAGCTTGTCCCTAATGAGTTGTCCCTGCAACTAGCTTCAGGCCTAAACAGATGAGGCAGGGGTTCTGCTAAATTTTTGATGGGATTTGCACTGGTTTTATGAGAAAGCAAGCAGTAGAGAGTGCAAAGTTGTGTCATGAATCTTTTACGAGACCGGATTGTTGTCCGTCTTGTCAATAGGGTTTGTAAGACCTGATTGCTAATAGAAGACATGCCACATGCTTGTTGTACTGACAAACTTGAATAAATAAGGTAGCGCATATGTCAAGGGAAGATTTGATTTGTTAGGAGCAGGGACTCGATGACCAATATATGATGCTTTCTAAAAATTACTATCGTCATATGTTATTGAATGATTGCTGGTGTTTGCAACCAGGAATAGTCACTTACAGAAACAGACTGTGTTTGGATATGGGTACTAAGGGCTACCATGGACCATTTTGTATTTGTTCTCATGCAAAGATGGATTAAGAAAGTCAGTCATCATTTGATGCTTCGAAGACTTGTATTGGTATTTCAATTTTATTTTTAATTATATGGATTTCTATTTGTGTTTTATTAGCAGTTTCTTAACCCCAGAAGTAAAATAGATTATTGAGATTTTTGCAATTTGAGAGATTATTTTTGATGTTTCCAATACATCTATTATTAATATGAAAAACTATCAACAAAAGTATTTCTTGGATTTGACTTATCCAACAAGATTTTCCTAATGGCTTAACTGCTTAAAAAAATGCATGTTAGCAGCCTTTATTGCATACAGAAGGTGTTCTTTCCCTCACTGCCTGGCACCCATGTTGTGTTGCACCCACGTTGATGATGTAACAGATGCAAATAGGCCTTGCTTTCCTGAGCTGCTTCTGTAGAATTTCACATCAGCTTTTGACAGTCAGGCTACAGTGTGAAAGTTTGACTTAAATTAAAATCCAGTAGTTTACAAGTTTTGTTTCCACTGTGTAAGTGTTGTTTGGAAAGTGTAGGAAAAACATAACTTTGAAAATTGATATTTTTTAGATCAATTAACTTCTTGATTTGTTCCTTAACTGTAGTTTGGATTCTTGTCTTCTGAATCATTTTCTTGAAAATACAAATACAGGTCCGTGGTGTCTTTGCAAGTCTTCAACCTATTTTATCACAGTTCTTTCCTCCTTGCCTCCTGCTGCGTCTGCGTTTGGTTTTCTTACAGCTAGAAATTAAACCAAACAATTCCTGCTGAATTTGCCGCGTATATGCAGTACTATAAACAGGAACTGAATTTAGGAGATTTGGGAAAAACACTGTTTTATTCATTCAAATAGATAATATAACTACTTTGACTGAAGGGAAAGTTTGTCTCTTATTTTAAAACTTAGAATTTTCATCTCTGTCTCCAAATTAATGTTTGAAAAGCCTTGTGGGAATAAAGTTCTTTTAAATTTTCTTGAGTTCAAAAGCAAAACAGTGAGGAGAGGTAGATATTGTCACAGATTTATTTAACGCTCTCTTCAGAGACAAAAGTGAATTCTTTCAGATTAAAAAAAAAAAATCCAAAGTTAGGTTTTCTGCTGGTCAGGTCATTTCTGAAGAAGACAAAAATAATAAGCTTCTATTGCTAATTTTGGTTAATGTAATTTTCTCTGTGTCTTCAAGTTCTGCTGTTAGTCCAAACAGTAAAGATCATAAGCACAGGGGAGGCATTCAGTACACTCTCTAGGGGAGTACAGTGTCAGCTGCTCTGAAGGACATAGATTGTAACCATACTTCGAGGAAAAAATGTTCTTCATTTGCATTTTGGAGGGGTTGATTAAAGAAGGGAAGCAATTTTGATTGTCTGTTCATTTTAGTTGCATTGTTGCTTAATCTCATACGTGTAGATTCGTAGTTGGAATGTGATCAATTCCTATTGCTTTCAGTAGTGTGTGCATTTGCGTGCGTGACGGACAAGTTTCTATTCCCTTACTGGGGTAGGTGGTTCCTAAGTATTTGTGTTTTTCCTGGGAGATCTGTGGGGTTCACTTTTGCGCAGAGGCGCATCAGTTCTTCGTTCCAGAATCTGCAGTTTCATCAGGAAGAATGTATGTGAAGCTTTTGTCGCTAGTGGGATGGGACGTACCCTGTTATTTTCAGTATCCAAAAGAAATCTTTTTATCTTCCTTAACAGTTTTCATAAAGCCAAATTTAGATACCAAAATAAATAGCCAAATTTTCAGAAGAGTTGATGATTGTCAAGACTTGTAGTCTTTTTAAAAAGTGTTTACTTTTCCACATCCAAAACAGAAACTAGAAACTAAACTGTTTTTTGAAACCTGACCTTTATTTTGAGACTGACTGAACGAGAATGAGTTTGCTTATTCCCCACTAAGATAGGAACCAGGTTGACAAACTGAAGATTGTTTTCTCCAATTGCTTGAGTTTTCTGTGTTTTGGTTTTCCATTTGTGCCTTATGAGAAATGAATAGTCTTTGCCTTTTCCCATTCTGTCCTGAGATGTGGCTATCCTCAAGACAGCAGGAGAAAGTTGTGCTTTGCATGCAGGTCTAGTCATTGGAGTCCATTCTTAAACTAATTTTAGGAATAAAAAATGCGGCTTTCTCTGAGTTACCATAATGTATTTGATTTAGGGGTGCAATATAAGGCAATGATTTTTGCATTCTAAGAACTAAGATTTAGTTTTGGCTTTTTGATGAACTTTCTTTTCAATGAGCAGGAAAACTAATCCTCTTCATGTTAACTTGGAGACTGGAAAAATAGCAATAAGTTCTTTCCTGTTCACCCTTGCTGCAGTAAGGCTGTACTTGTTGATCTTTCAGGTACACAACAAGACTTCCTCTGTTCTCCTGATCAGGACGGAGTTGAGGAAGAGGTAGAGCAGGTGCTTTCTTAAAAACATGTGAATTTTTTTTGTATGACCTATGTGAATGCTGAATGTACACAGTTTTACAGTAATTTTTAATGTATTTATTATCCTTCTGTCATATATTTTGTTCCTTGGTTTTAGTGTCTTTTAAATATTGAATGCATAGAGGATTTTCTTTAAAATTAATTGATTAAATAAATATGTGTGTGTGCAAGGTCTTGTTCTAGCTTGTATTAAATTTAAAGCAGTAAAACTTTGAAGTTATGAAAGATTCATTTCACATGTAAAGACTTTCATTCTGTAGTTTTCTTTTGTACTTTTAAAATGGCTCATGACAAACTCTTGGACTGACAACATAGAAACATTGCTCATATATCATGTAGATTGGCCCCGAGTGAGGTTTTTTTCCTTCTCCAAACCAGCTTAGTTCAGTGTTCTCGCAGGACCTCTTCAGCTAATCCCATTACGCTACCCTCAGTTGCTGGTGTTTCTACTTAGAGAAATGCACAGTGGAATTGGAAATTTATATGCATTTTTTAATGTCTCAAGGTATGAATAGTGGTCATCAGCCTCCTTCAGAAATATCAGAGAGCTGGTTGATTCACTTGATAGTCTGCCTGGAGCAAGAACATAGGTAAATTTGAGTTACGGACCTGAGTTTCTCTTGGTGACTGCTGTTTCCAGCATTATTCCTTGGAAAGCGTCAGTTTTATGAGACCTTGTGAGGTATTCAAATAACCCATTTATTTGAATAATAATAAAAATGGGTGTTGTGATGCTGATTATGAAATCAAGTTTATTGACTTTATTAGCTAATTTTCCTTCCTTCCTTAGAACAGGCTCACTGAACAATACCCTGTAAGCATGCTATATACTCCATCACAGCCATACGCAGGCTGTACCAAATACTTATCTTTTTCAGCTGAGACCACTGGCCAGACCTCCTCCTCACCTCCCAATTCCCTAATCTAATCTAACTCTGTGGGGTTTATGGGGGTTCATTTAAGCAGCAGAAGCTGTGCTATAATTGTTACATGTGCCAGGAGCGATTTGTACCATCTGGGTATGAAAAAAAGAGGCTAGTACTACCACGGAGAAAGATCTTTATTCTATTACTAAGCCAATATAATTCAAGAGCGGCTGCAGAGCAATTGGAAACTGAGAAATGGGCAGCTATGTAGTTATAGTGAAATGTCAAAGTATAATGAAACAAGGGAAATGTACTGCTTCATGATGTGAGCCAAGTTACAAGCAGGTGGCAGCAGTAAATATGTATATAAATAACAATATGGATGAAATGTCAAGGTTTCCAGCTGGCTTTGTAAAGGCATTTCAGGAATATTATACTTAGAGTAACAATGTAGTTTGACAATTTAATACAAATATGTATCACTTCAAAATGCATGTATTTACATTAAGGGCTTAAGTATCCTAAGGTTTCACACTTAAAATTTAGCTTCTGTCCCTACAGAGTCACAGAATGGTAGGGGTTGGAAGGGACCTTTGGAGATCATCTAGTCCAACTTCCCTGTCAAAATAGCCTCATAGTTTGTGAAACCTCAAACCATACTGTATGTTTTATGGGAGATTTGCTTCCATCTAACATCTTGTCATTCCACATAATGAAAACCGCAGTTTTTCTACCTGTACAATTTTGAAAATGAATATAGACTAAGACAACTTGTCTATAATGTTACAGAACTATATGTGGAGACCTGTTTCCATGCCAAGCCTGTAAACTTACGTGTGATGAAAAATGCAGTCAGGGTCTTTGCTGGCTATGGCAGAAAATCATAGAGACAGACCTTTCAAACTGGAGAGCAAAAATATTTCAGTGCATTCTTCAGGACGTTTCACTCTCAAGCCTGAAGTTCTAGCTTCCACTATCAATCCAATAACATTATTAGCTTTGAAGAAAGAAGTTCTCTGTGATCAACATTATAAAAGTTTCACAATAGAGAGCATCAAAGAAAAAGAAGAAAAAGCATTTTAAAATAGACTTTTTTTTTTTTTGTATTTAATGTGTGGCTGTTCATACCACCTTCTCTGAAAGAGTTTTGACAGTGTCAAATGCAGAAGGAGAAACAACTCTGACATACGTTTCAAAAACTTTCAATGCAAGTATTCACAGTTAAGTTGCAGTGGCCAGAAAGTCACAAATTGATTAGAATAGTAGATAAAACTGGAAGTGACCTCTTAACAAAGACTCTAAAGCCAAATTAACAGTTGTTAAGCAAAGCTTATATTTTATTTGCTGAGTAGATCCTTTGGAGAGCAAGCACTAGCATTGCCTTGGTTCCATTGTGTTCACCTCGATTCTGTGCCCTGAAGATAAAGAAACTTACTACGTTTACATTCCAGCATTGTGTAAACATAAAATGAATACAAGTTAAACTGTTTTCAACATCGTGATGTTATAGGCATAAATTAATAGACGTATGACAAGAACTAGGGCATTATGCTCCAACTCTGATACTTTTATCAGTCTAGATACTTTTGAAAGTCAAATGGTGAAGCTATAAAGTCCTTAGAACTAGAGATTACTGATTTGCTAACAGTAATTAATACAGTAGTTGCTGATGGGTTACAGTCAAAATCAACTTAAAACCAGTTACCAAGGGTTTATAACTAAAGCAAATCACCTTATAATGCATAGTCACTTAAGCACATCTGTTATGTTGATGTATCACTAGTTTTATGGACCTGGATTAATTCCAGAGTAAACAGTGAGCGCTCTGCTGAAAGGATGTAAACATAGATACAAGTTATTCATCTAGAAATCCCCAAGCATAGTTTGCCAATGGGCTATAAGTGCCTCCAGTATTTTATCCTTTTTGATGTAGCAAGACGCTAATATTCTCCATGCTGCAATACTGAGGATGACGGGGGGGAGTAGTAGTAAGGTTTTTTTCTTTCATCACTTGTGGTTAAATTTGCTTCCCTCTAATATTGAAATACTATCAATCCTAAAGTTGCACTACAAATGTATGAAGCGTTATGAATTTACTAACAGTGACTCCAAAATGAAAGTCATCCAATGTACAGGTAGCCAGCCAAGTGTATATATATCTTCTAAAATTAACTACCATACTTGTAGGTCCTTTTCAGAATCAGATGTGAGTCCATAGATCAGAAGGATCAGAGAGTCTAAAGCCATTAATTACATTCAAACTGGATTTATCTGATTTTAGAGTCTTCCTAGCCATCTCAAAATATTTGAACAATTTCTTATTTTTAATTGAACCTTTCATCTTCATTCCTTTTGTTTCATCTTGTGCCCTTTGCTTTGACATAGACAAGATGATCAGGATTGTGCAGATTTTGGGTATTTCTTTCAGTTAGCAATACCTTGCTCTTTTGGTCATGGCATTGTTAAGACAGTTATGAAGAGATTAAATTTTTGTTCAGAAATTCACACACACTGGGAATAGGTTCAAAACTGCAAAATGAAATTTTGGGGGTTTTTGGATATTTAATGCATGTTACTACTGAAAGCATATCCTGAGATGTGGAAATGGCTACATCTTAATGCTCTCAACTCTTTATTAAATTATGACAGGTAAGCCCTTTTGGTTTGCTCCCTTTTCAGTGTTCAGAGAGTTCATAAAACATTGCTAGGGTTTGAACTCTTTTAGTGCAAGCAACAGCAGTTTCTGTTGCCACTGGTACCTATCAAATAAAAGAGCGGGCAACTTTCTGTCTTTTCTTTATTCAGGCCCCCAAATGATAGCAAAGAACAGCTGTGCAATAAATGTTTTCAGCAGGTCAGTGCTACTACACGGAGAACGTAACTGATATTACAGGAAATAGTTTTAAACTGTCTGATATTAAAGATGCATAAAAATCTTGCTTGTCTAGAAATGTTAGAATATGACATATAAGAGATGAAACAACAGACAATTACTACTAAGAACAAAAGGCAAATCCAAGTCAACTTATGGAGGAATTTATTTCAGCAGTCCTGATGCAGATATAAAAGACTAACCTTTCACATGTTGAAATAAATCACTGGATCATCATAGAAAATGTAAAGGTGGCCAAGTGGGAAAGAAAACAATTCTTACTATGTCAGATCCTTCCATAGAACTAAGGTAAAGAAGATCTTGGAAATTATACAAATTAATATGCAACAATTTCAGGAATTCATTTCCAGGTGGCAACCTTAAGATGAAAAGGTGTAGGAGAAAGCTATCTCCAGTTTATTGAGTGCTGTATGGGAATTATTCGGTCTTGGGTAAATGCAGACTAAAAGTTGTGAGTTCAGCCTAGCAAAAGTGAGGATTAAGTAATTTAGGCTTAACTATAATGGCATTTTCATTTGTTGTTAAAATAGTCAGCATAAATTTGTTGTGCAGCTTCCCATCACTTCTTAACTTGTATCTAAAATCTAAATGTAATCTAAAATCTAAATGTAACAGTATGGGATCCAAGCCTAACTTGAAGAAAAGTGTAACGTCTTCTGTAGAGATCAGTTTGGGTATTCTAGGCTAGGGGTGGATGCAGACTGTAACCTTGCACCCAAGCAATGGAAAAATTCAGATATCTTTTGAATTTAGAATCTGAATTTGGCATCTGAAGCTTCTCAATGTTAGGTAGAATAATCCTCAATGATCTAAAGGAGGTGAATTTTAGGAAAATTTGAATCGTTATTTTAAGTCCAGATGTCTGTTTACATCATTTGTAATAGCTGTAGGTCATGAAATATTAAAGGAATTTTGATTCTTAAGAACGAATTTATTTTTACATTATGTAACTTTGATATCCGTGATCACTATTTTAAATTGTCCCAGATCTTGTCCAGGGGGATGTTTCTTTTCTTGCACTCTGAGGAGGAAGAGTGAATTTATCTTTTCTGGAATTTATCCCAGGTCCATAAAACCTAAAATTATTCTTAGCAACTGGGAATTAATTGAATTGAATAAATAGGCAGATTTTCATCCAGTTCTTAATGGACATATATTAATCAATTGGGAGTGTCATTATCTTCTATAACCTACAAAAGACATTTTGTGGATGGCTCTGATACAATCTCTGCTTTTATGTACTCAAATTTAGCTTTGTAGCTTTCTGTGTATCATACCTATATATCATTTACATGGATAGTTAGTATTATACTGCAACAAATGCAGAAATGACAATTGGGCACTTCTGCTTTTGCCTTGGCAGATATGGTGTTTAGGGTGTAAATAATAGATAAATAACGCGGTTATATTTAGCTGTTGCATACAGTACTTGCTACTTACTACTGCAAATCTTGTTGTACATTAGAACCTACTTCTGACATCTTTCAAAGTTACCAACTGAATACAGCTGCTAATATAAAATAAATGGAGTGGAGATTTGTGAGTGTCATGAATTTTTATCTGTTTATATGGTATTTTTATAACTAAGTATTAAATAAGACACTAACACTTGGAATTCAGTTTAAATGAGTGCAACATACAGATCAAAAGAGAAAATGCTCTCCTTAAAGGACAGGTCATTGCTTTTTCCTTGGAAGTGATCAAAGCTTGCTTCATTGAAGCAGTGGTTAAACACTGCTGCATCATGCCGATGCTTAGGCTTCTTTTCTTTTCCATGTCATTTTGCTGTACCCCCTACAAAGGACAGTGAAGGTAGACAGCTAGGTAGACCTCCTAGAAGAAAGGACAGCATGTGTGGCAGAATTCCCTGTGAGGTTCCATCACATTTGGTTTAAACATTTCATATTCATATTGAGTCTCTTTTATGCTGGCTTTATGCTGATTATACCTAGAGGCCATTAAATGTTATCAGATACTTTATATTTGCAATTTGGAATGCAATGCATGGTATGACATTCTTTTAAAGGCGTACGTTTGACATGGAGCATGAACATATTAAAGTGAATGTACTTTTGTAAACTCGTAGAGGTTGAGGGTGTCTTTTTTTGCTCTTTTAACTCTCAACTGCTGGATGTAGGCTATGGTTCTGAGGTAGATTTTAAAATATCCATTCCTGTGACTTTTGCTTTTGCTGTTTTGAATTACAAAAACATGAAGGTTCATCTGGATGATCATGTTTGTTCAGGCAGTCCAAAATGTGATTTTAAGGAGTGTTCTTGGGGAATGCTTGGAGATTTACACCTGATGTTCTATTTTATTAAACTCCCCGTAACTAATTAAGTTGACATACTGGAGATTTGAAGCTAAAATAGAAAGGAGTTCTGAATAGAGTCTGATATGAATAAACCGGTGTGCTTTACTGAGCTTTCACTGGAGAAAGATCTGAACCGGTTCATGTACAAGATAAAACTTCTTCTGCAGAGAGAGAGAACAGCGTGTTGGGAGTAGATCTGAAAGAAAAATTAAATTACCAGAATTTTAATCTTCAAAGCACTTTAGAAGCTTGATAGAGATGTAGGGAACCAATCTAATCTCTGTTCCTTCAAGGAGAAGAAACAGGGATGTGCTCTAGGCAGTGCAGTGGATCAGTGCCAGAAAGAGTCTGAAAATTCTGGAGTTCGTCCTTTGTTCCATGCCTATATGACCAGAACCAGCTCTTCTTTAAAGCGAAGGAAAGGAAAGAATATGCAGATACTCAAATATATTATTGTCAGGTTTTTCTACAGGAGAAACAAAATAAAAATGGTCTGAAGATTATTTCTGTTATGTGGGTAGCATACACCTTTAGACAAAGTGATCATTTGGATGAGAATTGCTAGTATACTAACAAATCCTATTTAGGATTTCAGAAGTGCTAAAGCAAGTGCTAAGCACATAAAAACCTTGGGAAGCTGCAGATAGGATTCCAGAGGTTAACCTGTTTAAAAACACTTTCCATAACTTTTGAAATCCTTTTTTTTAATACTGAGAGTACTGATGGGACTGGACTTTCTGGACTGCAAATGTTACTTCTATGGTATGGTCAAATGTCTATAAATGAGCATTGCTGGATGCAACTTTCATGTGTGCCCCTGAAGAGTTGCGTGGCCTTGGGCAAATTGTAAAACCTCTCCATGCTTCATTTCCCCAGCTTTGAAATGGGTATAATATAGTTTATTTTTTGAAAAATTAAGGATTCTCAGTAAAATTGACACATAATCTGAGTCTGAGTAATCATCTCTGGCAACCCTCATAGAGATGATTGAAGGCATTTTTTGCTTCTGACTTTGTGCCCCTTCATAGAATAGGCAGCGCATACATTCTTTAACTGTGGAGTATTAACTTAGAGTATTAACTTAAGCTGCCATCTTTTTCACTTTGCTTGAGTAGTGGGCACACCACCAATTTTTCAAAATGTGCTTTGGAATTAGTTACTGTTCAAGCAGAAGGAGTGGGTCACGCCACTGGGAGCAGCAGGCTCCTAAATCTCCCCAGTGTGAAACCAGAGAAGGTAAGAGTCGGCGCTGTCGGCTCCCTGCGTTCTGCCTGCTGCAGGGAAGGGAAATGTGCTCCAACGGCTCTGATGGGCGTTACAACGTTGAGATAGCTGATTGCTAAACAATTTGATAATCTCAGATCTAGTGAAAGTTGAGTAAAAGGTGGGGTGTTTTTGTTTTGCTGTAAAATGATGTAAATGTAACACACTTCAGTTGTCACTGAAAAGATTTTCTCATGCTCTTCCTATGTACGACGACATACAGTTGATGGGTGTTCAGCAACCAGGAAAAAGAAACATGTAAAGCAAAAATCTACAGAGTGGTAATCTAAACCAGAAATGCTGAAATTGTATCCTTCTTATAAACAAGCTCTTCTTGAAAACTTGTGCAGGCAACTATAGGGATAGAAAGCCACCTTTTATATTACTAAAGCCAGCAGGGACCACTTTAAATTGTACGTAATTATTTCAATAAAATACTAAAGTAGTGACACAACAGTGTTCTTTTGTAAAATCAGTAAGATATAGGGCATTTGGTGCAGGTATTTGCATTAGTGTTCTATTCAGAATATATATATCTCTGGCGGTGTGCGATGGCAGTGTGATCTAATAGAGCAGCAGGTTTGCTTTTCACTGTTGTGTGCAAGTGTTTAAGTTGTGGGGGAGGAAAGGGTTTTAAGCTTTTAAAAGTGAGGGCTCAGAAATCTAAGTTTTTGTACTTTCAAAGTTTAAAATTACAAGTGATGTAATTATTTGGAATAATTTATTTTAAATAAGGCAAACATTAAGCAAAACTTTGGTAGTAATGCTGTTTTTACTTAGTCTTGTGAATAGTCTTCTGCTCTATTTGTGCCGTTGAATGCAAAATAGATTTGCAGGACTTGAATACACAAAAGATTTCTTTCCTTTTAACTTAGAAACTCTGTTAACAACAAAAATGCAATAGTGCTGTCACAACCTACAAACCTGAATCTTTGCGTGATAGATTCTATTGCACTATTTCACTTTTTGAGAATCTTTCATTTTTCCTGCTTGTTGTGTGTACACCATTCCTTTATGTTCAAGTGTTAACTTTAGACATGTTCTTAACTGATGTCTTGCCTAGGTGTAAGAATTTACAGTTCTCACAGGTGTAGTACTTCGCATGTAAAGGTAGACCGATAACATCCTGTCACATCAATTTGTTTTTTTGGAGTTCGTCTTTGGAAGTGGTTAGGAACTTAATTCTGTTCGTTTAAGTAAATCCTTGGCCATTAAGTCTGAAGTGCCCCATACAGTCATAAGCTTCAGTTCTGGGCCCTTTATTTTTACCTCCATTTCCTTCCATTTTCTTCACAAAGGCCCTTCCCAAAGGTATCTTGTTGCGTTTTCCAATAAATTTTTTTCTCTGGTGGCTGATGCAACTGCAGCCACCACCTTTATATTCATTTGAAGTCTCTGGCTCTAACCTTAAATCTAATATGACTGTTCTCAAATATGCCTTCCAGGATGCAGAAATGCCAAACAAGTGGAAGGGTTCATTGATGGAGATAACATCCCTCCCTCTGTATGAACAGTGGGACTTCTCCATTCCAGTTAATTTCTCAGCTTGATTTCTGAGACTAACTGCGGCGGCCAACATCAGTGGTGATTTTCTGTTACGAAGGACAGCCACCACCTCAACAAAACCAGATTCAGACAATTAAGTAATTTTTCCATACCGTGTGGCCCTGGTATATTGCTCTTCTGTTTCATTTAACCACCATTTCTTGCAGTAAGTGTCTTGATAGTAAAACATACATTTTGTTTATGATCTAATCTATGAGAATGTTACCCTCTATAAAATTTGGCAATATTTGCAATGGAAACTTCATATGCTACTTTTTCTACCATGTTGTATATAGCTCTTCTCTTCGCAACCCCACGTTATAGGATCAGCATAAACCTTTGAACTGGTAACAAGAATTCAGCCTAACTAGGTTAAAATATCTTTTTGTTAGGTTTTACCATTTCCAAGCTGACCTAGTTTAGTCGCAGCCTCATAAATACATCACAAAACTGTGCTGAAGTGGAAAGAAGGTAACAAGCTGTGTCTGAAAGCTCTAGGATTAAGCACATCCAGCAAAAATACTTGACAGATCCTTTGAACATACTGTTGAACAATAAAAAGAATGAAAATATCCCATCTTCTGTACCCTGCTTTTTACTGTCATAGGTATGTGAAAGAATACAGATTTTGCAAATAAACTGAAATCTTATGTGACCTACCTTAGTTCTAAACAAAGTATTTTGATTAAAATGGTTGACAGCATACCAGAAGACCTGCTTGCAAGTCTTCTAAAGAGGAGATAATTATTTTTTATTTTTCCATACCTTTATATAAAAATTAAGCATCAGGTCTCACATCATCTATATCAATTTACAATCATTGTAGGATCTGTTAGTCTCTTGTAGCCATTTACATTCTATTTTAATCCAAAAAGAGGACTGTTTTTTAAATACTACAGTTTGACTTACATTGTTCTGATATCCTACAGAATCTTTCTGGAAAAATTGTGCTTGTAGATGGAACAGCATGAATTCTTAGTATATTAGTGCCAATAGTCTGTTCTGGAATGGTCGTTTAACCAGTCAGCAGCGTACATACAGGCCAATCCCTTTCCCATTCCTTCTCAGTAGCACAGCTCAGTTAACTGAGAGGAAGCATCCTTCCTTCTTTAGCCTGGAGATAGTGTTAGCAGTGTGTTGTCGCTACGAATATGTTTGCGGTTGTTGTTTTACCTCTAATCTCTGTAGGATTACAGATTTCTAGTAGATCCACAGGGCAGCAAATCTGCCTGCAGTACTGATTCATACTGTAAGGCTAATGTGTTCTCCAGAAATTTGCATTCCCTCTTAGTGTTCTCATTCCAACGCAATGCCACGGTAGCTAATGGCACTTTAGAGAAAGAAGTAGCGCATTAGAAAACAGCTACTTATTATCTGACCCAGTGACCCTTTTGCAGGATTTGTTCTTGCAAGGACCAAGATAATCCTAGGCGGACTGACTGCTTCACTGTTGTCAATGTCACAATCCAAATTTTTACTCTAATTCTTGTACTTTTTTTTGAAGTTGGTGTACTTCACAGAACAAACCCATGGATTCTCCAGACTGAGAGGCACCAATAAATTATGCAGACGTAGACTTTATAGTTGCTGAAGTAAAAAGGGAAAGGGAAACATGAGGGCTGCATAGAAGGAACAAGGGTAAAGATTAAGATAGAATGGAATCATTGCAAGTTAGGCCAGTGGCCTTACAGTCTATTTTAAGCTGGGTTTGTTTTTTTGTTGTGTTGTTGTTGTTTGTTCTTTTTTTAATTTAATGGAAGTCATAGTTTACCTTCATCAGTCTTCAGTTTCTTGGTCTTACATACTAGTTCATCCATTTTTGCTCAATAATCAAATGTTTAAAAGAGTTACTCTTTAGTGTACTTGATTTGTGAATAAAGATGTTGCTAAGACTAGCAATAAAATGTTTAATGGCAGAGTAAAAATATAGTTCAAGGCAGTGACCTTGTCCTATTTAAAATCAAGCCCTTTATAATTTTATTTATTTAATATTAGTTTGAGAATAATACGTTACTGAATAACATCTTGAGAACCCAAAATCAGATATATTAAGATCAGATACACGTGACAAGACGTCCAAGCATACTTATTTAGAGAGGATACTGTGAAGCATGGGGACAGTAAGGAATTACACCACAAATGTGGCTGTATGGAATAAGGGTGAATGTCCTAGCTTTTTCAATGAAGAAAAGTTCTTATTTAATATTTATGAATGAAGCGTGTCTTCAAACTTTTGATCGTGAACAGCGATTAACTAATTCTGTGTGCCCCCTGAAACTACTCAAATGTCAGATGTATTTCACAGCAGTTGAACAAACAGGGCAGCAAATATATTTCGGTGTAGTTGAACAAATGCATGAGAGAAGATCTGAGGTCTGTGTTTGGTTGGCAGCAGATCACGTATGATAGATCTGCAGAAAAAACATTCCGTTTAATATGTCTCTCTCTTAATACCTGTTTTGCTTTTATGCCTGGTCATGGGTTTTTGACGTGTTTCATAAAACTTGTCATGACGTGATCATGGGAGATGCTACAACATCTGCTTATGGTTTCTTCCCCTGCGCTGCCCCCACCAAATGCGAGAAAAAGAACTTCTAGACAAAAGACTTTTTTTTTTTGAGAATTGTTACTGATGACCTATTGAAGTTAACATGACGTATTACTAATGCTCCTAGAAGTTTCTGTAGGATACTGTGAAGTGAGAGCTAAAAGCATAAGAAGGATTTATTTTTTTAAAAAAGAAACTTTAAAGCTGTTGCTTGTGACTAGCCAAAGGTTTACCTTTATGTAGTGCTTTATTACCAGTGTACATCACTGTCTGTGAAAATCTTTAAAACAAAAAAAAGATCGTAAAATTTGGCAAAACTGTATTTTGATTTTTAAAAAAAGTTACAATCTGAAAATGTTTTTTTCGCATAAATGTGTGAAAAATATTTTAGAATATATTTTTAAATTATTTAAAGGTTATTACTGGAAACAAAATCATAGAATCATAGAATAGAATCATAGAATGTGTTGGGTTGGAAGGGACCTTTAAAGGTCATCTAGTCCAACCCCGCTGCAGTAAGCAGGGACATCTTCAACTAGATCAGGTTGCTCAGAGCCTCGTCAAGCCTGGCCTTGAAGGTGTCCAGGGATGGGGCCTCCACCACCTCTCTGGGCAACCTGTGCCAGTGCCTCACCACCCTCAGTGTAAAGAACTTCTTCCTAATGTCTAATCTAAACCTGCCCTGCTCTAGTTTAAAACCATTGCCCCTTGTCCTATTGCTACATGCCCTTGCAAACAGCCCCTCCCCACCTTTCTTGTAGGCCCCCTTCAGGTACTGGAAGGCCACTATAAAGTCTCCCCGGAGCTTTCTTTTCTCCAGGCTGAACAACCCCAACTCTCTCAGCCTGTCTTCATAGGAGAGGTGCTCCAGCCCTCGGATCATCCTCGTGGCCCTCTTCTGGACCCGCTCCAACAGGTCCATGTCCTTCTTGTACTGAGAACTCCAGAGCTGGACACAGTACTCCAGGTGGGGTCTCACGAGAGCAGAGCAGAGGGGGAGAATCACCTCTCTGGGTCTGCTGGCCACAGTTCTTTTCATGCAGTCCAGGATGCAGTTGGCCTTCTGGACTGCAAGCGCGCATTGTCGGCTCGTGTCCAGCTTTTCATCCACGAGTACCCCCCAAGTCCTTTTCCGCAGGGCTGCTCTCTATCACGTCATCCCCCAGCCTGTGTTGATAACGAGGATTGTCCCAACCCAAGTGTAGGACCTTGCACTTGGCCTTGTTGAGCTTCATAAGGTTTGCTCAGGCCCACCTCTCTAGCTTGTCCAGGTCCCACTGGATGACATCCCGTCCCTCTGGCACATCGACCGCACCACTCAGCTTAGTGTCGTTGGCAAACTTGCTGAGGGTGCACTTGATCCCACTGTCTACGTCATTGATGAAGATGTTGAACAGCACCGGTCCCAGTACTGATCCCTGAGGGACACCACTTGTGACCCCTCTCCATCTGGATGTCGAGCCATTGACCACCACCCTCTGGATGCGACCATCCAGCCGGTTTCTTATCCACCGAACAGTCCACCCATCAAATCCGTATCTCTCCAACTTAGAGAGAAGGGTGTTGTGGGGGACCGTGTCAAAGGCTTGCAGAAGTCCAGACAGATGATAGCCGTAGCTCTCCCCTTGTCCACTGATGCAGTCACTCCATTGTAGAAAGCCACTAGGTTGGTCAGGCAGGACTTGACCCTGGTGAAGCCATGCTGGCTGTCTTGAATCACCTCGACGTCTTCCATGTGCCTTAGGATAACTTCTAGGAGGATCTGTTCCATGATGTTCCCAGGCCCAGAGGTGAGGCGGACAGGGTGGTAGTTCCCAGGGTCCTCCTTTCTACTCTTTTTAAAAATGGGTGGGATGTTTCCCTTTTTCCAGTCGCCAGGGACTTCACCCGACTGCCATGACTTTTGGAATATCACGGAGAGTGGCTTGGCAACTACATCAGCCAGTTCCCTCAGGACTCTGGGGTGCATCTCATCAGGTCCCATAGACTTGTGTATATTCAGGTTCCTCAAGTGGTCACGAACCTTGTCTACACTTAGAGTGGGAGGGACTTTGTCCCGCAGGTTCCCGTCTTGTGGTCCTTCAAGCTGGGAGGCGTGAGGAGAGAGGCTGGCAGTAAAGACCGAGGCAAAAAAAGAAGAAAAAGTCTATTACAATAAATGACATGATCTAAAGATATTCAGATGAAAGTTTTGTAAGATAAAAGTCTTTTGTTCCTCATGTCTGAATTAGGCACATGTGATGTACTGTGAGAGATGATGTCTTTCCAAAAAAAAATATCTCCTGGGCTGAGAGATACCATAAGTCTAAACAGGAAATTGCTTCATTGCAAAACAGAAGGATTTTTAATCATGTTTTGGGCATAGTAAATATTTAGGTCTTAAGCTTTATTTTGGCTGCCAGGGTGCCGCTTTGTACTATAAAGGACAAACTAGGGGCACTTGCAGATGTTTCCTGAATCTAAGTTTGAACTAAGCTGTCTAGGTTATTATGATGGAGCAATGGTGGATCTCAAAACCAAAGAAGGAGGAAGAAGTATTTCTTATCAGTAGTCTTGCCTCCCTGGTGGCTTTATCAGCCAGGCTTTTATTGACTAGAAAGGCTGACCTGTTCCTCATGGGTGGAAGATCTCAGTGGAGTGCAGTTTTGACCATCCCACGGCCTCCCTTTGTGGAACTGAAACCAGTAAATCACATGTTCCAGTGCTGCTTGGATGAACCTGTCTCCTGCTGTGAGCTATTTATAATTTGTTTGGGCATGCACTCACAAATATTTTTCTGTGATCTAATAATAGCTATTACTGATTGCTTAAATCATTTCAGCTGTTGAATCTGTTTACAATTAAGCAATGATGTACTATTAATGTTGACTTACTGTAGTAAGTCCACAACCTCCAAAATCTGCTACGGTGGCTATGTTTCTCAGTCAAGATAAGGTGATTTAGCTGGGGAAAACCCGCTAAAATACATAGAAAATGAGTATCTGAAAATAAGAAGCAATTTAAATGAAAGGATAGGAGTATAGAAGACATTTATGTGGTTTTGGTTTTTCTCCAATTAGTCATATTGTTATGATTTGCTGATTATGTTCCCAGAAGCCTTTCCTACCCTGGTTACCCAGGTCAGCGTAGCTTTCTTTGCTTACTTTATGTAGAGAGATAACTTGAATTTCCTGGATGAATCTGTAGGTGTAACTTAAAGTATTCAAAGAAATAGTCTTTCCAGTGCAGGATGTCATTTCTAAAGAGTATTTATCAGGACATTCTTAAAAGAAGTGGTTTAAACTGGAGATAATTCTGGAAAACAGCAATGCAGTGCAAGTTCATTGTGTTGGGGCAAGAGGCAAAAGTTGGCTTGTTGCCTGAAAATAGGGGAATGTGGAAAAATTAGCTATTTTACTCATTCACCTTAAAGTTTAATCAAATTAATCCTGTAGTAAACCCAGTTATTTCTCTTGTGCTCCACCTTCCCCCTCTCCTGCCTGGTATGGCCCACTGCGTATGGTGTCAGCAAGCTGCGTTGTCTTTCATGATTGCATAGTCCTTTCCTCTTTAGGATGGTCATGTGGCAAGCACGGTAACTGTTTATCTAGAAAAACGGCATTAAAAATGGGATTACATCTTTTTTTGTTTGCCTGTTTTCAGCTCTGTCTTTTATAGGGAATAAGCAGAGGGAAGCAAGGAGAGGAGCCAGCTCCAGGTGACTGGCCAGCTGCCTGTGGATCAGCACCAGAAAGTGCTCCACAGATTGCAATTTGAAAGCCATTAATATAATGGATAAAGTCTATGAAGCATTTTAAAACCTCCCTTGCTTATAGTGCTGCATTTTATAAGCTAGGTGACATCAAAAGAATTGGTTCTGGCTCAGACCAACTAATAAAAATGGATAAGGCTTATTTTTATGCTGAATATCAGTAAAAGCATGTGCAGAAGATTACATTTAACATTCTGGCTTTTACCCAGAGCACAACAAAGTCTATCTTATCCCCATCCATCAGAACAGAATTTGATGGGTTTGGAGACCCTAGATTTTTGTCTCCTTCTACTGAAGCATGGAGCAGCTTGGACTTGCATGTAGATCATATGAACATGGCATTGCTTACTCTAACTGTTACGTTTCCTGAACAGCTATGAAAAAGGTTGTATAACTATGCACATCATTTAAATAGGGTATTTTAAATTACCAATACTTAAAGCTGATATAAAGCATTAAATGTTGTTGTTATGTCTTACTGTACAAGGAATAATGGAAAGAAATGGGAAGTCTGGCTAATTCCTGAAGTCAGAGAGAGAACAGTGTCTTTCAGAGTGCAGTAAAAATCACATGTAGTTGGTTTTGTGCCTATACAGCTTTAATGATTGTTAATTTTTCTAGTCAAGCACATGTTTATTTAAAACTGATTTTTTTGGTTCAGTAGTCCAGCCTGTACCAGCATTAGCCTCCAGATCTCAACAGCATCCTGTTTATTCTGATCTAGCTTGCCTGACTGACTCCCCAAAGATAAAATTCACTAAGTGAACTTGACAGATTCCAGGCTGTCTCCATATGGCAGGGACTGGGCTGCAGCTTCGGAATCTGCCTGGGATTTAAAAGCTGCTCTCACCTTATTAAGATGGCAGCAGTTACATGCAAGTCAAGTTCGCAGGGGCTTGTTTTAATTCTTCTGGCCTCTGCTTGAGACCAATCCATACCATTTTTTGTGTATGTGAATTAGCCAGAGCAGGACCAGAAGGATGACCTTGCTTTTCTAAACAGCGCATATACCAGCGAGAGATCGGAATTGAAAAGGAATCTGTACTTCAGTTGCTGACAATTTTTTTAAGAGGAGTGTATGCAGTCTGGGCTAAGCAGGTGTTAAATGGACCAGACCACAAGAGATTTCTGAAAAAAGTGGTGAAACAGTGTGAATTTATTTGTTGTCGTGTCTTTCTTCCTGTTGCCGTTGTGTACTAATTGCTTATCTGCTCTTTGTTTTTTAGCTATTAACAAATTAGTATTATTTTCCTATATTAAAAATTTAAAACCTATAGTCTGGCAACATCAAAACAGTGAGCTTTCCAAACTGAATTGCAGGGAGCATTTTTGAGAGTTCGGACCAGCTGAAGATTACAGAATGGTTTGGGTTGGAAGCGACCTTGGAGATCACCCAGTGCCACCCCCTGCCCTGGGCAGGGACACCTCCCACCAGACCAGGTTGCTCCAAGCCCCGTCCAACCTGCCCTTGAACACCTCCAGGGATGGGGCAGCCACAGCTTCTCTGGGCAACCTGGGCCAGGGGCTCACCACCAAGATCTTTCGCTGCATGTTTAAATCATGCTGTGTGTGGCAAATAGCCAAAATCAGTCACAAAAAAGGGGTTCTCATAAAGTGACTGAATATTAGTGAAAGAAAATACTACTGGAAACAAAGATGCACTATGTGTAAAATAAAATATTTGTCGTCTTAATGAGCTTTAGTCAAAAACTTATTATAAGATTTAAAAAAAAAATCTTAGTGTTAGATCTATTATCTGATTATTATTTTTTTTGAGGGAGTTCACAATATTAAAGTAATTTACTCTGGTATGTTTAAACAGATCATCCTTACAATTACAACATTAGCAAGAAAAATTTAGAAAAAGCGCACAAAATATCTTAAGTGTTTGTTCTATAGACACTGCAAAAAATAGTTTATTAAGAAAAAAGTTTAAATTAGAGTTGCTGTATTGGGATTGATGCAATTGTAGAAATAGTTATCTTTTTCTACGAAAATGGAAGTAGAAGTAGAGATTTCCTTGGCTATTCCTGTTATCAGTAGCACGCTGCATACTTGAAAAAGAGATTGAGAATGAACAGCCCTTCTAAATTCTCCTTGTTATACCTTCTTTGTCTGCTATTCATAGTCCAAAAGTGAAGGTGATGATTTGATGTGGTATGTTCAAATTTAAAAAAAAAAAACAAAACACACAAACAACACAATAAAAAAAATAGACTTTTGTGAGTTAAACTTCATATTTAAATTAAAAGTGACTGAGTTGACTAAAACAAGCAATGACATGTCATAATCTCTCCCTATTGATTTTGTTCTTTCTGTGAGGAATAGTGACTATTTCCGCCCTGCCCCGCCACCCCAGATACTGGTTTTAGATTTGGGAGTTTAGTTTTTATAGAGGCACTGAATCAAGCAACAGGGTTTTCTGGTTATCTGTGATTATCTATAGTTCTTGCCCTTGCATCCTTTTCATAGCAGGAAATGAGGATCTTCTGTTGATTCAATCAGTGCTACAGCCTTACCTTCTCTGGAAAGAGCAGCTCTTGAGGAACCCCTGCTCAGCATCTTGGCACTTCCTATTTTATCTGAAGCTGTGTGAATTAGTTTGTGAAAACTGTGATTTTTTTCGCTCAGACACGTTACATGTTTAGTTCTTGAAAATCATCTGTGTCTTCCCGAATGTAATTTGTATTTTTTTTTTCATCTTCAGATAATTTACATTTAGTGTATGTATGGGTCTTGTAAGCACATATAGAAGAAATGTCAATTGAGTCATTATTATGGAAGATGCTCTACAGCAGGTATTTTAAAAGCAAAACTTAAAGTCTGCATGAAAAGAGGCCAAATTCCCACTCAAGGATTTATAATAGCAAATAGGTTAAACTTTTATCTTAGATCTAGTACAATCATCTCTTTCATGATATCCTACTTTCCTGCTGTATGTATTACATGAAGGAAGTTTTAGAGTCTGGCTGAAGTACCAGATACAGGCTATATTAGTGTGTGGGGAGTATCTTTGAGGAAGGGGCCTTTAATGTTGCATTTGCATAAAAAGGCAGGTAGGTTTGATTTTTAATGATACGCTGCAGTCGTGTTGTTAGATCTGTTACAAAATTCACAGACTCTGCCTTTTAGAGCAATTGCAGCAGATAAATGCAGTGCCTCTTACGGACTCATATTTTATTTTACCTACACCTATTTTAGAATTAAAAGCCATAGAGGTACCTTTTGCTTTACGTGTCTTTGGTGCGTCATTGATGGTTTTTTCACATGAATTGTTTGATGCTGCATTTATACATCTCTTGCATTTGGGAAGTGGGAATCTTTTTATTATTACTTTTCTGTCGTATGGACTAGGCAGTAGTATTTCTTAATTCCGCTGACTTAACGGTAAATTGAAATCCAGTATTTGACTGAGCAATGAAATGGCTTCTCCGCTAAACCTGGATGTTAATCACCACGGAATGAAATACAATGAAATGATCGGGACCAGCAGCTCGAGCTCGCTCTGTGAACACCTAGATTGGCTGAAGTGCAGCCGCCTGTCTTTACAGCAGAGCTGGCAGAAGGAAAGGTGGGAGTGTCGCACTTAGAGGATCCCATGGTTATATTGGTCTTGAACTGATGTTAGCATTGCACAGCAGAGAGTAAAAAGGCCTAAAAGGTCTTCAGCACCTCCAGGTTAATCTGGAAAATGAAATCTGGCCACATCTTTGAGGGTTTTTTTTCCTTTTAGAAAGGTGATTTTGGTTTGTGGTTTTTTGTTGTTGTTGTAGGTTTTTGTTTGGTTGGTTTGTTTTATTTATTTTTACCTGGCTGCAATTTTTTTTTGTGAGGTAGTAATAATAAGAAATTGAATAGGTTGGTCAGTTCTTCAAACACTTGGAGATTTTTTTTTTTTTCCTCCAGTTTCACCACTGATCTTCCCAACATTATTGCAGGGTGTGGCATGACTAAACTACAACACACATATAATTGAGATGACCATTTGTTTATCACAGCAATTTGTAATCTGGCGTATTTCATTCCCCTGCTTTTTCCCTTATGTATTATTTTTAGAACGTGGTCACTTTAAATAACAATCAATTTATGTCCCTTTACTTTAAATTGAAGTGGTGCATCTTTTGTCTAATAGTGACATACCAAATATATAAGAAAATTACCAGATTGTAAGGAACTGGTTGGGAACAGAACACACAGGTTTAGGTTATGGTTTACTTTTATTGCCTTTGTTTGTGAATGCAGCTACCTGTAAATGTTACTTTGGCATTGGGAGAAGGAAACATTTTTGTCTTTTACAATGATATAGGATTTGCAGCTCTGACTAAAACACAAAACTTTTTTCCCACGGAAGGTATCCTTGCTGTGAAGGATCTCTCATACACAAGGAGAGATTCTTTTTGTTATACCAATACAAATATGGCTTTTCAAAAGCCATAAGCTGGGATGCTTGAAAGGGACATTGTCTGAGTTTGAACTGTCTTCCAGGAGTGGTCAACACGTTAGTTTTAAAAGTAGAATTAATCCTTTTCCAGAGGAAATCCATTTATCGGTTTCATGTGCAAAAGAAAAGAGAAAGCAATAAATCCCCTTATTCATACTCTCCTTTTGGAGTTGTGCATATTTATATTGTCCAAGTTAGGCTAACCCAGAGAAATACAAGAAATACACCAATTCCTATTGTTAATTAAAAAAATTGATAAGGGAGTAAATAGTAGTAGTTTTTTTTTAGATTGTGTGGTACGGTTTGCTAAATATAGGATAGAAAGACCCGAGGATACTCATCAGGGAACCTTCAGAGTGTTTGCTTCCTAAAGAAGCCTAAGCCCAAGTTGTTTGTGCCCGCTGTATGAACATCTAATAGAATATATAGAGGATGTGGAGCAAAAGTGTCCAGGTGAGAGCTGGCACTGCTTTGTTGGACACCATTGTGTACTCTGAGGTGCAGCAGGGAGTGCTTAGCAAAGTGCCTCTTGACGTAATCCGATTGTCCTGCCCTTAGGTGTTGCTGTGCTGGAGAAGAAAGCAGTTCCTCATAAAACGTGTAAAAGCAGATTGGACGAGATTGTGAGCTTATGGAGACTGGAAGAGCCTCCCTAGATCAGTGTGGTTGGTGGATGATTACATCCTGCAAAGATGGGCTGGGGAGCCTCACTGGCCGTTTTTCTCAGAAGTGGTAACAATGTCTAGTTTTCTAGCCCCCTGCCTGAGTCAGTTTGGTCAGATCAGTTGTAAAGGAGGAGGGCAGTTTCATGGACTGCTTCAAAATGTCTGGTGCTCGAAAAATCAAGCTTTCATGTTGGCTTCTGCAGAGTAATTTTTTGCAGGCTAGTAATGTCAAATTGGTTCAAAACAGGAATGTACTCTCTCCCAGTTTGGTAAGGAACTGGATTTACACATTTCCAGTGAGCAATGGGTTAAAGACAAGTGCGGTGGACAAGAAACTGGCCCAGGTTGCCTTCTGTTTTACATTTTTACTTCGGTTTTCTCTTCTCTGCAGAGATATTAACAAAACAGTTCACTATATTTGGAATGCTAATGGCAGTCAAGTTACATCAAGAGAGGGATCTATTATTAAATTGACAGAATGTCAGTGGCAGAAATCAGCTATAACTTGTTCTGCATGTCATTAGCTCGAAAAATCACATGCAAATTTTTAACATTGATCAAAATTCCATTTCTCGTTGATTTTTGCTGTGCTAGACCTAGGACAGAATAAGAAATTATTCTTGGGCGTAGTTTGGTACGCGACAGAAATTGCAGTGCTTGAAGCCAGTTTTACCTCATGAGTAGTTTACACGTTCATTTCTCCCTTAGAAGTAATGTTTACCTTAGATAGTGAAACCTGGGTGAGGTCTTTTTACATTTAAAAGAGATTTCCCACATATCTGTTTTTGATTGTCATATCCTTCAGTGTGCTTGTCCAAATCCTACCCACATGCCACTATGCAAATGAGGCCCTCCCACATAGTGAATGTTCTGCACAGAAATCATGGAACTGCCTAAGCAGCCTTTTTTTCCTCTTAACAAATAGAATCCTAAAAAATATTCTAAAGAAAGTAGGATTCTGCCCACCAGCTGAGGATAATGCAGGGGCACCTTGAAAGCGTGTTGTTATATAAGCTGCTAGGAAGAAAGGAAGCAAAAATGGCAAACTTTTGCTGCAGCTTTAGAAAGTTGCAGGCTGCTTGAGATGGAAAATAAACTCATTTAATTCCCTTAAGCTACTGATTATATTTAAGTCAATAATAAACTGACACAGACGTAGCTGGCAAACCTCTACATCCTTGACTGAAGAAAATTGCAATGATAAGACCAGGGTAAGAATCATTTGCTCTTAGCACTTTTCCAAAGCATCAGCTATAGTTACCTTGTTGGGGGTGATGCTTCTCACAGTACTAGTAAAACGGATTAGTTGATTGTGCTTTAATTTGCAGTTTAATATAGGCTTAATTTGCTGTTAATTAATCAAATTAAATTTTAAATTTAATTTGTTTAGAAAAGCAAGCTCTGCTGTGTTGGCCAATCCCAGAAATGACCAGTGTAGCTCTTTCACACCTTCCTTGCTACCTGCTCGGTGTATTCCTTTGCTGTCTTCTCGCGAATCCTTTTGTCAAGTGATCCATTTGTGAATGTTTTGTATGTCCTGTTTTGAGAACGGCTTTGTTTCTGAGGAAGCTCCAGGAGCTCCTATATGTGTGTTCACGATGAGAGAACTGTTAACAGGGGAATTGATAATCTTTGGGGGTTTAAAGTGGTAGATGGATGTAAAAAGGTGCCTGCATCACGAATTGTTTTCTATAAAAATTTGTATATTTAAAAACCAAAAACTAAATCAGTGCTGTGAACAAAATCTAATATCGTAGCTCAAACAAGTATTTTCAAAACTTTCCTTGTTCTGTTACAATTTACACTAAAACAGTCATGTTAGAAGCTGGCTTCTTTTATTTATGTGTTGCAATCTTACGTTCTGTTCTTATTACTCAAAATGAATTAAAAATGACTGAGAGTTTGCTGTTTGATTTTTCATAGGTCAGTGATTGGTTTCCATATGTTGAAATAAGTAACTATTTAAAGCCATCTGTTTCCTTTGCAATTAAAAGTAATACTATTTTCACTAGTGTTAAGCATTTAACTGATACTTAAAAAAAAAAAACTGGCTAAATTTAAGTTGATCTTTTTGACATTATTCAAATAACAATATATGATGTATTTTTAAAACTGTAGGTCTTTTTTACTGTTAATATTTGAGGTATTATCTGTATCAGGAAATCAACTAACTGTTACTAAAAATAAGTCTGATACACAAAATTGAACAAGAAAGCCTCACCCTCATTAGCTGAGTGGGATGTCAGCAATGTATAGGCCTTAGTCAGGTCTTTTGTTTAAAGGTAAGTTTTTCTAAGAAGTGTGCTAACCAGAAAACAAATTTGTATTGCCATTTTAACATAGCTAAAAATTAGGAAAACATTTACTTGAATCAGAAGTTCTGTCTGCCTCTCACTCTTGCTTGTGATGGTGCAATTTCACTGCTAAGTTTTGGATGTAACTGATATCATCAGCTTGTTCCTGGGAAAGCCATAAAATCCTGAGTCAGGTCACTTAGCAGTCAAGTGGAAGAGAAAACTGCTTTTCAGCTATATTGTGTTGCTTTAAATTGCAAATGTCTTTGTATTTGTGTCAGGTTTTTTTTCGTTTTGTTTTGGTTTTAATCCCGATGTTGCACTTTCTGTGTTAGAATCTAAGATTTATATTTCTTGGACTGTTTAATGTTTTCTTTCATTCGCCTTCATAAATAGTAATGACTAGCTTATGTATATCCGGGGAAGTGAGGCAAAAAGCCCTTGAGTGTGCCAAGTCTGAAAAAATTTAAATTAGTGCATCAAATGTTAGAAGAGGAGGAATTAAGGCTCTTATCAGCTAACCATAAGCCAAGAATCTTTTAAATTCTAACAATGGTTTGGTAGATACAGCTAAATCTATCTTTACTTAAAAAAAGACAATGGTGGCAGGCGTGTGGTTCAAATCAAAAGGTTTCAGCTCAATGAAAGCTATTTAACATGTTATTCTAAATCCACAGAAAGGCAAATCTTTATTCCAAGGTGTAGATCATTTCTGTTAGGGGAATCCCACAATTTTTAATGAACGTTTTTCTTTTTCTCATTTCTAATTAGCTTCAGTGCTTAGATTCCAGTATGCTAGCCTTCAACACTGAGATTTCTGATGGTAATAAAGCACTTGAGGTGGTATTTAATTAGAGTGGAGTGGTGATAGGAAAGACCTGAGCAGGGCTGAAATACTAATCCTTTTGCATTGCTCAGTGTCCCCTTGTGATTGTGATTGATGAGTTGATTTCTCTTTACAACTTCATTTGCATCATGTGGTAATACCCGCAGGCAGAGGTGCTGTGTATTTCTGGCTGAGAGCTCACCATTAGTACAAGCTAATGTGTTAAATGGGGTAGAGGTAGGGTGAAGAGCTCTCCTAGCTCTTAAGCAACCTATTAAATAACTGGCTTATGGTGGGTGATGTGACTCCCCATGTAAACACTAGTGCGTATAATATCTTTATCTACTTTTACCTTGAAATTATGCATTCCCCCATCCAGTATCTGTCCTACCCTTTCCCTCTTCTCTATCTCAGTTACTGCGTTAAAATGATCGTGCCAGGTAGTGGCTGCTCTGAGGAAAGGCTTTAGAGCTTTCTTTGATTCTTAGAGGCAAAATAAATTGGTCAGGACTTTCTTAAAAATAGATAATTTCCTTATAACTAGAATTCTTTGTTACTGAAATTTTGTCTCCAACTGGAAGCTTCTGTAATGGCAGAGCTGTTTCT
Source organism: Larus michahellis (assembly GCF_964199755.1). Taxonomy (NCBI): domain Eukaryota; kingdom Metazoa; phylum Chordata; class Aves; order Charadriiformes; family Laridae; genus Larus; species Larus michahellis. The sequence continues at coordinate 14,889,462 of NC_133903.1, read as the reverse complement.
TGTTTGGAACCAAGAGGTTTGTAGTGGGACTATCCAAGCTTCTTATGCTGTCAGTCTGCTTGCACGGAAGGGTACAGAGTCATCACCACTTTGTCCATCAAAATTGGCTTTCCTGTAAGCAGTTCTGACCTGCTTGCATCTGAATAGATCTCCATATCAGTGCGCAATATAGGCATTTCCAACAGTGAATTTCTACTGGATTAGTATAGTCATAGTAGTATAATATATTTGCTCTGGCAACACTGGAAGCCAAACAATACCCTGGGCTGTATAAAAACAGGAACATAGGCAGTAAATTGAGGGAAATGATTATCAGCCTTTACTGGGTACTTGTTAAAACACATCGAAGATATTTGGCCCAGTTTGGGGCCCTCCAATACAAGAAAGATTTGATCAACTGAAGTAGGTTCAGCAGAGAGCCCCCAAGATGTTCATGCAGCAGAGCCCATGCCATGTGGCAAGAGGATAAGGGAACTGTACTTGTTCAGTCTGGAAGAGAAGGCTCCAATATGACATAACAGCAGCCTTTCAGTGCCTACAAGGAGGTTTTCAAGAAGACGGAGCTAGTCTCTTCACAGAGGTGCACGGTGGGAGGATAACAGGCAACACACATTAGAACTAGAGAGGTTCCAACTAGCTACGAGTGAAAACTTTCCCCATGAGGGAACAGGTTGCCTGGAGAGTTCGCACAGTCTCCGTCCTTGGTAGTTTTCAAAAAATGTCTAGACGCTGCCCTCAGGCCCTGGCTCTGATCACACTTGAGCGAACCCAGCTTTGGGCAGGAGGTTGGGCTAGAGACCATAGCATGAAGGATGTAGTTAAACATTCTTAACTTCCATAGCCAGATACTTTCTTATTTTTCAGAGCTGATACATGTTGTCTAAAACACAATTTAAAACTAATTTCTTACTGATTAAATTGGATAATCCAATGTAGCATGGATGTGCAAATCTTTAAAACACTGTCTGTGCCTTCTAGGCTGTCCCACCTATTGCCTCTCTGTCCCTTCAGGGACAGAATTGGTCTAGCAGCCACTTTCTACTTACCATTTCTCCCCTGTCTCTTTAGTGAGTAGAATGCTCTTGACAGCCTTTTTGGTTTTAAATCAAAGGATTATTGAATCTAAACAGAAGGGAGGAAATATTTTAAATCTATGTAAAATAACAATCTTATGTGTGCACGTGTATAACCGAAAGGGTTACCATCCCTTCTGTTGAGAATTTAGGCAGATTTCAATTTTCCAACCACTGCTAATTTCTCAGGTCAAGTATTTATTCTTTTGCAGTCTTTCTCCTCATGTGACCGAATGTGTGTTTTTAAGCTAGCAAGCGTATTTGGTTTCTTTGAGTTCATAAGTGTAGACTTCCAAATCTAGTTGTCTTGGCTCACATTTGAAAATAAATTGGTACCATGAATGGTTCTTGCGAAAAGAATAGTTATTGCATATTTTCCTGATTACTGGTGAAAGGATATTGCTGAACCATTGTTCCTTACCTTACTTGTTTTTCCAGAAGCCTGCTGTTAAATGGAAGGAGTACCCAGACAGATTGTTGCAGAAATGACTGTGGTGCTTTAAGAAGCTCTCTAGCTGGAGGCTTACAGTCCTCTGGTTGATACAGCAGAAATGTATTATGTACCCAGGCTTTGTTTGATTCAGTGGAGAAGTGGGTTGCATATAATGAACCATTTTTGAGCTCCAAAAAGCCAAACCAGCTGATAGTGCAGATGCATGTAAGGAGCTCCCAAATTTCTTCTGAGCTTGCAGATGGTGATATGTTGGGCGTTGTCATTTCCTTGCTGATCATCTGACTGCAAAGTGAAGTATATTCATATAAACAGTACACATCCCAAAATTTAATCTAACATGGTATCTCAGTAACTAGGTCAAACTTGCTGCACCGTAAGTGTGCTTCTACTTCACTGTTCTTGCTCAATTCCGTCGCTTAGAGTTAAAAAGCTGTAACAATTTCTGCAAAGCAAAAGCATTGACATGTGAAATGAAAAAATAAGTTCAGCAGAAATATGTTCATGGAACATAGTTATCTCTTAAAAATGAAACGCAGCTTTATGCAAAGAGTCTACACAAATTGCCCTATTACTTCCAAATACTTTCAGTGCTTTGTCATTTACAGCAACATGCAAAAAGTTTGAATTGTATTTGAATCTAAAACGTTTGTATTCTATTGAACTTCTAGTGAACTGTTGTTGTGGGGAAAGGACTTCCTTGTTGGAGATCAGCCTCCAGGTGTCTGTATTTATCTAGTTAATTTCTTGAAAACGTCTAAAATTCCTCTTTTGGAAGAGATGGTCACTGATAAAACCTTGCAGTTTCTGTAGAGAAGCAGTTGTGTTTGTCAGAGATGATCCTGTACAATAAGGTTTCCTGGGAAGTAGAAGTTTCATACCTGAAAAGGGAGATTAGTTGAAGATAATTATTGATGAATATTGGAATATCTTCTACTACTGTTTTTCAAAAATGTATTTTGATGACAGTTAACCACATTAACTGGATCGAGTAGACTGGAAGTACAAAATGGCAATATGCATACTTATGAGTATCTTCACCAACTTCTGATTAATTTTATTTTTATGGCAGATACTTTTTCCTGTTCCTGAAGGCATATGTAAAAGCTACTTTTCGTATGAGTTCTGTTAGGTTGTTTCCTAGATTGCAGTTAACATGCAGCTGACTAATGGTACCTGCCTGGCAAATGCAGTTGTAGAGGGGTTTGTTAGCGCTGTATTAATTATTCTTTTATAATTCTGAAGTAATTTGTACTTCAAAACTCAGTGTTATTTGTAGATGAACCACAGGTGATTTTTAAATAAAACTTGACTGAGATTATTCTCAAAAAAAAAAAAAAAGGACAGAAATTACTGTAAAAACTTGCAGACAAATAAGGGAATTTGAGGACCTGCAAGTTATAGTATTAATGTGGAGTTGTTTGCTTCAGAAAGTTGCATTGCTTAAGGGAAAGCTTACTTTCACTGAGATCCCGCACAGACTGTTAGATGCTCTGCTTTTAATTTTAAATTATTTGACTTTTTCCTTTGTGTAATTCTATTTAAAAACTCTTTTCGCCTAAGGCAATGGAAAACACCATTTAGCTGGGCTATGTGGGTCAGTAGTAGCTTGCTAATTTATTTATTTATGATTATTATTTTAAGTGAAATTGTGCAATGATGTTACTCTCTCAGATTGACAGAATGTAAGATGTTAGCCAACAAATTCTAGTAGCAAACTATCCTTTTAAATTTCTCATTTATGTATGTAAGAAATCGAAGCAAAATGTATTAAATTGTTAACGCCCAAGAGATACGTAAATCAGGATTTAAGCTTAGGATTTCTTCACCCTCACTCTGACTTTTCTGCATAGAGCAATAGAGACGTTTACAATGTGTACTGTTTATATTCTTTGAATGAATGTCATATTCTCTGTTTAATTGGAAATATTTTTTATCAGGATTTGTTTGCTTCTGAAGCATGTGAGAAGTCTTGAGTTCAAGTTATTTAACTTGCATTCAGTCTGTATTACTAAAATGTAGTTAAAATAATAATTTGAAAATTTTATTTTCTAATCCTTATTAGCAAACAACATTTTCAGATCAATTTACTCTGCTTCATAATTCCCCATTGAATTTGATTCTTAGTTTGATACCATGAACAGATAGAGATATATATATATATATATGCGCGCGTGTGTGCGCATGACATTAAAATTGAATTTGGCTGTGCATTGCCGTTCTTAATTGGTGCTATTAGTCACTGCAGACCTTGTTATTGGAGGATTTCAATTTTCTTTTTCAGCTTTTGTTAATTTAAATTAGCTCACTTGCTTTTTTGTATTTTGGTTGGGTTGGTTTTTTTTCCCCTACTATTCTTCAGAACCGTAGGCAGTGGAAATATGAATAGCTGTACAATTTAAGAATCCATTTTAAACATTGAACTTTTTTGTTACTCCATGAAGTCGGTTGGCGAGCAGTGAACCCTTTGTGGTTATTTACACAAGGTGGTTAATACACTTACCGCTTCACCGAGACCAGCAAATGAAAAGTGTGATAGTTGTGTCAAGTTCCAAAATATCTTTTCATCCTCCAGATCCTGGATCAGTTGGCTACAATGGTATCTAGAAAAAAGGGGAGCAGGTGAAAGCATTTTCTAAATTGTACTAGTCCTGTAGCCTCAGATTTCTGCTCAGAATAGTTCACAATTACATAAGATATTTTGCATGAAAGTTAAGGTGTGTATATGAAGGTCATCCATTGCTTTTCACCTTCATACTTATGTGTAGTTACTGAGTTACCATGTCAATCAGGTAGCATTTTGCATCTACTGTACTCTCAATTGTTGCAATAAATACTAAATGGGAGAATCGGATTTCTGCAAGCAGGTGTAGAAAGAGGATGCAGAGGAAGTCAAATAAGGACGACATGAAGAAGGTTGAGGGAGGTTTAAAAGATAGGGAAAATTAAATGAGGATCTGAATGAGAAGAGAGGAGAATTCACTAAAAGGCTAGGCAAAATAAGCTCAGTACATTTGCAGAGGTAGACTTCTGCCTTTTAGGTCCCTATTTTGGAGCCTAAATTCTGTTTATACAGTCTTCATGTCTTCTGAGGTGGGTTGAGTCTGCCAAAGCGCGTGCTTGACGTATGTGCCACTTCACAGTTTCGGTTCCTTTCCCAGAACAAAAATCATGTTTCTGCATTTTTGTTGTTGTATTTAGTCTCTGACAGCTGAAAACTGGTTTATTTCTCATGGATTATATAGTGATCATTTTTCACTGTTGTTCAGATAAGCCATTAAACATATGTAGAAAAAACATTTTAGTAAAAGCCTATCGAGTTTCTGTGTTGCATTGCTCAAACACCTTTTCTGGAGCACAATCCTTCACATACCTGATTCCACTAAGTCTGACAAAAATCAGTAGGCATTAGTGAGCTCATAAATTATTGTTCCTTTTTAAATGTGCTCTTAACTAGTAGAAAGCAGGTGATGTTGCTTTACTCTCAAGAAAATTAGCAACACTCTCATTATACCTATTGCTGCTTCAAGGAAAATGTCTTTCCTTTAACATAGGCAGACTTCAGAAGAACAGAAGTAATTGACAGTACACTTTATACTGTAACTATGAGCTCAGGCGTACTGGGTGTGCATTAAAAAGACAATGGAATAGATTAGTTTGAGGGTATAATACATATAAAAATTGTTCTATACAGATATCAGAATATTAAATAAAAAGAAAAGGCTTCATAAAGTCTCATATAATCCCTCTTGGCATTGGCATATGAGTAGGTATTCAGGTTTTTTTCCTTTAAGTATGCTGATATGATTAAATTTAACTTGACACAAGTGATGTACTATACCATGTGATTGTAATATTTAAAAGAAAAACCACTTTTCTGATTGAATACCTGCTAGCTATCAATTTCTGTGTAGCAATACCTAACCTGAATTTCTTTTGCAGCTAGAATGCTAACACATTTGCTGTATTCTCCATCTGGCTAGGTGTGCACTCAGCAAATATTGAACTGTTTCAATATTTTTCGATATCTTGTTTAATCTAGTGTTCCTAGTATAAAAGGCACCCAGTTCACTTCACATGGATTAAAAGCAAATTTCAGGCTGTAACTCTTCTCTCCCAGCGTAGTCTATGTAGCTGCTTATTTTCACTAATTCTAGAGTTTGGATGCTGTGGCTGTTATACATGCTGCTGCACTGCGTCAACACAAATGCTGTTGGATGTGGTTGCTGTAAATTAGCCGTATGCTCCTGGTAAATATGCCAAAGTTTTTCTCGATGCTATTTCAGTTTTGGAAATACCTTTCCTTCCACCAGCCCTCTCCTCCTTACACACAGAGGCACAAAATAAAATTGTAAACTAAGAAAGATCATTTGTACCCAGTCCCACAAGTCTATAATATTTAAAATAATATATCATTCAAAACAATGGTTTTTAAACTTACCAGGGTTAAGCACCTGGCATATGGCAGAGACCAGCTTTATAGCAAGATTTGCTACCATATGTATATATTCAGTCTTGTAAAGAAGGACTAGTAAAAAAAAAAATAAATCTCTAGGGAAGATATGCGGGGAGAAGCAATATAGTTCTGCAGATTTGAGGTGAGTTTTAGTCCCTGTCCTATAGATGAGGAAATGAAAATAGAAAGACAACTTGGCCATTCCTTCCATAGTAACAGAAGCTTTTCAGAGATTTAACAAAGCAGAACTTACCAATCAGTATAGTCAGTGAAAGTCTTTCCAATGCTATAGGAACCATTAAAGGATTTTTTTCATTTTCTTCATAACTGCAGATTCATTGTAGCACTCTATTAATACAGACTTTTGTTTATTTTCAGACAGTTGTGACATTCAGCAGTGTTTGGAAATATATTTTGCATTGCATAGGCAAATCTTATTGCCATTTTTATCTCATCAGTGAGAAGAGCTTTACCTTTCTTCAGTATCGTGGCTTAGTTTGCTAATGACAAACATTGTTGGAGTAAACAGTTACTTGTTAATGCTCTAACAGCATCTTAACATAAACATTAACTGAAGTACACAAATGATCTCGGCGATAAACAAGCATAGCAAAGTGTAGCTGAGGCAGGAAGCCAATCTAGCTGTTCCTTGTGCCCAATGATATTTTGATAGTCATTTTAATCTTAGAAGTAAATAACATTGGAGAGCATGTTCCATCATTTCATTGTAGTGCCAAAAAACGAATGCTGCTTTAATTAGCATTAAACAAGATGGCATTGCTGTGTTAGTTGGTCCTTGCAGCTCAGGTCATCTATGTTCCATCAGAAATGACAAAAAACTTTTGGTGGAAACTTTAAAATTGAACAGAGGTGGGAAATGGGCACTGTCTGTGGTAAAATAGTTAATTTCTAGATTCTTTGTATTTTTAGTTTTTCTGAAAATTTAAAGAAGAGAAACAGCAGAATGGTGAATTTCTTAATTATAAAATTGTATTCAGCTCCGTTGAAATAACTTAATTTTAATCAAAAGTTTGTGGGTGTGAAGATCACAGTTCTTGTCTCTTGCAACTGATAAGTGTGAATTGTGGATGTATTGAATTCATAAATATTCTGCCAAATTTTTTCAAAATACTGGGGCCAGGCATTTAAAACCAAAAATTCTGCCTACTGAAAAGTTACAGGTAAAATGCAGAATATATGCAATTTCCACATACGTTTGGACGTTATTGCATGGTATCTCCATGAACAATGCACACATGAGTAGGGATTTTTTTTTTATGGGAGGAAAAAAAGGGAATAATAGAATTTCATTTAAATTTAAAAGTTTTATGGTCTATGAACAATCTGCTTCTAAGGGCAAAACACAAGGCACTTGCTATTTAATATAGATTACGTTTCTGTGTTTTAATACCTTTATTATATACAGACTAAAGCTGAAAGGGGTTCAGTGAATGTCCAATGAACTGCATTCCTCAAACTGTTATTCCATGATGCCCATGGTGCAGAACTTTGCACTTTTCCGTCTTGAACTGCATAAGGATTCTGATTCCCCAGTCCTCAGGTTTATCAAGGAGTCCCTGGATTGAGGCTCCATAGTTTAGTGTTACCTGTAAATTTGCTGAGGATGTACTCTTTCTCATTCTCCAGGTTGTCCAACAGTGTAAGACCCAGTATTGACCCTAACATATTCAACTTACTACTGGGCTTGAGTCAGACATTAAACCGTTGCTCTTAGAGCCTGACAGTCCAGCCAGTTTTCCATACGACAGTCCAGCTCGTCCTTCCTCAGCTCTCAACCGGGAATGCTATGGGAGACAGCATTAAAAGCTTTATTGCAGTCAAGGCAGGTTGTATCTGGTGCTTTAACTTTGTCTGTGTAGCCAATTGGTTTTGTTTTTTGAAGGCAACCAGGTTGATCAAGCGCTATTTTGCCCTGAAAAATCCATGTTGACCATTTCAAATTACCCACGTCTCCTTTGTGTGCTTGGAAATGGATTCTAAAAGGAATTCATGCTCCATGATCTTTATGTACCTTACTACATAAAATCAAACTCTTAAATTTACCTGGTTTAAACAAAATGAAACAAAACAACTCCCACTAGTTCATTTGGGACAGTTTTACAGTAATCATTATTGCTTAACCTGGCTAGTTCAAGTGAACTGGCTTTTAAAGCAGCCCTGTATACTTTGATGTTTGCAAACGAATAGCTAAGGAGGTATGATCTGCGGTCAGTTTTGCTGCTAGTAATAACTGATTAGGTACACAGGAAACTCTGATATGGTTTCTCCAGCAGAAAAGACCTTCAGTATGTTGTCTCTGCATGTGACTGTGTAGGTTCACCACTTTCTATTGCAAACAAAGTGATAAGTCCGTTAGGAAACCAACTGAAAAAGCAGTTTATTTGAGATGCTCTGGATGAGGCAGCATCTGTAAATTGGGAATAACTTGTGTAACTATTAACCTCAGCTAGATTAAATCGCCCAATTTAGACACTTTTAAAAAACACAGCTGTATCCAATCCCAACCTCCTGAGAAATTCAACTAGTTTTTCAGAGTAAATTGCAATTGAGATGTTGAATTCTACTTTTAAACAAATTTTAAATGAATAATTTTAGCTATGTTACAAGAATTTTTCAGATTTCTAGAAATGATCTGGCTGTCAAAAACGATACACCTGCAGCTGGTTTTGATTGCTGTTCAGTTCCCCTCTGCCAGCTCTAATCTTTTGCAGTGTTCAATCCTTGAGCAATAAGGTGGCATTTAGAGAAGTTTATTGACTCAAATTCTGGAAACACTTATGTTTGTGTGTAAGTTACAAGGTAGGAATAGTCTCAGTGGAGTCTGGAAGAAAGGCTTACAAAGCACGATGCGGGGTTGTGTCAAGACCAGGCATAGTCCTGCTACACAAGCATGATTCATCACCCGGGCTAGTGTATCTGGCTTCTCAGAAGCACTAGTACATCCTAGTAGAACAGTCTTGCCAATGCATCTCTGCTGCTTCCACTGCTTGAGCTATGAATAATATTTTTGTCTGCAGTTATAAAAGAAGGCCCAATGGCTCTTGCTTTGCAGACCCGCAGGCTACGTGGTTGCAGTGCGTGTTTCTTTCCATTCATGCACAACACCAGTTGTGCTAGCTCCGAGATGTGTGTTGGCTAGATTGTAAGAACAGACTGATGTTTTTACTCTTTCCTGTAAAGGCCTGTAATTTACCACTTGGTCTATGTTGCCTTCATTCTTGCAAATTGAGAGATTTAAGATTATTAAGAAATGATTTCTCAGGACAAAATCATTTATGTCAATATAGCATAATATACGTCTGCTGCTTTGTCCTTTTTCTCCAGCTCCCGTTGATTGTTTCTTCAGTGCATTAACCTCTCACTTCTTTTGTCACAATTACTTGTGAACTGATACACTTCAAAAAACCCGTATCTTCAATCAGTATTGCAGTAAAAAAAATAATAAAAAATCGGCTTTTTCAACCACTTCCTTAGGTACTGAAAAATAAGAAAACGGATATACTAGCCTTAGGATGTGGCAGTGATTTTTCAATAAATTAATATATAAAATAGAATAAAATTTCATTTCAGTAGAGAAATTGCAGATAAAATTTGAAATCTTATATGCCTGTAGTAGGTATTGTTTTAAAGGTGATGCAAAGGCAGACAGAAATACACCTTTCTATGGAGACGTAGATGTCCCGGCAGTGTTCCTCTACATGTGGTGAAAATGGTGACATTTGGCAGAAAATTAAGACATTAATAGTTCATAACATTAATTTGCATTGTTTGTGAAACTGTTCTTGGCTTGCATGCACTGTAGTGATTCCCACTTTCACACTGCTCTGGCTGTGGATTAAACAAATGTAAATATATTTTTCTAAGAAAGCATTCCAAATCCATCTCAAAGAATTGAGCTAGAAGTTGTAGCTAGTCTCTTCCTTGTCAGTAAATCCTTTATGAGGAAAGTCATTGAATAGGATAAAAGTATAAAATCCATTTTGAAGCTGTTCTGCTACTGTTGAAATCACATTGAATCATAGAATAATTTAGATTGGAAGGGAACTTCAAAGGCCATCTAATCCCAACATCCTTTTTAAATCAGGGGTAACTACACAGATCAGGTTGCTCAGGGGCTTGTCCAGTTGAGTTTTGAAAGTAAGATGCCACAAACATTCTGAGCAGCGTGTTCCTGTGCTTGATTTCCCTCATATTTGTCATTTTATTCTTTATAGCCAGCCAGAATGTAGCTTTCTGCAATGTTTGACAGTTGCTTTTTGTCTTTCACTCTGTACCTTTGAGAAAGGTCTGGTTCTGCCTCTGTAACCATCCAATAAGTTGGAAAAGATGCAATTAAGTTGTCTGTTAGTGCTCTCTTCTGCAGGCTAACCCAGCTCCCTCAGCCTCTCCTCATGTGTCGTGTGCTCCAGCCCTCCAGCTGTCTTAGCAACCCACCTCTGGACTCTCCAGTTTGCAAATATATCTCCTGTCCTGGGGGACTCCAGACTGGACATAGTGTGCCAGATGCTCTTCCACAAGTGCTGTGCAGGGAGCCATGACCTCTTTCCTCCACCTGCTGACTATCCTTTTGCTAACAGCCCTCTGTGTGGTTAGCCTTTTTTGTTTCAAAGGCAGACTGCTGATTCCTACCTAACTTACTGTTCACCAGGACTCTCACACATCCCTTTCTGCAGAGCTGCTGCCTCCCCAGTCAGTCCGCAGCCTGTACCAACGCATGGCGTTATTCTGTCCCAAGAGCAGGACTTCGATCAGGTTCTTGTCAGCCCATTCCTCTAGCTTCTTGAGACCCCCGTAACTGCTCCCCCCTGTTTGCTTTCATGCATGAACTTGCATTCTGACACTTCATACAAGTCTTTTATGAAGGTCTTCAACAGTTTGGGACCTGGTCTTGATGCCCAAGGGATGGCACTCATAGCTGACTGACAGATTTCTAAATGTTGACTGCTACTTTCTTTAAAGGCCAGCATTCCAGGCAGCTTTTTATGCGCCTTATATGTTGTCAATCCAATCCTTTTTTTTTTTTTCTTTTTTTCCTATTTGGGTACGAGGATGCTGCATCATCTTCTTCAGTATGGTCCAGTAAAGGTGTAAAATAAGATTAGGTGGACATTCCTATATTGCCTTGTGGGAAAGGATAAGCTCCTTTTATACCTTTCTTTTGAAATGTTTTAAAAATCAATTCTCATTGTGAAAATAAATCGTGGATACACCTGCTGAATACTCCAGATTCTCTTCCTATATGGGTCTTCAGACAATTTTGGAGACTTGTCTTTCCAAAATGTGATGTAAAAATCTTCCCGTGTATTTATAAAAGGAAAATATTGGTTGACTGAATAGAAGGTTGAGCTGTAGTTGAAAAGACCTGTATAAAATACCAAAGAGTCAGAGTCGGAGAAAGGGAGGGATAGGCAGAAAACTTAAGTTAAAAAACCAGAAAGATTTAGGTGGTAATGTGGAAGCAAAACAAATCAATGTGCCAGGGTCACGTCCATTTGGGCCATTGAGAATAGCAGGAGAAAGAACTGTCATGCAGGACGAGGAAAGCTAGTGTAATAAATCACAGCGTCATAAAAGTAGTAGAAAGTTTCAGCAGTGACAAGTGGAAAGAATGAAGGTGTCAGAGAATGCTTTCTTCATGTGTCTCTATACATCCATAATACTGTGTGGTCTTGAATGCAGGCAGGAATTCAGACTAGGACTTAGTTTTTGGTAAGTTGCTTGCTGCCTTCTGTTAAATGTAAGTAAATGTATATAACCTAGTTACTTTGTAGGGTGTTTTGACATTTCATTAGTTAATCTGTTCCATACTTCAGGCACTGACACAAAATGAACATTTCAGTTTCAAATGTATACGTAGTGGTAGCAAGACCACAGATTTTTACTGGAATGTAGTGTGTTATATGTGAAGAGGACCAAAAGTGAGGGTTTTTTTCTGTGATGGAGAAAAGAGGTGGTACTTTCTTGCTAAGGTAGTAAAGAAATTCTCCTTTGCTTACTTACTATTACCTTTTCCCCTATGCTTTCTGAAAAAAACTTATTTTGCATTATCTTACTTTTGAGGATACCCTTCTTTTGGAATGAGATTGGTTTTTAAATGAAATCTGAATTTGGCTTTGTACTGAACCTTCCAAAAAAGCGAGATGGCTGGAGAATTCATTTTGTATGATTGCAGAAGCAAATGATCTGAGTCAAGTGGCCTGGTCAGATAATTAAGCTACAGCAGAGAAAGCTCGCAGAGTCAGTCAGTTGTGATTATCGGTCCAGTGTGGTTGGATGTCTGATTCCTTCTGAAAAATTTGAAGTGGCTGCTTTTATTATCATTAATAGGGGAGTGCAAGCAACAAATCTGGAAGAATTACACTGCCGCTTTAAAGAAATCCAATATATTTCAGTCGGAATGTAAGTTTAACAATGAATTGATGACTGTTTATCTGCTGTTCTGCGCACCCCCTAGAATTTGAACATTTGTAAAAATAATTCCCACGTTATATATTTGCTCTGTTTCTGAATTCCTGTGTCTGTAGGTAGTCTGCGACAGAGCGGCAATAAATGTGTATTCTTTGGGGCTGTCTTAGTTTTTGATTTGTTCTTTCTTTACTATGTGATTTAATTAGAAGTTTAATAACTTTAAAACTACCTCCAGAGCATCTAGGAAAGTTCCTTTAATAGTCAAGCATTAAGTTGCTTAAAGCGCCTCACAGAACTAAACCTTGGAAGCATTTCTGAAATATTTCCCCTGCTAAGCAAGAGGGATGTCATGAAATGAAACAAAAAAGGAAACAATATTTCATTTGTGTGGAAGGAATAAAGTACATTTAATCTAAAACAGGCGAGTTCAATATTGATGGTTTACTTGTGGAGTTCAGCAATTTTAAAATAGAAATCTTATTGGTATTAACTCTACCACATGTAGGATGAATTAATCACATAGAAATGCACACGTGTTACTGAACATCGTAGCTATCAAAATGCCGAAGCGCTGGAACTTTAGGGGGCTTTGTAACTTCGAATACAGCCGTCTTAATTTTAAAACAAAAATGTTCAGCTTCCGGCAACTTAGATAGTAGCATTTCTAATGTTTTTTAAACAGCTATTAATGTAGTCAAGCTGTGTTTTTTCTTCTTCTGTGTGTAATCATCTGCTCAGTGGTGCACTCCATAACTAGTAGCAGGAGACAGAGGAGTGGCCTGCTGTGATTGATGGGGCGAGGCCCAGCAAACTGAAAGAGTCCCATCTGGATTAGGTTTTGGGAGCAGTCAGATGTTGCGAGGGAGGTCAGTAAGCCTTGCCTTAGCTCCCCCTCCTTCAACACCCCGATCATCCACACTCGTGCACACACATTGCTCACACACCCTCATCCATAATTGATGCTTGCTTTGGGCAGATGCTGTATGGCCTGGGACTAGAGCAGCTGCTAAGTTTATGGAGAATAAAGGGAGCAGGATGGTACAGCAGGTATTTTCACTTTTATTTTCACTTGAAACTCTTGATTTTAGTCAAGCCAGGGCATTTCTTTTATCCAGCTGCACCGCTGCATGCCAGGCTTCTGAGACGTGTTTTGTTGTTTAAGTCTGAAGGAGGGCAGACAATGGCGGTGATTATGTATCTCTGCTGTGCTTGATGTATCTAACTGAGCCGTTCTTATAACCAGCAGGTTTACAGAGTAATGTTGCATTTTTCTTCTTTGTTTCCGTGCCCTAAGGACATGATGCAGTTTGCCTCATTTAACTACAGTATGAGAGGCTTTCTCTAAATGTGAAATATCTCTTGCCAAAGAAACAAAACGCACCAAACAGAAAATAGAGTAAAACAAACAATAAACTGTTAGTTTGACTTTAAAATGCAGGCAAGCAGAAAGGTTTTCATTGAATACATTTTTATGCTACAAATGTGTTTTTAAAAAGGAACACTGCATAAGTAATGTTTTCTGTGCTCTGTCTTTTGTGTACAAACATAACAAGCTTCCTTTATTACGTTTTGACACTTTTCATGCGTTTCTTAATTATGAAATCCTTTCAGAGCAGAGGATGCTGAAAAGGCATGTTGAGATCTGAGATACTAGCAGCATTTTAAATTCTAAGCTTTTCTTCAAATGGAGCGATATATATGGCATAGGAGCGACTTCACTTACCTGCATCATCGGAGTGCTTTCTTTTTTTTGTTCTTTAGACTTCAGCATTTAACCAGAAAGCAATAAATTTGATTTTATACACTGCCACGTAAAGCATATTTTTCAGTTGAAATGTGGTTTTCATTAAAACTCAGGCCAGAACATTTAGCAGAGCCTGACTGTCTGCCATCCTTTGTTCTTCTTTCTGTTGCCAACAACTACTTTATTAAAAACCATGCACAAAGTGAGCATTAAGGGGTCATTTAATCGTAAAGATACTTCGAACTGAGTCTGAAGGGACAACCTCTGTTTAGCCTCTCGTGCCTCGGTTGTGTATTAAGCGATGTCTGTGTACTGTCATCTGCAGTTTGGAGATTACTCTAATACCTGAGTTCATAGGCTAATTTAGGATCAATATTTCCTGTTGCTTTTAGGGCCACTTCGTATTTTCAACTTAATGCATTAGATCTATTATTTCCCTTATTCATTTTAGTTCACTGTATTTTAAAGGGCACAATAAAGGGACATTTCAGGTGATTGTATTTAAAGAATTTCTGGTTCTTTAAAATCTATTCAGATGTATCTGACTTTGGCGTAGTCTGGGGTTTTCATCAGCCACGTGTATAGACAAATGCGTGCTGGTTGACAGTCCATTGTTCTTGATATAAATTCATATTCTAAACAGTAAGCTGTTGGCTTCATACCCGTATAAGTAGTAAAGAATATGTTTATACATACATGCTTTTATACTACATTGTCCTACTGTGTCTATTGAATTAATTGTGAGTCATAAATTCATGCTACTTTTAAAGGCTAGGAAAGGCTACAGTAGGCACCTATTTTAAGAAAACAAAGCCTTGACCCTTTGTTTTTTACTTCCTTGTGGTGTCTGGGTTCTAAATAAGTGATCCAGACCTCAGCTTAACAAGTCTAGTGAAAGAGGTAGAAGAGGCTCGGCAGCGTGAAGGTGCTGGAATTGCCAGTGCAGTTTGCCATTTTAGGGTAAATCTAAACAGTGAATGGTTTGGAGTTGCTGGTAAAAAATAATATAAAAGTTCAACCCTCTTAATTAAATATTAGCTGTAATTAGCACCAAGTGTGAATGCTTTGAATATTGATTAGGGTCTCATGGAACTGCTTTCATGTTAATGAGAAACAGTGGGGGTTTCAGTAACATCTGGTTTAGGACTGAGGTGGTATAAAAAGCTTTAGATCAAATGCACCTGGACATTAGCCCTTGGTCCCTTTGTTGCCATTATTGTTTAACAGCTGCTGACTCTAATGCCACGTTTAGCATCTGACATGAAGGAACAACTTAAGGACGAGCAGTAACCAGCTACTGTGTTTCAAAGCCAGCACAGTGAAAATGCTGATACAGGCAGAAGTTCCCTTTGCTGTTCGTTCTTGCCACTTGCTGAAGTCCTTCCTGAAAGAGTTGATTAAAAAGTTTAAGGTCCCCTGCCTCCCTCACAATTTTTAAAAATACTTCTTTAACATTTAATAGATGTCTCTGGTGTAATTGAGTCATTGCTGGGTTTTTCTTCATCTGGATTTATTTTTTTTGAATAGTGAAAATATTAGGTAAAAGAAATAAGAAGGGGACCTTGCCATTTTAATATAAGAAGGTATAAGTATACATTTACAAGAGTTTTTAACCTCCACTGAAATTTAAACAGGGCAAGTTTCAATGCAGCAATAAGCTCGGAATGATTGTAGATATAGGCAAATGAAACTTCCTGACTTAACCCTGTGAAGTAGGTAAATGTCACTGTTTTCATTTGATGGTTGAATGAAGCAATGTAAACTACCTGCTCAAGGCCATACACTAAAATAGTAGCAAAGATGGGATTAAAATTAGGGAGGGTTTGATTGCTGATAAAAAGTTTTAACTTTTTAGGACACACTGAATGCCTTTTACAAAGGAAAAATTAATTTTGCCTTCTAAGTCTGCCATGTACCGAGGCTTGTTCCTGTGCTGTGATTTTGCAAATTCATAAAAGCTCTTGAGTTTGGGACCACTTCAGGTCAGAGAACTGATGTTTGAATTAGCTGAAATCGGCTGGAAATGTCCTTAAGCGCAAAGTGCAAAAGAATGTCTTCTATTCATCCAGCCTATTTTGAAACGAGGAAGTCAAGAACTGATGAGCACAAATAAGCAAAATCCCTACAATAGTATTTCCTCCCGTGGGATTATTATTATTTGGTATGAGCAGAGCATTTAGTCAGAAGTCTCTAATTGATAAAATAACATGCTTGAATATCCTTTATTATGTCGAACGTAAAGATGTATCTATCTAAAAAGAGATGAGGGTATTTGTTTTTAATTGTATAAGCTTATTGTAATATGAAAATGACATACTATTGTCTTCAAATTTAAAGCCTTTAAAGTTCTTAAATCTATTTCGTTTGGCAGCCTACAATATAGAATTTTTCTTTGATGTTAAGATTTTGAACTGATGCATGTTTACATTCAAATGTTTAATATTTTGATTTGATCTCATTATTTTTTTGCGTTTGTGACATGCAGTTGCTCAAAATAATGTACCTCAAAGTATTTCTGAAAGTCTCGTAGAGCGTTATTCGTATAAATATTTTCTCTATACTGTTATGATAACAGCATGCACCCAAATCCTGCTCTGTGTGTAGGTTGCACATATTGTGTTCTGCAAATGGTAAGTCAGAGTGGGTCACGGAGTGTGGGCTAACCTTACCTGAGCTCTGTGTTGGCAGTTGTGCTCTGCAGCCTTTAGAATAAACTGCGCTTCGGCCCTCTTCGTTGTCTGAGTTGAGGCATTAGTTCAGGTAGATTTCTCTGACCATTCCTAGTTAAAAAATAGTCTACAGTTATCCAGAGAACAGCATATTTGTTTGTCTAATTACAGTAAGATTGAATAGGTTAGCAAAATGGATTTAATGCAGGCAAGAAATTTTCTCCTCAGGAAACAAACATGGTGCCTTTTCGGGCCAGCAGTCTTAGCAGAGTATTGTAATCACTTTCTGCGTTATGTGTGTGGGATCATCACTTGTTTTCTCTTACGCCACATTTCTTCTTCCTTTTTTTTTTTTTCTTTGATTTTTACAGGGTAATCAGGAAGCTACAGCACCTCCTGACACAATGGCACAGCCTTATGCCTCAGCCCAGTTTGCTCCACCTCAGAACGGCATCCCTGCAGAATACACAGCCCCACATCCTCATCCAGCTCCAGAGTACACAGGCCAAACCACTGTTCCAGAGCACACGTTAAACATGTACCCTCCTGCGCAGACACACTCTGAACAGAGTGCAGCTGACACAAATGCACAAACTGTCTCCGGCACAGCCACAGTAAGTCAAGGTTTCAGCTATTTCTAAAGCAGTGTGTTTCAAGTTATGTGTGTATTTATTGATAACATTTAGTCTTACGTTACACTTACTTGGTTTGCACTTCATTTGCATTCGGGTTACCATTTCAAGGTTGAAAGTCTGTCAAAGTTTATCGTTGAACTAGGAGAATATAATTTTGCTGCTTTTGGAGCCTGTTAGTTAAGTGTGGGAGCTTTGTAGAATTTGTAGTTTCCTTTTCTACAGTATTAGACAAAATGATTAATAGCAAGCCTATGAATCATATAATAAAGTTTGACTAAGTCCAATATAGAAAAACATTGCAAGAGTGTTTGTGAGCATTCATTTAGGAAAAAAACCCACCCCAAACCAGGCTAATTTTGTTATTTTTAATGACTTCTGTATTTTTGACACTTATGAGTAGTTTTTCATAGAAGTGTTCATTGAATGATACTGTATTGAAATTTCTTGTGGAACTGTGTGAATGACTATTGTGAAGAGCATGTCTGTAATACTGTATTTTCTAGAGAATTGTTTATGCAGCCATTACCAAAGTTGCGTGTGGATCTGTGTTCAACAGGGCGGAAATGATAGACTTTCTTTCTATTTGATTTATATATGAAGTTCTGAAGTGCCATGAATTATGCAAGAGACTCCTTGGATGGCCCTACCTTGTAATTTAAGTCACAAATTTCACACATTGATAGTTTAATGCTTCTGTCTTAATTCTAGATTGGGACCCAATATATCCCTTGCCAACAGCTGGCAGATTTCTGAGCCACCAACCACTTGCGTTACAGAACAGACAGCACGCTGCAATTTGAGCATGTGCTCGAAACATCTCTCCTAGCTGTCCTCATCCTTGCTGCAACCGTACTCCATAGCTCATCTTACCTCCCCTTCCTCCCCTGGCATATATCCAGCCTGCAAAGTTCCATGCATTAGGGCAAGAGGAAAGGGAAAGCATGTTCCCTTAAAGGAGTTGTTCTGAAGATTTCTATTTATTGCCATGTCACTAATTCCTTTATATGGGTATGAACAAGAGAGAAAAGGAAGAGCAATAGCAAAAGAGTATTCCTTGGTATTATCATGGAGATGTCCGTGTGAAGTAATTACGCAGTTTTGTGGTTTATGCAGTAAAATATTTCAGTCCTTTTATTTTTGACTTGGTAACTTTTTATTGCCCCGATCAGCCCTTTGTTTCAGTAGCGTGAGAAAGTTTCAGTGGAAGGGTACCCTATTTACCTATTTCTTATAGTATTCTTTGCAGCTCTACAGTGTCCCCTCTTAATTAATCTCTTTGCTTCCTGTTTTTTTCCAGCTTTTTAAATTTTCTTCCATAATCATTCTTGATTGTTGTCAGACTCTTGTCATATGCCACTGTCATTGGTTTAGAGCAGGAATCCTAAGCTGAACAGATACTCCAGAAGAGACTGGATGTTGACTAAAAACATAGTCTTTCCTACTGTCCCTGTCTCATTCAAAATCATTCTATGATTTTGCTTGCTCTCTTGACCACTGCTGCACACTGAGCATCCACTGTGATGCCCACCTCAGCCTTTTCATATTTTGAAACTATTGGTTTCAAAACTGTTTGCTGTTCAGTTCTGAAGTAAAAGACTGTCAGTGCTAAAATCAATGGTAAACCACCTGTTGATGCGAGTGGAACAGGAGCGCATCCCTCATCATTTATTGCGTTCAATTTATTGTGTTTCCTCACCCCCTTTTTGATTTTTCAGTTTGAAGACATGTTAGTCTCTTTATCAGAAAAGTCAGGTATGCGTTTTTCCAACATCTTCCATGGCAAAGACTGATGAAAAATAATTTGGATTGTTTGCAATGCCCTGATCTTCAAGTGCTCTGTTCAATCCAGCTCTCGCAAATTCAGTGATTCCCTTGAAAGTTTCCTGCTTCTGATATACTAATAGGCTTTATTGTTATTTGGTTTTGTATCCTTTGCTATCTGCTCTTTTTATTTCCTTTTTGCCTTCCTAATATCCGACTTATATTTTACCTGTCAAACGCTTTCTCCCTTCTGGTTCCACTTGGAGTGAATTTCCATTCTCTGAAGAATAGCGCTTCAATTCCACTAACCTTTTGTATTTGGGGAATATAGTACAGTTATTTGCTCTTTTTATTATGGATCCTTTTCTTGCCTTCCTCTTTCCTTTCTTACAGAGGAATGCACATAACTTTTTGAAGTAGGTCCCATGCTGTTTATAAAGAATTAGATAACCTTACTTTTGACTTTAGGGTATTTTTAAGAAAGGGGATTTTGTTTGTTTTTAAAAAGATTTTTTTTTTTCTAAATTGCAATGTTATATTGAAAGTTGTGGATACTATCCCTCCCTGGAGAGCAATGCATTGAAATTGCAAGTTTGCAAGAAGTGCGTATCTATGGATTTACATTGTTCAGAGTAGCTTTGACATTTAACATATTACTCACCAGTTAGTTTTACAAATTTACAGTCAAATATTGTTTGCACAATTAAATTATGGCTACATAGATCTAAAATCTGTTACGCAGTATCTCATTAGCATTGCACTTAACACTGTAGAGGCATTATAAATAGGTATGTGCAGATGGATCTCAGGCAGATTTGATGTGGACTTTGTAATATTGTGAAGATCTGGCTGTGTACATTTCTCTCTAGCTTTAATAATATATGTTTTTATTATGAAACAGAGCTTCAGTAGTATTGTGTCAACGTTGTAACTCCATGTGGTCTTTATTGTTGAAGGAAAAAAATTATGTTTCTTTCCAGTTCCTGCTAGCTTTCTCAATAGTTGGTTTCCAGTCTTAAAGAATTATAAGTGGAATTGATGTGGGGACCTAGTGCCATTTGTTTGGTAGGTTCCAATATTTTTACATAGTTTCCTTTCATATTATATGCATTTAAAAGAAGAATACTCAATTGATCAATCCATTCACAAAAGAATACTGTTGTGATTAATGTAGATTAGAGAAGTTATTGGAGGGAAGACCAATTTTTGAATTTTCTTATTCATACGCGTATTTATGTACATGTGAAGCTGGATATACCACTAAAAATGGATCTTAAAATTTTGAAATATGAAGCCAGTATACTGACGGGCAATTACCTAATTTATAGAACTACTACCAGAAGTGACTTAACCTCATCCATGAAGGACTTCATTGATGCTGAGGCTAGATGCGTACCCCATCTTTCTCTGTGTGTCCCAGTTTCTTTCTTTTTGTCTGAAAGAATCATATGCTGAAGCTAGAGCTCACATTGGGTCTAATGCAACCTTAACCCCAATAAAGATACAAATAACAAAGATAAAAGTAAAAAGGATCCATGCAACTTCTCTTGAATCCTTTACTGCAACACAGAGTGTGATCCTGGAACCTCCATCAGTATCCCCATTTGCTGCAAATTGAACAAGATTCCAATCATCAGTTTTATTACAGGTCTGCAATTTTGTGCCCGGTAGAGTGCTATTAATATAGAAAGACTTGATTTCCTTATGAGCAGACTCCATAGGCTTAAAGAAAGGTTTCCTATGTTGTCTTTGGTCATTCAGAGCCTTCTAAAATGGGTGTAAAG
Source organism: Larus michahellis (assembly GCF_964199755.1). Lineage (NCBI taxonomy): Eukaryota > Metazoa > Chordata > Aves > Charadriiformes > Laridae > Larus > Larus michahellis. The sequence continues at coordinate 14,868,460 of NC_133903.1, read as the reverse complement.
TACTACCAAGGCAAAAAGACAGTGCTTTAAACTGAGTTGGTGTGGGACATTAATGAATACAGCCTTACAGGATATATAGTATTTTCTATATGCTGTGAAAGCAGACAGATCTGATCAGAGAGAATATATGCTTTTCTTTGATTAAAACTAGAATATTATATTCAGAACTTAATACGAAGGGATCCTTTTTTTTCCTCTTGGATTTTATTTTTTATAACAAAACATTGCACGGACCCTTTCGTACCTTGAGCTTCCCCAGGTGTGCATAACATCTGAATATAATGCTCTCACTGTCTTTTATCATTTGTAGCACTGACTTTCTGTGGACTTCCAACTGGCGTCTACTGGCTGGGCATCTACCCTGTCAAAAACCTTACCATTTTCCTTGCACTTCTCTCTTAATTTAACTCCAAAGTTCTTTTCAATTAAGAAAGAACAGTTTCTTGCTTGCTTTTGCTTGAATTGACGAACAAGCACTTTGAAAATTGCAATTAAGGAGTACAGAATGTTCTGGTATTGTGAAGATTTTACTTTTCTGCATGTTATGCTTAACTAATTCAAATATAATTGAACAGTCATTCATCTAGCAGTGCAGACATGGGATTAGAAATGCTCTTGTACTTCCAAAAATTGTATTTCCTAGTGAAATTTTTAATCTATTCTTTTGATAAAATAGTGTAAAGCAGTATTCTGTTAGGGTTAGTATTGGTCATAAGAGGTGCTTAGACAGTATATGTGTAGGGATTGCTATCTTTGTATTTTGATGCTATGGAACAGAAAATGTACAGGATGAAAGGGGAGTAAATGTTTAAAGCCAGGATGATTTAGCTGAAATAATATAAAATCATCTGTAAGTAATAAAATACTGTCAAAAGTTACTTTCATTCTTCTCTGAATAATACAGTTTTCATCTTTTTGGATCAATATCTTTGTTTAATCAAGGAAGTAGTCCCTCTGAGGATATGCATAATCAATACTCATCCAGTACTGGGTTATTTAAGTGCTGGTAGACTTTTGGAGTTGCATAGCATCAAACGTGCTTTTAGTCATTAACAAAAACAGTAAATTGCTTCTTTCAAGAAGGATGGATCAATGATAAGCGCGTTACAAAGTTATGGTAAAAGTAATATGTCTGACGATTTTGCAGAGTGGGTTTGAGTGTTATGTTAAATAGTTACATATTTTAAAGGATTTTTAAGTAAGACATTTGATCATTTTATGAAATACAAAACCACCTTTTAGCTGTCTGCATATATATATGCAAATGTATTGTACATGTATAGTGCTGGGAGTAAAACTTGTGCAATTTTTGCCTGTGGTTTTTATGCATGACTTCTGTTGATGTCAGTGGATATGTAAATACAAAGGGCACTAACTGGGCACGTGTAAGAAAGCAGGTGAGAGTAAAGTAAATGTGGTTTCTCTAGTGATTCCTATTCTAAGTGTATTATACTGGTAATGGAAGTAAATATCATGTTTGTAATAAATGCTTTGTGTTTTATGTGTGTGAGTGCTCTGCTCTAAACTTAATTCTACTTTTGCATTAGAGAAAACTTGAAGTTCCTGTGCAGCGTTTCTGCCTTGGACTGTGACTTAAGCAGACTTCACAAGCTGAAAAGCCTTGATAAGCTGTGCACTTGGATAGGAGCCCTCGAGGGAAAACGCAGTTTACTTGGAGGAGTATTGGTGACTTGGTGCATAGTGCTTTTCTGTCTAAGGTGGCTCCGAGTCAATACCCCGCATGGCGTTAGGGGGTGCAGTGCTGCTGAAGTCCTGTAGAAGACACGTAGTGCAGAGGTGTGGGTTGGCAGGGATCACTGGAGATGATGAGGTATAACATAACTCCTCTGTTACGACTAAATTTCAGCTTGGCTACTATGAAATTTCTCCTGTAGCATCCACTGAACTTGATACTCTTATGTGTGAAAATAATTGATATATAGATACTAGAAGTCTGTTGTTACAGTTGCCCTGCTTTACCTTGAAATTTTGTATATTCTTTGAGATGTAATGGTTTGTAAGTTTGATGGTTTCTTTCCTTGGTGTTAATTCTGTCCAGGTTTGTACATTTTTCAGTCGGGTTGCAGAGGCCATCTCTTCATCTAGGGATTTGTGAAGGCTTAGTGATACTCCGAGCTGAAAAATTATTTACCATGTTGAACTTGGTTGTTTTGGGGAAGAGAAAGATATACAACTTATGTTGATTTTTCTTGTACTGACTTCTCTGTTGCACTTTTTAATTTGGGTAAGAAAACTGACAGTAGGAAGCGTTTATAGTAAAGTGCTTTAGTGCATTGTCTAAGCCTGCAGGTGAATAAACTGTTACTACCGTTCTCTGCAGCATATTTCTATTTTTTTGTTAGCTCTTTTTCCTGCTCTGTTCTTTATGTAAGTTATTGGTGGAAGTGATTATTTTTTTCCCCTTTTCCTTCTTTTCTCCCTCATACTTCATACTTTTTCCCCTTCTTTCCTACCATTTCTTTCCTGGTCTGTCCATCTCCTGGGCTGTGGGATACTTTAGGTGTTTCAAGAAATTCTATATGATATTAAACAGTGGGCTATATCCTACTTGGTTTAGAGGTGTCCATCAATTATTCTTACAACAGTGTGTTGTTGAAAAAGAGATGTCTAAACCAAGTTCTCTGTAGTTTGCTGGTTCATGGTGTAACCATGGTTGTGCTTGTTAGCCTTGAGGTAAACTTCCTTGCAGTCCAACATACCAAGGGACAGCGAGCAGGACACTTTGCAGTGCTGCTGAGCGAGCTCAGCTGGTGTTATCCTTGCCTCTGAATATTCTGCTTTCGCCTAGTAGGTTTTCATAGTGCACCTGGGATGTGAATCCTGGAACTGCCTCTTGTGGCTTGGGAAGAAAAAGTGAGTGGCTTGCCTCTGTGTGTAGCTGTCTGGAAGGCACACAGAGCGGAATTACAGTGCAGATAACCATGTCAATCATTTCTCTAAATAGTGGCACTTGGAGGACTCTGCTCCCCCTGCGGAGGAGCTGGGAACTTTTCACCATGAAGCGGCTGTCTTGCAAGTCAGATTTCCCCATGGATATTTTTTATTCCCAGCTGCTATCAATGACCCATTTTTTATTCTTTTTCAGTTCCATAGTTTTGACTGTAGAAGTTTGCCACCAGTGTGCTAGGTAGTTGATAATACTTTGACAATCGTTACAGCAGTGTTTATTCATCTAAATCATACCCTGCTGGTGTGGGCTATTGTATCAGCATGGTATGCTATTTCATTTATACTACATATTATATTTGGTCCCAACTGCTTCTTGAAGAAAATACTTCAAGGAGCTTTTTTCAAGACCCCGAGCGCTTCAGAGCTGCAGAAGCAAGCAACCCGGTCCAGCTCCTACTCTACAGTGAAGAGATCAAAACTGACATCCCAAATAGATAACACAATGCTGTGCTAGTTTGGTGAGGCACAGTAATGACTTGTGATCAGAGGCATTATTACTTCTAAGAGGCTTCCTTGTCGAGAGCCCTGCGTGTAAACTTTGTAACTATGCCCCACGTGTATTTCTTTGCTTATGCTAAGGAATAGCAGGAACATATTGCTCATTTTAGCAGCTGTATGTGTCAGTGCGTGCTCTAAAATAGATTCTTCGCAAGGATACACAGAACCTTAAACCCACTGTTCTCTATGATACCGTTTATAAAGCTCCTGTTCGCATACTTAGTTGTTTTGCTTGGTGAGAAGGTAACTGCCTTTTTTTCCTGTGTTGCTGAGTTAACTTAGGCTTTGCTCCCAGCAAGTACTTGTTCTGCGAGCGGATATGAGGTGTGAGGCGAGCAGCCAGTCCGCTGCCAGTAGCTGTGCCACACTGCGTGCTTATCAGTGGGTCTTGTGTTCTTCCAAATCTCAGTAACTGATCCTTCCGATTTAGGTATCACATCAGCTTCTTTTTCCTTTTGATTATCATAGCAAGAAGGGATTGCAAATGCGATATTGAAACAGAAGACAGAACAATGATTACTCTGGAGTTTTTTGAGATATTGTGATTTTAACTTCTTCTCATGATTTTTGAGTGCTTGAAATTGGTGAAGTAGTAAAGCTGAAGCTCCTCTCCAAAACAAAAAAAACACACCCAGGATAAAGAGAGCAATTACGCTCTGTCATTTCTAGTCATGTTTGCTCAAATAAACTAGCTGAATGCCATTGAATACCCCTCTGTGTGTTCATTGCGGGGCAGACTAACAGTTCTTAGATCGCTTAAGCAGGTAATTCCAGCCAACTCTAAGGCAGATTTAAAGCAGAAAACATTGCAGAGGTTTTTTCAATCACATTGTCAAGCAGAGATATAGTCATATCACTCCGACTTGAAAAGTTTCTTCTAAAAAGCGTTACCAATTAATTTCTGATTTGCCAAGTTTAATTGACCAATTAAACAATTTAAGATTTTCTTCCAGCTTGGCCCTGAAAGAGTAAACAATATTGGTTTTTTGAGTTGCCTTGTACTTCGCATCGTCTCTTGGGCTCTTCACTTCTCGATACCAATTCTTTTATGTTAGGTTATTGACTTTTTCTTCTCTCTATGCAGTCTCAGTAGCTGTGGCATCCAAATGCTTTAGCTGTGCTTCGGGTTCTGATGTATTGAGAAAAACATTTGTTGCACATTTTGCTGAATAAACTGAGCATAAATTTCAAAGAGGATCTTGGTATGATGAAATAGCTAATTACAACTTACTTCGTATTTGACCTTCTGTATCTTTGCTTCACATTATAACATGGTAATTAAAATTGATCCTTAAAGGGGGATTTTTTTTTTTTGGTGAAAATTAGCTCTCATTTTCATTAAATACAGGAGTGGCTGTGCCAGGTTAGGTAAGACTAATGATGTTTTCCATTCTCTTGTAATTGGCATGCAAATGATAGTTAATCGTTTGCAACTTTATCAGAAGTTGTCGATTCCTCCGTGCACCAACTCTTGTAATTGCAATATAAACTTGTGTATTGCCTGGAGTACTTTGTGCAGTGGCATGAGGAGAATATGTGTGTGACATCCGCAGGTCCTTCCTTGCAAGGAACTGGCTCTCAATTAGAGAGGTCAGACTGGCCAGGCAGCACAGGTAGAAGGAAAACGAACAAGGTTTGTAGTGAAAAGCTATGAAGATCGTTTGGATAGGCTTCCTCTCTTCCTCCTTAAATCATAAGGCTGAATTTCTATTAATGTGACAGTCTTTGCCCAGGGTTACACAAGAGCTAAACTTGCTCTCCTGCATGACTACATGTGGGTCTCAGTTGAGGATGGCTTAGTGGCTTATTAACCCCCAACCCAACATGAAAATATTTTTTTCAAATCCTGTTTATACTCTCAAGCTTCCATTCCTCTCCCACACACCTATCTCTTCAGCTTTCTCACACGCCCACCTACCTACCCACAGAATTACTTTAATTAAATGTTACTCATCTGTGGGCTTACTTACCACTTCTCCCTGCTTAATCTGCTCCCGTTCTAGGGTCAGCACGAAAGTGACTCGATTCAAACATTTAACTTTGCTATCCATCAATATTAGAAAGACAGTAGCAAGGCATGTCGATCTGTCTTGGTTCAACTTTCAAGCAGTCGAATCCATGTGTAATTTTGAAGCTGCTTTATGGTCTACCAGTGATGTGACAGGGCGAAATACACATGACAGGCAGAAGTGTGCCGAAGACACACTTACTAGCTAGATACTCGTTCAGGAAACGGTCAGAAGTTCTTCCTTTCAGACTTCACCAAAAATGGAATTAGACTGAGATAATAGTTTAGCACCCATGTAGTGCTGTGTTTGGTCTTTCTGCGATATGCAGAAAGATTTGTGTGGTCATTTTAAATTGCACAGATCTAGACTTTAAATGGCCAATAATTTATTAATTGGGGAAGTAGGTCAAAATTCCAGATGAAGGGATAAGTGAGTAACCTGGGTTTTTTTTGGTCTTGAATTAATCCCACATATATATATGGCAATTTCCTTACAAACGTGTGGCGTGGAAATAGTAATCTAAATGTCAAGATTCTTGCTGCGATTTGAGGAAGACCAGAATAGTGGTGGGTTTTTTTCTGTCCTGGTTCTACTGGAAGATACGAATGCAGCTAGGAGCTCCGTTCAGGCCATTAGGCTATAGGAGACGGACTGTGATTATGAAAGCACGCATGCCTCTGTACTGTAAACTGCGGGTAACTTCTCTTTAAAATTACTAATAGCAATATAAGATAACTGCCTTAGTGAATCTGAACTTTTTAATATGTAATTTTCAGATTTTAATATGAGCATTGCTGTTTCAAGAAAACTATTTCTTACTATTCTTATTACTATGCTTTTCTGACTTCTGTTAAAAAATTGCTTTAAAATATATTTATAGCATCAATAAATTAGAATAATAATACATGCACAGATCAGTATCTTTATTTTAAAAATTCAGGTACTCTTAAAAATAAATTTACTCTTGCTGTCATAGGTTTTGTTCCCAGTTAATACACTTTATACTTTGCATTTGCATCTTGTAGCTAGACACTATTTAAAATCATGTACACATTTGATAATCAATTTATTAAAATATGCATTTACGGTAGATTGCCTCTACCAAAACATTACCTGCAGTTCTCCCACAGCAGAAGCAACCCCCTGTTCTGGTTTCTTCTTTGTGGGAAACCTACTGAGTTGCTCTGTGTAAAATTGAGGTGCTTTCATGTTGCTATGTGAGCAGTTGTTTATTTCAGAAAAGATAGTGACAACTGATTAAAGTATAACTTCATCTCACTGGAGGTTTTTTTGAGATGAGTAGTGGCCATGTGCTTTGTGCTTTTTACTTCTGTGATTAAAGGTGAACATTTAATTACTTACTCGGAACTTGCAGGGATAGAGAGTAAATATTTCCTAATATATTGAGAAGGCTTTATATATGTATATAAAATAATTGTTAATTTAAAAAAAACAAAAGAATTGCATAAATACAAAACGCACCTCTTCTTTTGCTTGCTTCTTGCGTGCTTTTAATCTTTGTGTGCATTTTAGTTGTTTTGTCTTCCTTTTCATCTTTACAACGCTTTATTCTCTTTTTACACTCTTCCTCTGATTTTCCTTTTATGTTATTTTTCAGTACACCTGCTTTGCCTCTCCTTCCTGTTTCTTCCAAGCTTTTGCTCATTCCAAGATTATCTAGTAATTTGCTTTCATATATCCCCCCCCCCCCGCCCAGCAATAGGAGTTAAAGCCAGCTACCATTGATTTTAATGTGGCATGGAGAAAATATGTAATCTTCTGAAGGGAATATATAGTTGATGTGAAGAACATACAGGAATTCTCTGGTATTTCTTTATCTAGACTGTTGCATCTTGCTGGTTCTAGATGTTTTTTCAGATGGTATCCCATGCAGTCATGTTGTGGTATCAGCATTAACAGGCTGCCTTTTTTGATTTAGAAAAGCCTCTCCCGGGCTTTCTAAGAGAGACCTCTCAGGTCATCTACTACTCCTGCTTAAAGCGCTTTCTGCATATCCTCTTCCAGCGGAGACCTCTCTAAATCTCACCCACTGAAACAGTTGCCGTTGATCTTCTCTTCCCTTTCTGGGAACTGCCTCTGAACTACAGTCAGAGTCACCCCAGTATACAAATTCTGAGATGCCCATTTAAAATCCATCTCGGAATGGCAGGAGAATGTGTAAATACTCTTCAGGTCCTTCACAGCTGCAGCAACCAGTTCTGTAAAAAGGCTTGTGAGAAGTAGGGGATCGCGGAGTGCCTGTGTGGCAGCTTCTCATCAGCGTCTGCCATGAGGTCTAATAACACCTGCAGGTGCGGCCGGCAAAGAACATGAAACTCTCTATCGATGGAAGAGAGAACTTCAAAGACTGTTTGCCATTGAGGACATCTCGATCTTTATATATTGACAGACTGTAATAACACAGGCGCTGCCTCCCAGCTTCCTTATGCCTTGAAAAGTGAGAATGGAGGGTTTCTCTTGCTGTGCTTTTTCTTTGGACTGTAATTAAAATACTTTCATTCTCTGATTTATAAAAGAAAAAAAAAAGCAGCAGAATGCCTTCTGATTCAATCAAAACAGAGGAAAGCGTGATTACAATTGTCAAGTCTTTTCTATGCCTGTGGTTTTTTGTTGCTGTTATAAAAAGTGCGTCAAAAGATGTCAACTATTTAATTTAATAAGAATTCACATAAGTTCCAGCTGTTCCAGAACAGTATCTAAATATTTGATTTGAAAACAGTATGTGTACCAACACTGCAACATACTGGAGGCATGATCACCCAGCTATCCAGAAAGATCTAAGTCTGTCTCTGCTAATTAGTGTTTGCGGATGAAGCTTCTGTAGTGGTAGCTGCAGTTAATAAAAGATCTTGTGGGTTATAAGCACATATTGTGAGACATAAGAGATGTCTACAAAACTGGATGGAAACTATGTAAATTTACTATTGCCAAGCTTATAATAATGCTAGGACACCTAATTTTGCTTTTCATAATGACATGATATATTCCGTAATTTTTTCATATTACAAAAAATGTCATCTTATTGCTGGCATTATTTAAAGATATTTATTGCCAAAAATATAGTTATAATGTCAATTTACTTAAAGTATTTGAAATTATTAATCTTAACATGAAAGTATATTAAAAAAGAAATTCTGTGTGTTTTGACTCATGTGAGGAAAAGTTAATAGTTTAGGCCAGAGAAATTTGCTTTTAACTTGTGCATTTACTCACTAGCGTAGCAATTCTGTTGCCTGTTTTCTTGGATTCTTTATTCTTTTGCGTTTAGGGGTATGGCAATATTTGGCTTGTGCTAAGAAATATGGTTTTTCTCGTGGACACGTTCCCCCCTTCATTTCCTTTCTTACATAGTTTTCAAGTACAATGTTACCAAATTTAATACCTCGTACATAAGCTCTTCCTTTTTTTTTCTTTAGAGACAAACTGGCAAGGACAGGTGGCAAACTCTCCTAACCTGAAGCACAGAAATAGTGGAGCTTTGTTGTTTATATATGAATGTCACTTTTTAATACAGAATGTATTCTTTTTTTGGCAGTGTGTTTGGGAAAAAATATTGGATGGTGTTAAAAAGTACAAGATATAAAAGAGAAATAAAAATCCGATTAAAAGGTAGGGTTTGAGCAAACTGAAAAAAATTCTCTTATAGTAATCCCTTAAAGCAATGAGCTTAAAATACAGTATGATGAGCTGTTTTTTTAGGAAGCTTGCTTAAATTTCTGGGTTTTCTAAATTTCTTTCTGATTTACAAAATCAAAAAGTTAAAAGTTGGAGGAGTAAACATGTTTGTAAGGGAGACATTGAACCTTTTCTAACACATGAGCATTGCTTGATGCTCATGAGTGAGTGATACTATATCCCAGTAAAATTGCACCATGGTACACAGTACTTTAGTGACAAAATATGGTTTTAACCTCAGAGATAAGCCTTGCAAGCACTTGTAACTGAAAGGCTTGTGCGCTGGTGTTCATAATAATCAAACAGAACTGCTAACGAGGTTATTAGGTTCAGGGATAGATACCTGCATAGTGGGGTCCTGAGTTTATGCAGAGCTGCTGGGTAGTTGTGTTTGAATACACTCGCGTTATAAGATTTTGACTTTAATGCAAGCATTTGGGTGACATTTTATTTGAGTTGCACACATTAACTGAGACATCAAGCTTGTGCTGAAATGTCAGTACCTGCTGGTATGCACAAAAATATCCAATAGTGGCTACTATTCAGGCTTTTCAAAATTCTGTTTTGACGGTAATCTTTAGCATATACTTGTAGCTATAAAGCTTTGGGACACTGCAGGCTCCACTCACTGTAGAACTGCTGAAGTTAACATCCAGACTGTCAGTCTATGTACTTGTGAAATGGCTCACGCATGCAATAAAAGCACTTTCACAGCAGTGTAAAGTGTTGCTATTGGCTTCTTCCTGTCTCCGGCAAGCATTTCCAATTTTAGAGTCTTTTCCCTCTAATTTTTGAGCTAGGCTCCCTCTTTTCTTTTTTTCCCCACTGAGTTGAAAGTGTTGCAGATCCATTCCTTTTATTTCTCTGTTCTTTCTCGAGGAGAAACTTGCAGCCATTTCCCATGTTACTTCTCTTTTTGCATGTACAGTAAAGTCAACTTTGCAAAGATTGTAATGTGCGTTATAGACAAAACATGTTCAATCACAGGTACTAGTGTCTGAATGGCTGATTCTCTTCTACGCTTTCTAATGGAAAGAGCCAAGGTTTTTCTCTTTTTATTATTGTTGTTACAGCAAAAGATGCTTCTGTTTTCAACACAAGTGTGGGTGGTTTTTTTGTTTGTTTTTGGGCTTTTCTCAAGTACATACTTTCAGGACAGCAAATTTGCTGTATCCCATGTGTCCACCTTAGCCCAACGCGTCTGATGTTTCTGCCTGGAACTTCTATCCAGGTGCAATTTGAGGACTTGGCATGTTTGTCTGTGGTTTTTCAAAGTTAAGATTCCCAAATAAACTGTTGCATGCCTAGAAATGTAGCATACATTCAGTGTGCCAGATGACATAGATGATGTTAATTATCCTAACTATGCATGTGTTGCAAGTCTTGTCTATAGTAAAAATAGAGTAAAACGTTGTTTTGTGCATCACATTTCTGAGTGAGAAATGTGGCAGCCCTACTAGTCAAGTATGCCATGGCCAACCACTATATAAAATTGCTTTCTACTATCATCAGCTGTTTAGTATCTCTGTGCACAGCCTTTTCAGGTGGTCTCAGTGTCTCCAGTTTACTTGACCTAAACACTCATAATGTATTGGCCCAAATTTGAGTAGCTTTCTAATTAATTGAATTATTGATTTGACGTATTTCAGATACTGGTCATTTAGACCTGCTAAGTTTAGAACCAGCTAGCTAGCATAATTTAGGACCCTGGTATTTTTTATTTTGATTGAACTTACTTTTAAGCCTTTTGCCTTCAGTGGGAAGGAAGAGGGGCTCATATTACTGGGTTTTTCAAGTTTTGTATTGTCTTCTATCTGCCTATCTATCTATCTATCTGTTTTCTTCCATGAAGAATGGTACTTTGTCTTTATTACAAGACTCTTTGATTCAGCATAGAGTTATTCATTATTACTTAAAACATTCACAGGAAGGTTACTGCATGTATAGCATAGTCATTCCACAGGTATCAGAGTAACCTCTCGTGTTTAGACTAGACCTGAATCTGTTTTACAATTTACGGTTTCATGAGTATTGCAAGCATGCTCCATCTCTTCTGGAAAGCTGTGCCCTCGGCTGTGTGTGGTCTTGGTGCTGGGACTGAGAAGAGGGGAAGGAGGCTGAGTGGCGGTGTGTTTGTCAAAGTTTGTTGCCCCTGCAACAGACTGTGCATTTACTGCAAGGAATTGTTCTTGATCATACTTTTCAGGTGAAGAGATGGGAATTAACTAGGAAATCCCTGAGATTTAGTTGAAAGTACTAATCCTTTGGGGATGCTTTGTAACACCTTGCCCGACTGATCCAATGCAGCAATCAAATGAGGTATTTGCAGTCTTCAGTAAGAGTAGATTAATCATGCCAAACGTTAGTTATGTTATTTACAGGTGGGCTCTTTGGTAAATTGAATAGTGTCCAGGGATAAATTTGTTGCTCTCACATTTGCTGAAATACCTTTGTATCTTGACCACCTTTTGATAAGGTTTGTGAAAATAATATTCTAGTGCATCTTTATGCCAGCTCTATCATGAAGAGAAAGAGCTTGAGTGCTATGACGGCTTAAAGAGTTTTTTTTCCTTTGTTTGCTTCAATGGTATCTCCGTAGCCATGAACTCACTGTCCACTCTCCTGTATAGTAGAGGCTGAGTGGGAAATACACGAAATATTGGAAGCTGATGTTTAATGCTGCAGGAATATAACATGGGGGTTGGTGCTTGTTGGTGCTGATGAATCACCTTGTCACAGAGATGTAACCAATGTTATGAAGTCTTACTGTGGATTTTTTCCCCTCATAGAGATGTCACAGTGACTGAAGGAGGATGTATGGCATGCTGTGTTACTGCCTTAGGACCAGAGTGTGTTGTCCGCTTTGGTGCAGCTGAGGGACTAAGGGGGTTATATTGCCAGCAGCTTGTCGGCGCACAAGGCAATCTATTGGTGCATTACAGGGCTGCTCTAACCTGATTTTGAATGCAAGGTGGCCCTTCTTTTTCTCTAAAATTTCCGACGTTTTACCAGGTGATTATTCCTTACACGAGGGAAGTTGAATTGCGTTTCCTACCAGTCTTACAGGGTAACACAGAACAATTTGAGAGAGAGAGTTTACAAGCTTGTGACTTCAAATGATAAATGTATTTCTTAATATTCAGGAGTTCTTTAGATTTGGGAGTGGACTGTAAGACTGAGGTATTTCTGAATATAATGCTAATTCTGAATAATAAATCACGCTTTAATCTAGCGTGATTATTTCTTTTGTGTTGAGTTTAGAGGATGATCCCCTCCAAGCATCTCATGAAAAGATTGATTTCATCCTTGTGACCATTTTGTGAGATTTTGCTGAATTACAATTATTGTTTTTTCCACTTTTGCAAAGGAGGAACTGGAGTACAAGTAGCTTAAATAACCCGCCAGGGGCAAATCTGTGACAAAATAGATTGCAGAAGCTGTCCGTCCTGAGCCCAAGTGTCTGGCCCAAGAAATAGTCTTTTTCCCATAACAGGAGAATGCTATTGAATGCTAAATTGAATTTAATTTTGAACTGGTGTGGGCTGTTGGAGCACTGAGCATTGACTAGATCACAGTCTAAGCTTGGTATGTGTGAATGCTATGTTTCAGGTGTATGAATAAGGAAAAAATTTGGTGAGATACTCTGTTACTTAGGTAATGTGTATCTTTTTTTAAAAAAGGCAGAACTCCGCACCCTGGTTTAACTTTCAGACATACCATGCAGACCATGTGGGGTTGAGATCTCGTCGTCCATTGTGTCACACAATGACAAGATGCATCTGCTCCTTTGCTTTGGCACAGTTTCCAGCTCTCTTCTGCAGAGGAATAGTGTTGAGGAGTCAAAGATGGGGCATGATATGACGTGAGGAATGTGACTGCTGCCAGGATCATAGCAAAGGTCAGGTGATGAGAGTCTAAAACTCCCTGTCGCATGCTAAATATGAAAGCATTCTGCTGGGTTATTTAGCTTTACAAATACAGGGAACTGCGGCTGTCAGGAGAGAGGGAGACTGAAAACTGGCCTTTGACTTACTGGGTGGTTGAGTTTAAAACCTACACTGTAAAGTCTTGAGAAAGCTGCAAGAAGGGTGGCAGGAGATCACAATATGGACAAGGACCGTGATCGGGAGGGGGGTCGACTGGCAGCATCTTGTCAGAGGAGGGCACTACGGGAGCAAAGCACCTCAGCAACTCCTTCATCTATTCCGTCTGTAACAAAGTTGTTGATATTGGGAGGTTTTTTCTGCAGTAAATGCAGCAGGCAAGGCCAATAGTAATCTGTATCTCAGTATGATTGCCAGCAAGCAGAAAGCCCTAAGAGGTTGAGACTCAGTTCTTGTGCTTTCAACCATTGTCCCTGCCTAATTGTACAGAAGATGGAAGCAGAGCAGCAGGAACCTTTTTTCCCTTTTTCCCTTCCTGTGACATTCTTCCTTATGGTCTTCCTTTCCTTTCCTTTCTTTTTTTTTTTTCTTTTTTTTTTTTCCTTTTGCTGTCACTCAGGTGCCTGTGGATAGGAGGACAATGCCTTACCCTGCCACACGCCCCCAGTAGAGAGCAAAGAAACGACAGGTTTAGACAGGCATTGTTTCTCTTGGAGATATGCTCAGCTTATGCAGTGGTGTTTATTAGCCATAAATTCTAGGAGCATGTTTGTAAGCTTACAATTTTGCCTTGCTCATGGTAGGATTCAGTACCTCACATTTCATACTGATTTGCCAGGAAAAATATTTGCGAGCACCACTGTATTTGTGCAATATTTGTACAAGACACTAATCAACTGCTGTTTTTTTCTCAGACGTGGCTGTGCATATAGCATGGGGACATTTCACACAGCATACGTACTGCCCGAGTTGCTATATTTTGTGGTTTGTTTGTGTTTTGTTTTATTGTTAAATACAGAGCATGATATGTAGTTGGAGAATCTATGACTTCGGTAATTGCGATGATTCTTGTACCTGGAGAACTTCTGTGTGTTGTTTTGCTGCGATACACTGTTGAATATTGCAGAAAGCATAACAAATATATTTGCTGTTTCTAAAAAAATCTTACTTTATTTTAGAATAAAATTTGCATGAGAAGGTTTTGTTCACATTGGCATGAGACCGTATTTGAGGCATTTGGCAGTTTTGTGTCTAGCCATTTTCGTGGATAGTGGAAAAATAGTTTTACTTTGCGTTAATGTTTTTGTTAAAATTATGGACCGTATACCTAAGTGATTTTAAATTCAGGCAAAAAGAAATTATAAATGTTCCTAAGCAATGATAGGTAAAATACAGTGCTGTATATGAGCTTTCAGTTTGATAAATACTTACTTATGAGGTCATAAATACTTGAGGTACAAAAGGTTAATGTAGTGTGAAAGGCTGTAAAACACAGCGAGCAACCTGCTAGATCATAATGATGCATTAGTACCTTTCAGTATAAATGCTAGTGGTTATAAAATCTTTGGGTTGAATTTATTCTGTAATACAAGAATGTAAAGCCAGAGTATCTTCACTGTGTAGGTGTACTTATCTTTTTATATTTATTTCTCTTCATAAAGAAAAAAAAAGCTCTCATCTACCCACTGACTGAAACTGATAAAAAACTCTTTTTGACTAATATAATTTCTGAAGAGCATATGTCAGGTGTTGTCTGTGTACTCAAAGTAAGTAATAAAATAAAGTAACACTCAGTGATTTTTTTGCCTTCTGTGTATTAATAAGTTTCCATCAGATAAAGTAAGCAATAATGCATAAAGGAAACAAAAGTGGTATAAATTCTGTAAAGCAGTAATGCAATTTTCCTTTGAGGAGAAAGAAATACAGTGCTAAATTCACAAAGTGAGCATTTACTGAATGATAAAATTTACTTTATCATAATAAACTATAGTACTTCTCAGTCTTAGAAGTCTTCTGCAGTTTATAGTTGTCTCCAATATGCTGATGCAGCTAATATTTCTCATTTAATATCTACCTCTGTGAAGTGTTAATTTTCATGCTTTGGTGATCATTGCTTTTTACTGAAGCAAATTACTTCCTCTTATTCCTATATCGGAGCTTATGACAGATTAGGATAATTTTACTGTAATTAATCTTTTGAGCCAGTTCCACTCTTTTCAATGAAATGCCATGTCTTGGCCAAGCTAAATTGAAGCAGTTAATAAAATCTGGAATCAAATATGAAAAACTTTTATTTGCAGACTGTTGATACTTGCTTTCAGCCTCCTCTGTGCTCTGGTTACAAAAGAAGTATTTTACTTTCCATTTATTCTCTCAATGAATTACACCTGTGTCTGGAGGATATTAAATAGTTTTGGGGAATTAAACAAGAAAAATGTCTACGGGAAAATATTTGATATAGATACATCTATCTTTTTTATTATTATTTTTAAGTGTTGAAAATCAACACATACTGTTCTTATTAAGATACAATTTGAAAGTTGATACTGCTTGGATTGTGTAAATATATCTTCAGTTAAATCTCTGTAGATTATTATTTTTAGTTTAAAGCATATTTAAATTTTCAAAGCACACTGCAGGCAGTTTCTGCTCTGACAGAATTAGCACAGATACCTGTGAGAGAACAGAAAGCGAAATACTTGTCTTGTAAAAGCCTCCATAATGTCTCTGAAAAGAATGTATTTCCTAACAAATTTGGAGGTGGTTTATTTTATTTTGGAACAATTGGTCAAGCTAGAAATCCAAATAACAAAACCCTGGTAGGCCCGTGTATCAAGTTAGGGATACATGACTCATATTGTCAAGTGCTGCTTTGTATTACAAGATACAGGATTTTGATGATAATACAAAAAAGTATTATATATTACCATCTCATACTTGTATATTAGGTTACGAGGCTTTCTGTATCATACTTCTGGGCAGAAAGTTTGTTTATTTTGCTTGTTAGGGCTTTTTTTTGCTCTAATATTCTCAGTGTCTGCATTGCATTAAAGCAGCCACAGCTGTTCAGTCATTCTGATTGACTAGCTGTATATTTCTTTCTTTTTTTTTTTTGGAATTAAATATCCTCCTCATGCTACAGTAATCCTGGATATTCTTAATAGAATTGCATGGGGGAACTTAATTAACCTTTTCTTGTTCCGTTTTATTTAAAGGAAATTTGAAAAAAATCAATGGCATGGTTTCTAATTTAATGCATGCACTCCACAACGTCTATTAGAGCCTCTTCTCCTGAGTAAGTCAGGTGAGACAGAACTGCTCATCTTTAGCTCACAATTCATTTTCTTTCAGCTGAAATGTTCACCTGACATTCTAATTGGGGAAGAGTAAGAGTCCTGAGTATATGTGTTAATAAATATATATTCTTCATGAATTTATATAATCTCATAACTGCAGTCATTAAAACATATTGGATGGTTATGCAAATAACTGATGGAATTTCAAATTGTACCTCAAATTGTGAGTCTCATTTTTTGCCCTGCTTTCTTTCTTTCATTTTGTAAATAATAATTAAAAATGCTTGTGATACTTCTTCTCTAGCTATTGAGTGGTCAAGAGATGCACAGTGTTCTTTACTAAGATGGAAATGAGCAGACAGTAAAGGTTATAATTTACAATTTTAGTTGTAAATCCATTTCCAGAAATCCGACAAAGAGCAGTTTTGACAGTATTTCCTTCAGAAGCAGAGGAAGGGGAAAGTGTTACAAAAGCAGATGATACTAAATGTAAATGCAATTCATGCCATATTTCTGTAAGCTATTCTTTTCTCTTTCTTTGGATGAAATCAGTTTAAGTATTCTCTGTTTGTTTTATTCCTAAATGAGTTTTACTCCCAATAGCTGATAATTATCGCCATAATGTCCTCCCATATTAGTGTCTAAGTTCTGCTCACAAAAAGAAGATTCTTAGCTCATCCTGAAAAAGTCTGTCTTTATAGATTAAAAAACCCTTGTGATTTCCTCGCATTCCCGAAGTATGGTATATATGGTGTAGGCTTGATTGTCAAACTGAATGACCAAACCCTTTTTTCCTTAAGAAGTGGCAAGTTTAGTCAGAGTACAACGTAGAATGAAAATTCTGTACCTAGAAGAGAGCAAAACAGAGCCATGAAATGGTTTCTTTTGAGTATGTGTTAGATTACGAAATGTTTTCTATAGCAGCATGGAAGTGAAATGCAGTTGGATGTCCCTAAATTCCTGAAGAAACTAAAAATCTATTTGGCTGAGAATTTTACGTAAATTAGGGAGACAAGCTTAGGTTGAGAAGTAGGTTTCAAAAAAATAACTGAAAAATATTTTCTTTTTTTTTTTTCCCCTTTTTCCAGTTTCAGTCCACTAACCTAAATGGATGATTTATAAGGATTGGTGGGGCTTTCTTTTGCAGTTGAGGTTTGAAATACAATGAAAAACATGGAAAAATAATTCCTTCAGTTTCATGGAAGACAGTCTTTGGGATATCAAAAACTGGCATTATTCCCACAGAGGGTGGTGGCTGATAGCAATAGTATGCTTCTGTGAGTTTTCCTTAGGTTATGTTCCTTTTTCCTTTCATTTGGCAGGAAATAATAAAGCCAACTTCATTTGTAGTTCAAGGAATCTGGTGAGCGTTACAGCTTACCGTTACTAGTACGTGAAACAAAGCGTGTGTAGAGAGACCTCAGTCATGTTACAGAGGTTCAGGATAAATGGTGGAAAGGACACTGTAATGCAGAAAGGAATAAAAATCCTAAAAATGTACAGTCGATGCAGTAATCATGATTTCACCAAAAAAAGATATTTATTTATTTATTTA
Organism: Larus michahellis; assembly: GCF_964199755.1. Classification (NCBI taxonomy): domain Eukaryota; kingdom Metazoa; phylum Chordata; class Aves; order Charadriiformes; family Laridae; genus Larus; species Larus michahellis. The sequence goes on along the minus strand of NC_133903.1, from coordinate 14,850,552 downwards.
CGTAGTGACACTGTTACACTGTATACTATATATGTAAAGAGAATATGCAAGAGAGGGATATGGGAATCTTAGATATACAAGTGAGATTTAAAGGGAAAATAGTGTAACTACGTAAATCAATGCACAATGAGGAAAGTGATTATGCTGGAGTGCCTTCCTGTAGTGCATCAGTCCTTCCTCTCTGTGGTGTGTCTTGTTTGTTTGGGTTATGGCCATCAGACGCTGGATGTTGTAGAACAGCGATGGGAAAAGCTGTACAGTTGTCATTTGCCGGCAGTGTGTTTACATCATGTTTACTCTACTGCAATTTCAAGCAAAGGTGTGAAGGATTGCATTTTTCTGTGTCGAAGAGCTTGTTTCTCCTTTGCACAAAGTCATTGAAAACATGGTTCTCAGTGTGTGGGGGATATTCTGTATACCTCAGAAAGGATCTGGGCACACTTAGTATATCCGTAATATTCCTGCAAGATCAATAAGATTAACAAGCTGTATAAATTTTGACCACTTTTTAGTATTGTGAGGATTTTCGTGAAGCACTAGGCATGACAGTAGAAGAGGAAAAAAGGATGTCCTGGTTTGGTTTTGGGGTTTTTTTGGTAAAAAATTTTAAAAAATGCAATGCATGCAAGACCCCCAACAGATATAGAAGAAGGGTGTTGTGGAAGCTATGTGTTCCAAGACAGTTCAGTACTTCTATGAAATAACATCTGTGTGGTGTATAAGGTGGAGGAAGGAATGAAAAGCCATGCCTTTACAAATGCATAAATATACGTAGCATAAAACCAAAGAGGAATTAACTGAATAACAACCCCACCTGTACTTAGAAAAGGATATACAGAATATTGTAAGAGGTGAGCCTGGCATATTTCAGGAAGATCACATTCCCACTTGGGGTAATGGAGAGAACTTTTTTTGAGGGAGGAGCTTTGCTGAATGGTTGTCTTTCTTAGAGGGTTTCTTGCATCTTTTGAAGTAAACATCAGATACTGGATCAGGATAATTTGTGAAGCCTGGTATTTGAAACAATACTTCTTCAGAAGAAATGGTGTGTGCAGAGAATGCAAGATCAGCCCAGATAATTGCAGTGAGCAACTCAGAGCTGTTGCTGATATTTTTAGAATTTTTTTGTTGGGTGGGTTGTTTCATGTAAGTAACAACGAAACTAATTTTTTTTTCTCACTTGTTTAGATGAAAGTTATGTTTGAAAAGTAATGCCAAATCTTATTGTTATTGTATTACATTATTAAAACATCAATAATATCAATAGCAAGTATGTTCAGTTAATAAATTAGGTTTTTTGGAGGTGATGTGCCCTAGAGACTACATGTTGTATTCTTTTTCTTCATAGCACCTGCAACAGATTTGTGAACCAAGTCAGGTAAATTTGGGCAGCATTCTTAATACTGTGAGGCTGGACAGGTGCAAATGAAAAATCAAAAGAAAGTGGATTTACGTCATTGAATTGGAGGGCATAAATTTGGTCTGCAGAAACTTTATTGTTGATGGCAGTATTCAAAATAAAAGAATCCACTTAATGCGGTGCTGTTAAATTAAAAACAAAAGCATATTGATTAATGTGAGCAACTATGAGTCAGAAAAGGAGAACCAGTCTGCTATGTAAGAATAAAATGCATTGATGTACATAATTTGCAGAGCACAAGAGCGCTAATTTCTATCAAGCAGGAAATCTTTGCCCAGACAACTGAAGATTTTTCCCACTCTGTTTTTAGATCTTCCTTTGCATCTTGTTTTCTTACGCTATTCTGGCATCAGCCTTTATGAATTCATCCTTGCCAGGGCTGTGAGGGCACTACTAGGCTTTACTGGCCTTGCTCAGCCTCCTCTGGGCTTCCCAGCACACTCCCACCCATGGCCCGGCGCCCCCAGCCCCTGCCCCAGTGACGGTGGAGGAGCACTGGTCTGCAGCTCAGCCCCAGCCCTGCCCCAACGGGCCATGGGACCTGCTCCACTGGACTCTGACCTGCTGATGGATGTCCTGTTCTGATCTTTGTCCTGCCCCATCCCTCTGTACCTGCCTGCTGATTGCTGGGCTGCGTCCAAGCCTGATCATCATCACTGGACCTGGTCTTGATCTGCAGACAAATCAAGCAGATTCAATTACAATAGATTGCTCAGGACTGTGTCCTATTCAACAGGACACAGGACAACTCCAAGGATGGAGCTCCACAAGCTCTCTGGGAAATTTGTTTTAGTGGTAGGTCACTTTCACAGGAATTTTTTTTTTCCCAGCATCTAAACAGAATGTGCTGTACTTGAGCTTTTGCTCATTGCCTCTTGTCTTGGTGAGCACCATTCACAAGAGTCTACCTCCATCTTTACTACCTCCCATCAGGTATTTATGCACACTGATAAGGCCTCTCCAAGTTCTTCTCTTTCCCAGGCTGAACAGAACCAGATCTCTGATTCTCTCCTTGTTTGTCAGATACTCCAATACCTTGCACATTGCTGACTCATTCCATTTGTCTTCCAGGACTCCAGTGTCTTTTTCTGCAGAGCTGCTTTTCAGCCAGTCGCTCCTCTGTGCATGGGGTCGTTCCTCCCCAAGTGCAGGACTTTGCACTTCCCTTTGTTGAACTTGATGAGGTTCCTGCTGGCCTATTCCTATAGCCTGTTGAGGTCCCTCTGCATGGCAGCACAACCCTCAGGGGCATCAGTCACTCCACCCAGTTTTGTTTCATCTGCAAACAACATTACTGGACTGAGCCTTATCTCTGAGGATTCAAGAGAAGATGAATGTCTGTAATAAAGGCTGGGTGAGCATGGCTGTAACATCCTGTGCTGATTCCGGAAGGGAACTACAGATAGCAATGCGCTTTGAAACTATTATGGCTAATGGCTTCTCTATACAGTTGTTAGTTGAAAATAGGTATATCTTGACTGAAGAATTTCTGGTTGCTGTGCTTGAGGATGAACAAGGGAAGAGGTCTGAGGTCTGTCGGCAAGCTCATTGTGAGAAATAGGGAAAGATAGAAAATAGCTTTAAACTCTCACTGCAAACTCTCCTGATTCAAGGGTTGCTATCAGAGACTGTTTTCTTTGACCGCTTCCCTGAGAACTTTTCCAGGAAAGGAAAATCTGATTTCAAGGGAATCTGAGTTCTGTTTCCACTTCTTCAATAGATGTTTCCTTAAACTTGAGTATTAGTAATCAAAGTTATTGCCCAGTTCTGCAGTAAAAGCTGCACTGGTGAAGCTCCGTAACAAGCAGCATTCATGTGATCAAGCAGAATTCACCATAAGATTAGCATTCACAGCTAGTTTTGAACTGGTGATTTAAACCCTTTACAAATTCAGTGAACCATCCAGTACTCTTTAGATTTTATTTTTTTTCTCTTTTTTTAAGGGGCAGACGGAAAGGAAGAAGGGATATTTTCTAAAACTTTAAATTGTCATCCACATCAATGAAGTGTTGGATGAGCTTGAAGAGAAGGATGAAAAAGTCTGCTTCTCGTTTAGGTAAAGCATAATGTTCCATGGCATGGACTCCTCTGACTTTGGTTGGGCTAGTGGAAAACTTTGGGCACGTTCCATTGACAGTGATAGTTCATCTAATATTTTATAGAAAGGACAGCATCAGAGAAGTGCAGGCACAGACATGCTTTTCCATTCAAAACAGTGTATCTCTTTAGAAATTATGCTCACATTTGGTTGCTACATGCTAAAATATGAGAGTACCAAACATAACCAATAAGGAAAATAAATCCAGCTATTTTTTCATGGAATGGTGGTAAACTGAGGTTGAAAAATTACTATCCTGCCTTGGAGCTGAACTGCTGTTTGCTAAGTTGATGTATACCTCAGTATAAAAAGAGCAGTGTGATTTGGAAAGTGTCTTTCTGTGACATGGGGAACCCTCAAATTCTTCTGTGTTTCAGAGGGTTCAAGAATTGACTCCTTGGGCTAAAACACGCAAGTGAGCAAATGGAAAGTCACAGCAGGAATTCAGGAATAGGTGAGGGGTCAAACAATGAAAAACCTTTTATCGTGCTGTCACATTTTCTTTCTTTTCATGAGTTTGCAGTGTAGCAATCAAGCATTCTCTCTCAGCATGAAACTCTGCTCTCACAAGTTCACTCAGCAGTTGGTTGTGTCAACACAAGTCTTACAAAAAGGGACTTTACATGCATGACATAAGTCTAGTTCAGGGGGGGAATTCCAGAAACGAGAGCACATTGATTCCAGCTGAGGGTAAACATTGCTTTCTAAACAACTCTTCATAGCCAAACCTGCAAATGTTCCATCTAAAGACACTTCTTCCCTTTCTTTTACAGAAAGTTATGTCCTTTGAAGCTGTGTAGCACAGTATTTCATTAATGATTTTTCATTTGGACAAATACCGTTAAATGCCACCATATTTTACAAGGTAGTCACAGAGTTTAAAAGATCTTTTTGTCCAGATAAAGCCTGTTGCCAGAACAAAAATTTAATATACTTTATTGCAGCTTTGCAGCCTTTTATAACATTGACTTATGAGGGATAATACTTGCAAGAATTTTTAAGCTAATTTGAACGTTTAAGAAGGAAGATCATTCCATTTTATAACAGTGACGCTTGTGCGTGAATGAATGACCACAGGTAAAAAGTACAGTCACCTTCCTGTGTATTGAGTTAATGTTGTCTTGTGAATAATTTCTTCATATATTAAGTTACTAACTGAGTTGTGTAGGAAAAGTTACTTAGGGAGAACGAATGGATTTCCAGTAGCCAAGTTACTGCCACAACGTTTGCATCAGTCAGAAAGTTTTGGTCTCAAGAGCGTTGTGCCCTGATTTATCGCTAATATGTGATTGCTTTTCAAAGTGTAACTTAGAAGAATATGTTTTAGAAATATCATAGCTATCAGGCATATTTACCTGTAAGCTTTACAAAACATTTCTATATTTCTTCATCTGTTTTACCTTTCTTCACTTAAACTTTGTTACTTACTGGTACATATTTTTAGATAGCAGATCTGTATTTTTTGATATTTAGACCATATCATATCTATTCCCCATTAATACTTACAGAGGAAGCATTTCAACTCCTGTTTTATGTATTTTATCTATTTAACTCAGAAGTCCTCCTCTATGGTCAAGGGTACGTGGTGGTTTCCATGCTGGCTTAAGGTAACCTAAGGCTGTGCTGCCATAGAAAGGAATAAGCCTGTCCTCCAGCTTTCTCTTACCCGACATCATCTCCATATTTATGTCCCTTTCTTCAGTTGTGAATTGGATCAGCTCACAGATTCGTTTTATGAAGTGTAAATTTCCAGTTGGATCGTTGGGTCTGAACCAGCGTTAACCTATACAAGCGCTGGAGCAAACACAAGCTGGGGAGGAAGGAACCAGAGTCCCAAGGCGGCACGAAAAGCAGAACGTCGTGCCAGGTGTGGTGCTGAGGCTTTAGCTGATTGTGAAACCCCACCCTTAGCATTAGGTTTCTTTTTAGGCATATGAGAGGAAACAAGCTCCACTGTGAGAGAAATAAGAGATGAATTTAGGATGTAAATGTGTTGAGCAATTTGTGGGCAAAAATGACGTGAACAAGTAATTTTTTAGTGCTGAGGATACTGATAGCTTTTTATTCTTGTAATACTTTGATGCATTTGTCAAACAAGCTTGTGCAGTGTGAAGCTAGAGCTCCCATTCACATGATAAAAAACTTTTAATCGACTCTAATCAAGATTTCTTTATTTATTTTCATGGTATTTTTTTGATACGTTTTCATTTGTTGCCTGTCTTGATTTTACATGAGTCTTTCAAGTATTGAATCAGTTATTTTTAAACACTTCATTCCTACTATTAAAGTCCTTTGAAAGAGTAACAAGAATTACATCAGAAATATTAGTCTTCTGACTAACAGATGAAAGAGGAATAACAAAAGTAGTTGAATATTTCTTTGAATATGTATCACTGCTTAAGATAATTTCATTTGGATTAAATTAATACTTTTGTCCTTTGACCAGTAAAATGTTTCATGGTGTATCCGCTTAAAATGTTTTCTAAGGAAAAACCCAAGGAATTTCTTTTTAAATTATGCTGTGAAAATACCACAATAATTTAGTTTTTGTAGATATAGAATGAACTTCTAAAAATATGCATAGACTGTATGCATTTCCTTCTTGGCAGATGGAGCCAGGATGCAGCTGATTAGAGAACAGTTTCGTTAATTGTTGTTGTTGTGATATTCATGGATGGGATCAGTAGGTGCTCAGAAATAGTTATTGAATCAATGCAAACAATAAATAATGCATTAAGGCAACCTACTGTAATTCCTTCTTCCATTTCAAGTTATTGATATACTGATGTCAATTGGATGTCCTTAACTGAACTTGGCAACTGCTTAGTTGTAGTCAAAACTCTATTAAAACCAATCATGAATATTCTTTTAAAAATCATATCTGCTCTTTATACCTGCAAATTTTGCCTAAGTTTTGAGACAACACGTTCAGATCCAAAACATTTATGGCTTCCGGTGCTTCCACTCCAAACATGATTGATACGCTATTCCCTCATATCCTGCTGACTATTTTAGAAGAAAAATGGTGATCCAGCAATGGCGCCGTAAAGCACTATGTAAGGGCTATATTCCATATTGTTAAGGAAGATAGATTGGGGAAATAATTAATGCAGCCAAGTAATTAATAACTCTTTGATTGCCCTGCAGTACCAGAAGCTTAAGAAACCTATCTTATTGCTCCTATCTGTCCTCAAAATTAATGATCTCTTATTTAGGCTGCTAGCTTTCTGTGCATAAGCTATCACAATAATAGCAGTACTTTCTTGTAGCCTGTGGTATCAGCATCCAGAATGCATCCATCTAGAGATGAAAGAAATAATCAGTACTGCTTTAAAGTCCTCAACCTGGAACGATATGCAGTATGCTGAAGCCCCAAAGCATGTTCAATAGCAGGAACCATAGAAACTGCTGAAGCAAAGCACAAAATTATTCAGGTTCTTTTTCATTTGCCGGCAAATTGGATTAAGGGATTCTACTGGGGTATGCTTGTGTGTTGCAGTATATCTAAAACAAATGTCCCAGACAACCTTATGTTGTCTTCCTGGTAGTAAATTGTATTCATCCAATCGATCAAGGACCTCTAACATAAAATATTCCAGAGGAGAGGTGGTTGTCTCTTCTCCCTTAAGAAAGGTGTGCTGGCACCCTGCCCCTGGCCGACGGTAGAGGTGCAGGCAGCGTGCTGCCCATGTTATCCACGCAAGGTACCATTCTCTCAAATCACACTGCTGCTGCTGGTGTCGAGGGCTGGCACGACTCTCGCCCACATTTAAAGGGCATTTAGACCATTGGCTCTTGCTGCCAGGTGACCTGGACCCCAAGTGTCCCTGGCAGCCCACTGGAGCTGGGGCATCACTTATGGTCCAGTGTTTGCTATCGGTGATTGGGCAAGTTGCTGTATGGGCACATCGTTGATTGTCTTTCCTACTGCCTCAATACAGCTTTGTTGTCAGGCTCCATTACTGCTCAGACCACATGTGCTTATGTTGAATTATGTTTTCCACATGTGAAACTGGAATTGTATAGGGGCTATTCTGGTCCCCTATGTCTCGGAGAAAAGAAAGGTGAATTTCCTTGTCTGATATGAAAATTATTTAAGGCAAATACAAATTAGGCAAATAGAAATTAGATTATTAGAATTTTGGACTAGCACATACAGGAGAACAGCCACTTTTTCTTGCCTTTGTTTCTAAATGCCATTCTACGCGAAGGAATTGCTTTCTTGTAAAGCACTATGTTATAAATAAATGTATTCTGCCTGTACGAAACAGGCTTGCTTGTCTGTCCAACTTCATCACTTGGGTCACCAAAACGCCATACGCTTGGCGTATGTGGGTCACCAAAACGCTTGCAAGCTGAGTGTGTGTGTCTCGCATTTCATCTCAACTTTGAAAGATGTATATTATTAATAAGAATAACAGGCACATGTGAACATCTAACGTACTTTCGCCAGTAGTGAAACGTCAGGGAGGACTGCTCTTACGCACTGCTAGCCTGCACAGGAGCCAGCGTGATAGCTCGGTGCTTTCGAGATGGGAGACGATGGCCTGGCAGAGCAGGGACTTGGCTGCTCCGTGTGTTTCTTTTCAGAACTGTCACAGGGTATGGTGACAAAGGAACTGCTTTGGTTTGTTTTCATTTGGTGCTTTGGATAGTCAAATGTTTTTGTGAAGGATATGAAAACAGGAACATGATACCTCTTGTAATCTGGAAAATTGAGTGAAAGTAGTGGGTATGGTGAAATTATTTTGTCAAGTGGGTGTAATGTTGGGGTGAAGTTCTGGCCCGGCTGAAATAAAAGGAAATTTTACCACTGAAAAGAAGAGGGTCAGGGTTTCCCCTGCAGGCTTTAAGTCTCAGTATCTCTAAAACCAAGCATTCCTAGAGTACGCAATATTCACGGCTACACTGGAAATTTAGCAACGTTCTCAAATGCAGTCGTGATTATACCGTTACTTTTCTTTGTGCAAAATGGCAAGTCCCACATCGTGTGCACTTTGCACGAGATCAGCACAAAGAACAGTGCACGTTGTCTTCAGGAATGGATTCTTAAGGGGATAAATTGATGCGGCATGAGCTGCGCGCCTTGCAGTATGAGACACTTAATATGTTTTTGTCTTTAGAACGAATTTAAAAAAATAATCTCACCTTGTAATATCCTGAAAGCAATGAGACTTTACTATTGATCTTCACTCATGAGAAAAGGATAACAGAGATGCAGTTGGCAAGAAAAGTCACTGATATTTCTGGTAATGTTTATCACAGTTGTAAAAAAGCAGAGTGATAGAATTTTTTTCATGTGTATACCTTTGTGTAAACATTTAAGTACAAACAGATGTATCTGCGTAGATAACTCCTTTTCCTCTATGTTGTTATGCTTCTGGGAAGCACAATGCAGGGCTGGGGCTTTTCAGAATATAAATTTATCAAAACCAGTATGATTAATTAATCAGTCGAGCTACTTAAGAAAACGGGAAAGATAGAAGCCCATCGCATTTGTCAGTACACTCTTCGGAGTGGATTTGGGAAATAGTGTTTTCAAAAAGTCCCAGACTCGGTTTTAAATTATTCTCTTTGCTCACTTTTTAATGGAAAGGTAACTTTTCAGAATCTAAACCCTTTCTAAATGGAAAATGTGCAATATTATCTAAGGAAAGTATGAAGTTGATTTACTATGCATGATTTTTTCAGTTCTTTGTACACATTCAGTATGGTTACATTTTTGCTCAGGATGCATATATCTTTTTTTCTGCTGAACTTTTCTCGATTGCTTTTTTATCAGGTTTACAAATCAAATCAAACAGGTATATTGCAGAGCTCTCTGATATTATTTTCTGCGCTTATAGCACAATGTATTGAATTATGCTTGCTCATGTACTGCTGCTGCTATTCTCTCCAGATTGAGAGAGAATGACTGTGGGGGCTGTAAATTCACTTGGCTTCCAGCACCACTGGTTAAATCAAGAGCCCTATTCAGGCTAGAGAAGAGACAGAGCAAGTGTTCATTACACAAATCAATTTGGTCAAAAGTACAGCACAGTGGGTACTCAACCATTGCTCACATAATATTGTCAACTTAATCAAATAATGCCTGGAAGACATTCACAAGCTTTTTCTCTCTGAAAAATAACTTGATTGGTGCAGCAGGAAAAAGCAGGTGCTGTTTTGAGCATTTTTTTTTAATTTAATGAGCTTTTTTTTAAAATTTACAATTCTAAAGAGCTTTACCCTTATGTACATGTGTATATGTGAGAAGCTCAGTGTAGCACTAAATTTTCCGCTGAGTATATTTAAAAAAAAAAAAAAATTCTATTGCCTTTCTTCTCTCTCTTTTCTTCCTGTAAATATTTTACAAGTTCTTCTACTAGAATTAGGCTGTTCTTCCTCTAGAATTGGTGTGGGTTTAAAAAATATGCAACCAATTTGTATTTGCTTACAGTTTATAGAAGAATGCTCAAGACTTGGTAAAGCTTTTTTCAAGTAATTCGAATGCAACCTATTTTCAGTTTGTCCAGGAAGACATAATAGGTTTAGTTCCATTTTAGGCATTCCTACTGTTTATGTTCCATTTACTCTCTAAAAGCAGAGATTGAGGACAGTGTTCTTTTTGTAGTGGCATGCAAACACCTAATCTCTGACAGCATTTCATTACATTTAAAGCAGGGCTTGAGGCTAAAAGATTTTGTCTACACCACCCTTGTTTTGGAGAAAATGAGAGAGATTAGTCAGTGAAAAAGAATGGAGGGAAAGTATAGCACTCATAATTCCAGTATAAGAAACATTATGGGACAGACTGTCTTCAGTGATAGACAGAAAGGGATACAGAAAATTAGTATTTGCTGCGCAGGAGAACGGAATTGCTTTTTCTGCCCAAACAGTGTACAAAAGGTCCTCTCTGATTTCGGGTTCACCGAACAGTCTGTTTTATTGCACGTGGTGCCTTTGCCACAAGTGCTAAAGATGGGAGATAACGCTCTTGTGTGCAGTCAGGAGTAACCTGGGAAATGGGTTTGTATTAGAGCTGGATGAAGGTTTTAAAGCATTCCCCACCCCCAAACAATGTATTTCTGGGTGAAATACATTGCAAGTTTGGATTAGTGAGGTCTAAAAAAACAAAAGGTGGAGGGAAATAATATTTTCTCCAAATAGGAAGTGTTAAAATTTATTTTATCCGGAAAAAAAATCTTGTTTAGCAGTTTTCTTCACTTTTATAAATTTCTAAGATTCTTGGCAAAAAGCTAGAAAGTGAAACAAAAAACATTATTTGCTGAAATGTTTTTAAAAATGGTTATTTTTAGTTAAATTACTAATTTTTTGGGTAAATTATAGTAGTTTCTTCTGACTTCAGGAATTTGTAGTGCACGTCGATCCTGTGGCAGTGCACTGGATCGGGTGTTCTTTGGTTATGAGATGGAATGATCTAAGACTCTTCATGGGTCACTTGCCCCAACAGGAGCAGCAGCTCTTAAAGGCCTAAATATTCTCAGCAGGTGCTTCAGGAGAACAGCACAGCCCCTACCTGCATTTGCATAATCACTCCGGAATAAATCTTAGTGAGAGCCATGCCTGCCTGCTGCCAGTTGTTTGAAGGAACTTCTTCTACCACTGAGTTTGTAGAAACTTGCAGCGTAACTGGCATACCTTATTTTTCATCACCTTTAATCTCCTCTCAGTGAAAATGGAAGAATTGGTAATAATGACGGTTGTGGCAAAAACTAGGCTGGCCAAAATAAATAGTGTTTAAATTGATTTTAAGAACTTGACTTCAGTGTGAAGTCTTCTAAGAACTTTATTGAGGTCTTTTAAGAATAGAAGATTTCTGTTTCTATGAGTTAAGGAGACAAAAAAAAAAAGTATTTTGGTAAAGATAAAATGTTTATTGAATGCTTACAAAACATTAAATTTTATTTCTACTTTCCTGATGATGGATTTTGTTAAAAGGTAAACCATATATTTATACTGAAAGTATCTTATATGAAATATAAAATAATTTTCTAAAACATCCACTTTGATTTAGATTTACTTACCTATAAGAAAGATTTCAATTTTAAGTTAGTCTAACACCTAAGCCTTCAGTAGCTCACTGAAGTAAAGAGAGTTAACCTCAATTTATTTATGTGTACGTGAGAATTTGGTCTTCTATTTCTGTCTTCTGTATTTATAACTTTCATTAGAAGTTTCAAGACTATCATACATTCAGATTCTTTTAATAGTTCATAATTGCAAATATGTGGTGGAATGGGAACCAAAAGCAGTGTGTGTGATTTGGCCAGAAAAGGCAAGGAGTGTGACACCCCTAGATGGTGATGTACTGAGAGAGAGACAAGAGCAAATCCGTAAAAACTAAGTCCTGTAAAATATGTATAAATATTGAAGACAGCTGGGACTCAAATAAAAGTTGTATATCAGATGTAACTTGCATTAGTTTCAGCAACAATGTTTTCTGAATGCAGACTAGTGAAGGATTTTCTTTTCTGTGTCATTTTTTACTGAGTTTATTTCAAACTGGCAGAGAATTACTTCAGATATTGTAATGAAACATCATATGCAAGGGCATCTACTTTTAGTATTAGTTTTCTTAAAATCTTTGTTGATATCATTTACACCTCCACATGCTTCTGGTAACTGATTTGATAATTTCAGTGATAAATATTAATATGATTCTATACTTAGGCAATGTTATGAACATATCTATTTCATTTAAATTGGCTTGCTCAAGAAGTCAGTTTCGCGAGGTTTATTTCTCTGAGGGGTTAGATATATTTCCTCATTTTTTGTGTTAAATAGTTTCTCTTCAATATTTATGAGATGATAACAATGCAAAACATTTTTATTAAAATGAAGATATGTATGTATTGAATAAGACTGGACAAGGGTCAAGAGAAAAGTGAACTATAAAGAGAACTATCAACGAATAATAATAGCATGACACAGGGTCTTAAGACAGAGAGGAATATTTATTCTTTGAAATGGTAAATTAAAATTGACATATGAAGACATATTTCTGCTTAGAGATGTACGCATGCTTCACGTGATTTTTCTCTAAATGTTGTCCATACCTAAATTAAATTTCACCAAGATTAAACTTGTTTAGCTCATAGATATCGATTGAGTTAGAAATTATTATGGAAAATTGAGCATCTCAATTCCATGTGAAGTGCCCGCAAAGGCAATCAACAGTCGTTAAAGGATTCAAGTTTCAGCAACTTTTTTTAACATTTATAACATAAAATGGTGCTGGAAACTTGCAATTGTGTATTAATAAATATCCATAGCAAATATTTTTTACCTAAATAAGATTTTGTAGCAGTGTGTGTCATTTTATAGTCAATAGGATGCCGAAGTTTTCATCCTGTGGTTCCCTCCACGCAACACTCATCAATAACCTGCTGAAATATGTAACTGTTTATTAGATTTTTTAAATTAGAAATACGTTCTCAGTGGAACCAGAAAAAAAGTCATGCAGCAAATTGCTGGAAATGACCTTTTGATGAAGATGACAAATGACATCTTAAACCTCAGAGCTGCAAACTAACCTGATACAGCGCTGACTGACATGCATAGGAAAAAAAGCCAATCTGTAGGAATTTTCAAAGGTGCCGAGAACCTGCAGTTGCCATTGATTTCTTACAGCACTAAGGGTCTGTATTACCAGTACTTTCAGCTCCCAGTGCATTCATTTAAAGCATTCAGCTTCTTTTAAAATTATTCGAACTATTGCACCCTGGGTATTTATTTATTTTTAGTAGCTTTAATAGTTTTGAAGAGTGATGTAGGGTTCTAGAAATGTTTAGGAACTTTGCAGTCTCATAGAAATTCCATACCTCAGGCTTTGCAAATGGAGGCAGTTTGGTTTGGGTTATTTACTGATGTCCTGTAATAAACATTGTACCAACTGTGTCCACACCTGCTCTGTGCTTTGTGGCCACACTGGATCATGTTGTACTTGCGTGTTGCTGTTGTGACCAATTACGTCACAATAGAAGGGCACAAAGTGCCATAAAATGTTCAAAATCGTGTTGAAAATTCATACCTGCAAAAACTATATGCTGTGGAAAATAAAATTGTAAATCTTGATTTGGAAGAGCAGACAAGAAAAGGAATCGTTCCCTTGTAATTTAAGGGGGTGCCCTATCCAAGGTCACAGCGTAGAAGGAGAGAGACTCTGAAATGCCTCTAGATAACTGTTAGAGGGGAAAAAGGACCGCTTTGTTCTGAAAATTATCATAGCCATCCAGCTGGTAAGATTCAGTGCATGAGATCTTTAGTAGGCTACCAGAGGTACAGTACTGAAGTCATGAATAACAGGGATTTCAGGTGATGTGATGCTTCCTGCAGCCAAACTGTCAACTGAGATTGCTGTTGGAGTGTGCTGGTGGCAAGTTCTGTGACTGAGTGTACAGACGGCAGCCAGGAGAGAGGTGGTTCTAGGGGGCATTCCAGCCAGGATGGAGAAACCGACCGTTGATGCCAGGCTAGAGGGGATCTTTGAGAGTGAAAATGAAATGCAGTCTTAGGAAGAAGGGTAAGAGAATCTTTCCTCTTTGCATGATTCCTCCTTGTAGAAGTCAGCCTCAGCCAGGTGATCATTGCAGTAATTTCCCAACTGTCAGAGAAAGCTGTCGGTCTCAAAGACAGAAGAATATTCAGGTAAGTTAGATGTGGGGTTTTTTCAGTCAACCGATTCTAATCAGCTCCGTTCCAAGGTATTTAAAGATTAAACTGTAATATTTTGGAGCCATTAGTGTCTGTCTCTGTTACCTTGTGCAGACTGAGTAGAGGTACAGGAGAACTGGAGTAGAGTAGACATAATGTAGGTTTTTAAAGAAGAGGGAGAGAGAAGTGTTGGTTGTGTAGGCTAAAGGGATGTGCTGTCATTAGAGTTCCAGTGCTGGGAAAATACTGGAATGAGTAAATGCACGCTGCATTTTTAATACCTAAAAGTACAAGAAGAATAGCTGTCAGCACGGATTTGTCAAAAAGATACAGTCTTTTACTTCTACAGTGGCCTTGTGGACACCGGAAAAGCCTTGAATGTTATATTTTTCTTTTCATGACGCTTTGACGCTTTCACACAAGATGTGCTTTTAAGCAAGCTGGGAAATATGGTAAACATGCAAGTACAACAGGCTGGGTGGAAAACTAGAAAGTGTGTTTAAGAAGTAGCTCACTATCAAAATGAAAAGATTTATTAAAAGGAGTTCTGTAGGGATTTGTGGTGACTCAGTGTTTTTCAGTATTTTTGTTAATGATCTGAATGATGGAATAGAGTGTATACTTATTAAATTTGCGACAATACCAAGCTGGGAAGCACTGCCAGTACATTGCAGGACAGGATTAGAATTCAAAATAATCTTGATAAATTGGAGGTATCATCTGGAAAAATAAGATGCTATTCAAAAACATCAAACACAAGGTGTTCACACAGCAATAACAGACTGCACAAATACGGCATGGAAAATCACTGGTTAGAGAGCAGTTCCATAAACAAGATTAAAATGGATTAGAAGTTGTATATGAATTTACATTGCCGTCTTCCATAGAGGAAAAAACCTAATACACACACAAGGAAAAGCAAAGACCACCATCTAGCAGATAGTTACAATGGTAAAATGCGGTGAAGAGTTGATTTATGAATTGTGAACTCTTCACAAAGTTAAATTCATGATTTTTTGATACATGAAGGTAACTGATATGGCTTTGTACTCAAAAAAATTAGGTCATGTGAAAAAAATACACAGAGTGTACTCCCTTTTCTGTAATTTCTGTTTAATGACAAGGCTTGGGGGGTTATTTATTTATTTGTTTTGCATAAAGCGTACTAATTTACTTGATTGAGTCAGGAGAGCCTCTTGAAAGACAGCAAACCCATAATAGGTCAGGACTTGTACTGATTGCGCACTAGACTGTGGGGATGGAGTGAGGCTAATGTCATATACCAAATTCAATTAATTTTTAAAGAAATATCAAACACCAGTATTAGATCCTCTAGCAATGAAAATATTCTCTTGAAATGTATTATTTATGTGTAAGGTAAATTGTATTCTAGCTCTTTGAGTCCGTAGGGCTTTGAAACTTTCCTTTCTGGGATTTTGCAAAATCCAACGTGTCCCCTGTCCTATGTGTATTTTGTCTCCTTAGTGTTATGTGGAAATTTTTGTATAAGCTTCACATTCCCATTTCAATTTGTAGTTATCCTTCTCCAGATTTCCTAGGCTCATCTGTAGATTTGTGGATGATCATATGCTTTGTAAAGGCACTGTTATATTGGCAAGCCTTTTACTACATTTTAAATGGTTTAGCTCTGTTCATTCTGCCACACACTTTTTTGAGGGCATTTATAGGTATGAGTCTTTGATGATGGTGACTTTCTGGCTTCTAGTTTTCAGTCCTCACTGCCCAAACTCTTAAGACATGCTTTGCTGAAACTGGAAAGTTCAGGCTTTTGTGAATAAAAGTGGTAAAATCAAAAAGAAACACACAGAAAATAACAGTGCCTGGATTTACCTACTTCACCCATAATTTGTAGCTCCTTCATTTTAGCATCATCTTCAGAAACCTCACTGGCTTTTTGTTGGCAATGTATCTGTTTGGCTTCTTAGTACAGAAGTTGCTCCTAATGTTTTGGTATGCTAATAGGGCATGGTTCAACCCTCCTACTCCTTGTTTCTCATCATTTATGTTAATACAGTGAACAGAAATGACTTTTTCCAATTTGCATTGATACAGTATGCTGATTGTATAATTTCTTCCTGGGGCACCCTTTGTTCCTGAAGCTGAACAGCACCTTCAGAATTCTTTAATTCTCTTCAGATTAATGCAATTGACCTTAAATTCTTCTGGAGTGTCGTATTTTAAGAGTTTCCAGTCCCTCATCCCCCACCTGCTCTCATATACCAAATTTCCTTCATATTTTTCTCCTTTTAAGGCCCAAAGGTAGAAAGTAATGTCTCTGGTGTTTATGGATGGAACAGTTGCCTAAAATCTAAATTTTGAATTTTTGAGTTGGTTTTAGACAGCAAGAGATTAGCATGGAACATGTTTTTTTGTCTCTTAACAGCTGTATACCGTGTTTAGTATTTAAATCACTAGAAAATTGTGAAGATGAACTATTTTGTTTTTTGTGGGACCCTGCCTGTGAGTTCAGGGGGTAGCAGATGGAGAGATGTGGTGGCACTCACTGAGTTTTAGGTTTACACTTGAGCTGTTCCCAGTTTCTTGTTTGGATCACTTGAAAATCCTTCTTTAGTGCACACAAAAGTTTGTATTTTTGTACGGGTATCATCGTATCCCATGAAACGTGCACGCAGCTGATGAACTGATGCTGCTGCAGAAATGATAAGGACCTTTATTTGTAAAGTGTTCTTAGCACAGAAGTATATATAGGCAATGCAGGAAATGGTAAATGTTTGTACTTTGAATTTGAGAACATTTGCATTTACTGGGGAAGGTGATGTTTCATTTAACTTGCTAGAATTAAATTTATATGTAGTTATTACTGATGTAAATTATGTATTCTCTTTGAGTTCTTTTGCTTCCTCCTTGACAGGCTTATTGGTACTAAAACTGCGTGGTAAGGTTTATTTTATTTAACCATTTTATTTTGCTTGAAACTGTTGTCTCTCAAAAGAAATTTGATAGTAGCAGGAAATGGGAGAGGGTTTTTTTTTTAATGAAAAAAGTCAGAAAGACAAGCTGAACTGTAACATTAGAACACAAGAGAAAAATGAATACTTGGAAGATGAATATGCTCAGAAGGAAGCGGAAGGACAGAGAAAATAGAGGATCCTTGTCATTTCATTTGGCTGTTTCCTTTCCTCTTCTTTTTTTTCCAAATCCCTTCTACCAGTGCAAAAGAAAATAACTATGCTGTTTTAAAATACCAACGAAAAAATCTTTTTCTAGTGAATGTGTGCTGTATACATTGTGATTAATTAGGCACTGTATATCATTAAAGAACACAGCCCAGAAATGTCTACAACATACTGAATGTACTGGTTAGTTTTACTTTTTGGATAAAGGACATTATGTTTTTTCTTAATCTCTCTAAGGGTTTATAATTAAGTTTGTTAACTTGAAATACACAGCAATGTCCTTTGATTATAAAATAGCATTTTAAAACTAGGGAACAGTACCCCAGTAAAAAGTACCATGACATTATCTTATTTTGGTGAGAAAGAAAATCTGTAGAACTTTGTTTCCGGGTCTCACTTTTATGTCAGGCAACCTTCAGCCCTTGATTATACTCCTGTTCCCTTTTACAACTCAAGGCCTTTTCCATAACGGTGACCATTTATCTAGACAAAATGACCCTCTAGTGCCCATTAGCACTGCTTATGAAATGGCAACTAGGATGTGATGTGTTACCTACCTCCTCTGGAGAAGTCCCAGTGGCATCAGAATGAAAGTACTAATCTTATTTGAAAGTGTAGGGCTTGCTTCTGCAAGTAGGCTGGTATTTGGACATGCAGATTCTGTTTCTTCTATTGGCAAACACTGATGAGGTTAAAGGGCTTTCAGCAGTATCATAATTTAGGGAGACATAGTTATTCATTATTTAAAAGTAGCTAAGAAAATCAACAAATAAAAATCTCCTTTCCTATTCTCCAGTTTATTCCAAATACATATTAAAAGTATCACTGAAAACATATACTGCTGAGACACATACAGAAACAGATTTGATGTTCATGTATTTCAACTTCTGGTATTCTTCAGTACCTTTGTGTAGATTTAACTCCTCCTCAGTCTCTCTTTTTTTTTTTTTTTTTTTTTAGTATTTAAGGCCGCGACTTCTTTATATTAAAAATGGCTGAAATACTTACAGTAAGCTTTAACTTGTTTTGCTTTACCCTTTTAGCAGACAGATGATGCAGCACAGACCGATGGCCAGCAACAGACACAATCTTCTGAAAACACAGAAAACAAATCACAGCCAAAACGGCTTCATGTGTCAAATATACCATTCAGATTCCGGGATCCAGATCTTAGACAAATGTTTGGTGTAAGTACTCATACTTTATTTCTGCTTTTTTATATTTGCAGTAGCTATTTTATATTATAGGCAACTACAAGAGCAGTATCTCTGATTTAGGCTGTTTAAGCAGTTTCAGTAAAGATTCTGTTTTCATTTATTTATAACCAAACATCTGATTTGCCCATCACAACTGGGAAAAGAAATTCTACCGATTCTCCTGTATGTGATACAGATGAGTGTATTCTATGTATCGTGCTGTTTTGTATTGCATTCAAACAAAGCTACCTGCATTGGCTTAAAATATTGAATGCATATAGATATTCCTGCTCTACACATCTGGATTTATATGCCTGTATTTATTGATTTTTGGAGAGCATGGTGTAAAATAGTCAATGCTTGACCTTATGAGCAAGAGACCCAAATCTGTAGAGGTAAGACATGGGCTGAATTTAAGCAGGAAGTCCCGGAGTAGGAATCCTCACCCGTCCCCACAGGTATTGTAGGTCGGTAAGCTTCTAAAGTCTTTGCCAGTATTATTCTGTAAGTCTCACAATTTTTTGCTTTTGCCCAGGCCATTAGCTACCTTCCTGTGCATTGGCTGTGTTTCATACATCTCATGTGCCATTAATTCTAGGCTCATAACCATGAGAGGTTAGACCTGTTTTTTTACCCCTGCTCCAAGAACTCTTAAGTTTATTTTAAATGTCAGTAAATAAAACCTAGAAAGAGTGCTTGATCAGCTAGTAGAACCCAGCTTTTCCTTTTCCAAGTTAGTACTCTTAAGTATTCGTGTTCCTTTTGCTTTCTTATTTCTGACTCGCTAAAACTTAATTCTCTTCTGCGTTAGTGGGTTATACAGTGCGGCATCAAGTACTTCATGGCGCTATGCTTCTCTCCATCCTTCCTGTTCAGCTCAGATTTTTAAGTTCCTCTAATGTCTTTGTATGTGAGTTAAGCCATTGTGGTTTTCAGTATTTGTGTGTATGAAGTGAAGGAAACAGTCGCCGGAAAAAAGTACAGTACCGGGAAATGACAGTGACTTTGGCCATATCTGACTTGCTACAAGTAACCTCCCCTAAATGCAGCTCGCAGCACATCAGCAAAATAGCAGAAGGCATAATAATTAACCCTCTAGGGAAAGACATGCAAATTTATTTAAATTAAACAAACCACTCAAAATAGATGGATTTTGTTTGAAAGTACATTAAATCAAAGGGGTTTTTTTTGAGGGAATGTAGTATTTTTAAAGTGAATAAAAACTATGTTTCTTTTCAATATTTCTAAGTCTTAGGTCTCAAAAGAGTAACGCTGGAGAATGGCTAGAGTTTTCCAGCTTTAGAATGACTTGGTAATGGTAAACTTTTAGCTTCGGAATTGATAGAAAAATGAAATTTCTGCAAGTGCGAATTGAAATATCTGATGCAAAATATGGTAACGCTGCATCATGACCACATCATACACATAGCAGATGACCTTTTTACATGGACATAAATACAGGAGATGAGGATTGTTTATACATTGAGTCAATGTCTGCTTATAGGCTAAAGTTGCAGTTAAAACATTAATTAGGTGGTGAATGTGAGCACATAAAATAAGCCAAGGGATAACAAATGATGGTTGATTTTCATAACCAAGTTGAAACACTTTAATAAGGTAGGGAAGGAATACTGTCCTTTCTGGCCTGTAATTGTTTATTGTATATTAAAATACTGAAGTATAGGCTCATTTCTGCACTTCCTTGGACAATTGGTAGATTACTCTTTGCTTGCTGCTAATTTTTGCCTTTTTGTTTAATATATTGTGTCACTTACCAGTGTTCATACTGATCCATACTGCCTGTTAATGACACATGAAATAACAGAAATGACCCATTGATACGTTGCAGTGTCACATGTCAAAATGTGTCATATCAGAAAGCGTTAAACTAAACACTGCCCAAGTCAAACATTTATTCTCTTACTAAGACAAGTCCAATAGAACCTTTTTCTTTGGGATAGCAACTGTGGTCAAGATTTGTGTGTGTGAACAATGCCCAGATGATTGTGAGTGCTAGTGTAAGGTCAATAGTAATAACAGTTACTACTAATATTATAATAAAAGTTCAATTCTGAGCAGGGAAAAATCCCCAGCAAGTAAGTATCCATTCTAGTTTTCAAAATTATACTCTCGGTAAGACAAGAATTGCTTAGGGAGTAATGGTCATCCCTTTTCAGCAAGGGTGGAGAGAAATCCTCGCTCCTTGAGGCCAGTGACAAAACTCCCAGCTGGTTTAATCTTATTCCTGTAAAGCACAATTAACCAAACTCCTTTTCCTGTCCTGGAAAGCAGCTGCAAAAATCTTGTGAGACAAAGTTTCTTCAGAGGGAAGGATGACCAGAGGGTGACAATGTTCAGGCAGCTGTTTATCCTGTCTTGTTAGTGATGTTTATTTCACTCCAAGCAAATTAACCAGTAGCATATTACATGTGAAAAACGGGTGATGGCAGCTGGACTGGATGGATCACAAGGAAGTAACCTACTGTGTGCAAATACAAAATAAAAAAAAAGAAACATGGGACTTTCACTTGGCTGTGATCTCAGCTGAATGATGATTTCCTCTTTGTCAGGTGGTCTCACTGAACTTAAAGTTCATAAATGCGTGTGTGGAATGATAGTGACAAGTGTAATGATACCTACGATTTAGTTGTAATATTGATCTGGCTCCTCTTCAGTGTGTCTTTTTTGGTGCTTGACTATCTTTGATTTTATATTCTTTAACTTTTTTATGTGGTGCACCATTTTCTGAAACAAACTTTTGCACTGTATGTGATAGAAGAGTTGAAGTTACCTTATTTTCATGTAACTTTTCTTTTTTTTTTGCAGCAATTTGGTAAAATCTTAGATGTTGAAATTATTTTTAATGAGCGAGGCTCAAAGGTAAGCAGTTTAATTCACCCATGGAATTTTTTAATTTGTGTAAAATATTTATACGAGTAAAAGGAAACAACTGCACTGCTGTAAAAAATAATGTCTGAAATTCCATGTTAGTGAAAGCATCTTCTGAGCTGTCATTCAGTTTCCTAAGCAGCATGAAAATCATTGGACTCATTGTATATCTTTTAAAGGGGGTAATTTTAGCTACTCCAAACTGTCATCTGTTTTATGGGAATGTTGATTTCTGCTGTCTGTATTCTTCAATGGTAATTATCTTGTTTATTTTACAAGATGAGTCCATACTTACAGATATTTGTAGGCAGGTTTGTATTAGTATAGGTATTTTTTTTCCCCTATTGAAATGAAAGATGATAATGATACCTAATAAGTATCCTCTTTAGTAATTAGCTGAGAAAATATGTGATTGCTCTAGATTATCTAAGTGCAGATGTTTTCCTCTTTAGTTAAAGCTTCAGTACACCAACCCTTTGAAAACAATCTATTTTAACATTTATTTGACTAAGAGAGTTCTTATTGTATTGCAAACATTTAATTTTTTCTGAAAATTACTTTGCCTGAAATGCATACTTCAATTTATTCAATTTGCAAGATAGAATGGCTATGACCGCGTTAGCATTGTTAGCTGCTGCAAAACTGTAGCCCAGTATGCTTCACCTAATGCTTTATTAGCATTAAGTTACGACTTTTCAGTAGAATCATGGAATCATTTAGGTTGGAAAAGACCCTTGGGATCATCGAGTCCAACCATAATAGTGTTAGCAAAAGATGTTGATTGTCCAGAACCTGCTCCTACTGAATAGTAGTGTAAATTTCTGAAGACATCCCACTTGTCGCCTTTGAGTGGTTCTGTTGAAGATGGAGTGGAACTGAGTACTCGTGTCGTGGTGGTGGTTTACGCATTTGTCTAGCCGTTAAATCTTACATAGGTAGGACTTTTAACCACCGCATCTGCATCAGACAGCATAAGGCTTTTTTAAAAGAGTTGAGGGGTGGGGTAAGGAGGCGTTTCTGAATTGAGTTTTTTTAATAGCGATCTTGCAGTGGTGAGAACATCCTTGTTCTAGAAAGGATTTCACAAGGGAGAGGTTTTTCTAGGTAGGCGTGTAATGTCACTACCTCAGAATAGACACTTTGTGTTTGAGACTCAGCCCTGTAATAAATACTTCTACACTACTCAGTGCTGTGTTGGTGCTTCCAGCTCTGTCTCTGAGTAAACTGCTGAAGATACAGCAGTTCTGTGATGATTCCTTGCTTATGTATTCTGCTTCTCATCTTGTGTAGAGTTATTTCAGCTATAGCTACTTAGTATTTTGATTTGGAGAAGTACCTTTAGATTCTCTCAATTAAGTAAAAAAGTTGAAGAACAGGATTAGGAATAGGAGGAACATCTTTTATTTTATTTTTTAAAATCTTTTTTTAATCTGATCATTTCATGTCCATTCTGTAGGATTTAAGATGCACCAGATTAAAGTCCCATTCCTGGCAGTGCTTATCTATGTTTTCATAAAATCCCACTGAAACTGAAAGGACTACTAAGTGGTCTCAAACTGAGTACAGGTAAAAAAGTTTGCAGGATCAAAATTCAAATTTGTTTCTAGCTGCAGTTTGGCATAAAAGAATTGCTAGATTATTTTTTTTTTGTTATTTCTGGTTTTGTTTATTTCTTCTTATACCGATAATTAACAACAGAAGTAAGCTCATTTTCATACCATAACAGTTAAGAAAAATGGAATTGCAGATTCAAAAAACATCATGCTGGAGCAGCACTGTAAAGTGTAAAATAATTTTGCAGAAGGGAGTCTTTCCATAAAAGAAACCCTAAAATAAACCAAGTTTCATACTACAAATTTCTGCTTGTTTGGGGGCATAATAATAAAGACAACTTTGCTAGAGTTGTATGGCAAAACTGATGATATTTTATAAGAACGTCAGTTTGGTTTTGGTGTAGATCTTTCATACAACCTGTGTTAAATGAATGAGGCTTACCTTTGCAAATTCTTGAAGCTATTGATTAAAGTGACATTAAAAACTACCGGTAACTTACCTTTCTCTGCATTTACCACTCATCTTGGAAGGAGACTTGGAAATACAGTTTCCATTACTGTGCGTATTTTAATGCTGTTTGAATGCTGAAGCTCTCCATGGAGCTGCGATGGCTTTTGTCTTGGGCACAATTGCAAGGCTGCAAAGATACAGGAACATCAACAAGTACCATTTTTTTATGGTTGTAAATTAATGCTCTATACAGCTATATACTACATACAAAGCTTTCATAAATCTGTTTGTGTATATATATATATTAATATATATCATATTAACATACATTTCTTCAATAAGAAGAGCTCCAAAGCACCTCCCAAATTAAAACAGAATCTTCTCAAGTACTAACTTGGCTAATATTAAATCATTTGACAGACTTTAAAAATAAAATGCAGAAATTTACTGGTTAATAAAACACATAATATGCTAAGCTAAAGTAGGTGTTGAATCAGGTGCATATAAAATTAATGTTAACGTGTTTGTGTAGATATTTGAATGTGTGATGAGTGAATCTATGTTCGGTGATAGAGTTTCTCTGTCAGCTAGGTAAAATTAAAGATTTGCATAAATAATAAGAGCTTAATTTAAATGGTGTTAATTATGAGAATAAGTACAACATAAGAAATTAAAAAAATTACAATGAGTATTCTTTTCAGAATCTTTGAAGTTCCTGTCTTATCTTGGCTTGTGGCTCCGCTTTATATCTTTTTCTAATTTTTTAATATAATTAGGTTTTTATCTTTCCCTTCAGTTGTTTGAAAAAAATTAGCTGGTAGTGCTGTGAGCTAAGAAGACTGATTCAAAATTTTGACTAAACAACTCCCAGCAAATGTTTGCAATTCTGAGAAGTTCGGCAGGGAGGAGAGGGGAGAACAAACAGAACTGGAGGAGTTTACGCTACTCGTTGGATCGATGGCTTCAGTGATGCTTTCTACTGTGGAATTTTCTTAATGGCATCTTAAATGATGAACTTTTTTTTTTTTCCAGAGCTTTTACAAGATGCAAGGGAGCAGTTGAAGAAGAAATAAAAGTTTAAAGTTGAGGAAGGCTTTAGGTATAAGAAAAGCCTCTGCAGGCATCTAAAACCTAGGGATTAGTACTGAGGAGGGGGATTAAGTCTCTCCCGAACACTCCTGATGTTTTGGGAAAGAGAGTGTTACAGCCTCCGTGTCTTGTGACAAGTGAGGTCGTGGCTTTGTGTTACAGTTGTGGAGCGTAGAGTGGAGAAAATGTGTGAATTAGGTGTTCTGAGAACGGCTTCAGCCAGAAGCGGAGCTGCTGATAGAGCACTTCTGAGCTCGGGCTTCAGTGTGCCTTTAAAAGAGGAAAAAAAAGCCACAGACAATGTGTTTAAGCTACTTTGAAGGGAATGGAACATAAACTGCTACTGTATATAAATATTTCTATGTTATGAACTGGCATAAATAAATGTGTTGTTTGAGTAGGTAAAATAACCCCAAAACCTCACATGATCCTGATAGTTTCTTAACTCCTTTTGTTGATTAATTAATTTTGTAGTTCATATCCATTGTTTTTCTCAATGCTTGGTGTCACTTTTGCCTTAGGTTTCATATTTGGTCTCTTTTTTGTATAAAACATACAAATAAATGTATAAATATCTTCATTTACTTTTTTTCTTTTTTTTCTTTTTTTTTTTTTAAATCAGTCACTATGTACATAGTAGGTAGAACTGTGGGGGGACTAAGTGGGTGAATACTGACCACAAAACTTAGCGCGTGGACTGGAGAGTGCGGAGAGATGATGCATGGCTTATTGCTGAGGAACAGCACGGAGGGAAGCTCTAACTCCACAGTTAAAGTAACAGTAAAGAGAAAGCTTGTAGTAGGACTTCAAATACATGCAGCAATGCCTATTCCTGATAAAACGGCTGTAACTTGCTAATGTTTCAAAACACCAAGGACGCAGGAGCTTATTTGTTTGGATGACTTTGGGAAAGCATGCAAAGGCATTGTAGTGCTAATGTAAGAATTACTTCAAAGGGTTGGTGTATGTTTCTAAAATGTTTTTTCAATGTGAAATATTTACCGTTGTAAACAGTGTTTAATTTAACTTAGCACAAAAAAAAAAAAAAAAAAGAATTCTAGTAGGATTGGAAATGTTTGTTTAACCTATTATTAGAAAGCAAAACATTTGCCATAGGCAGAATTTCAATTTGTCAAGTATTCTCCTGTCCCACTAACATGGGATTTGGCAGTTTTACCAGTTGCATGTTCTAGATGTGGAAAGTAATATACGTAAATAGTAAATGAAGCAGTTAAACTTATTCAAGACGTTTGCATTTTTATTCCTTTATCAGAATTTCTTTTTCTATTCACATCATGTGATTTTATTTGATCTGTTAATACAAGAAAGTTTATACTTTGTTCTAAAGGTACTTTTGTTTTGTTGGTGGTTTTCTTTTCTTTTTTTCTTTTATAAAAAAATAAGTAAAGGCTGTATAGTTTGACAGAAGTTTAAGTTACCCTAGTGTTGCATGGGAACAATGTTTCTTATGATCACAAGAGCATGATTAAGTAGGCAATGTTTTAGAGTATATTGACATTGTGTTGAATTTTGTGCACATGTTTTTTATTTCGTTGAGATATCTGCATGTCATTAAAATGTGGTTCATTTTCTTTTCTCATTAGTTCATTTTTTTCTATGTGAAGACACTGTAATTTATTTTAATTTCATTTTCTTATTGTTAGATTTATTTTCCTCTGTAGTGACATGTAGAAAGGTATTTTTGGTATCATTCTTTGAATTTCTCAGAGGGTTATTATCTAACTGATGACAGAAAAAATTTGTTCACATTTGTCGCTTATTTATTGCACATCTCAATACAATTATAATTTTTCTAATTTGCATGTTACAGAAATGAAGCAAGGACAAGAAAATATTAAATTAAAGAGAGAGAACATAAGCAAACAAGTGGTCGTTGACTGAAATAATAATGTGCATGTTGTTTTCCCCCCTTCTCCCTCCTGCATGCAGGGATTTGGTTTCGTAACTTTCGAAAATAGTGCTGATGCGGACAGGGCGAGGGAGAAATTACACGGCACCGTGGTAGAGGGCCGTAAAATCGAGGTGCATGTTCAAAATATTTTCCTTTTCATCTTTTTTATAAATGTCTGCTTCACTCTCATTTGTTGTTTCAGATGCATCATTGGTGTCTTCTGTGTGCTCCCCTTTCCCCTTCCCATTGTTTATATATATATTTATATATAAAGAGAGAGAATTGGCCTTACTTGGGTTTTTTATTATTATTTCTTTTGTAATTATTATTATTATTATCATTATTGCTGAAAAGTGGATGACAGAATTGAAAAAAAAATGAAAGCTTTAATATTTTGAAGTTATTATTTTGGATGTTTTGTAAATCAATGGGTGCAGTAGATTCCAAAAACCAGCCAACAAAAAAAAAAAAAAAAAATTGAGAACAACAAAAAAAAAAGTGTGACAGACAAAACAAAAACGAACAGAAGGTTGTTTTTTTTATTTTGTTTTTTCTTTTTTTTCTTTTTTCTTTTTTTTTTTTTTGCTGCAGGGTTGATGCGGGATCCGCAGTGGCTTTCAAAAAATTCAGATTGGGAAAGAAGCATCCAAAAGATGTACCAGAAAAAGAAACAAAGCCAGACTAGAGACCAACCAATTTTAACATTTAATTTTTAATTAAACCATCAGGCTGCTTTGGCTGGATGGCCTGAGCCATTCATATCTAGTACAAAAGCAACACAAATGCGTTTTACTACCACTGGATCCCCTTCAATACTGCCTCAGTCGTATTTGTTAGAATAAAAAAAATACCAATTGAAAATGCTGTCGTCTTTTGAGTAAGATGTTGCATATTTTGCCTTTTCATTTTCCCCCTTCGACGGTAGCGCTTAGGGCCCTCACCAAACTCTCAGTAACCATGGTAACTGTATACATACCCATGCTGGCGATGGTGCTGAATGGTAAGTGGAGAAGTCCATCTGCCGTTTCACGTATTTAGCGCTGATATACCACGTGAATTTTTTTGACTTGTTGTATTAAGTTTTCTTGATGCTACATTTTTTTCTATATTGGTACGCCTGTAATTGAGTGTACGTTTTAAGCAAGCCTGGGAGGCACTGATTGGATTGAGGATATGACTTCGTGCACATCTTACTCAGATTGTTAACTCCATATTGTGTTAAATAATGCACCCTCTTTTTATCCTTTTGTTAGCTGTGATTTTAAAGCTTGAATGATTTTGTTAATTCTTGCAATGAAAAAGGCTCTTGTTCCAAGTGTTGAATGCTAGATGTTGCTTTTCCAATGGTACTTCTCTTCTAAAGGGTTATGTTGCACACTGCTAAAATTCGTTTGTCCCTTTTTTTGACATTTTCTTTGTTTCCTTGTACCTTGTCTCTTTCCCTTCTACTCCACTGCATGTTCCTTCATATAATCTTTTTTTCTGTTTTGAGTATTTATTGTATCAGTGTTATCATGGAATACAAGCATGCTCCTAAGTCTTAAATTATGCAGTACCTTTTAATTTGCTTTTAATGTCTTTTTATTAAAGTTTAAATGATATGATGTTGCTTTATTGAAATGATTTGTAAGTTAAAATGGTTATGAAAGTAAATGTAATTATAAATAGTATGATTTTGTTATGCACCTGTTGCCTTCTATAAATTAAATTGCATTTTATTTTTACATGACTAATAGCAGTAATAATGCATGCATTTAATAGTAACACGAACCCTTCCTGTAACCCTTTCTAATCCAGTGTTCTATGTGCTTAGGTAAATAATGCAACAGCACGTGTAATGACAAATAAAAAGACCGTCAACCCTTACACGAATGGTAAGTGCATGAGACCTCAGCGCTTTGGTTTAATGTCAGTGCATGGGAAACCTCACTCTCCTGCTGAATGGGTGGACTCATCTGCTCATGACGTGTCGCAGTCCGCATCTCCTGCATCTCCTTGGGCTCGGGCTTTGTCCAGCCGCCTAAAACATGATATGACCGGTCATAAATTCATTCTGTATAGAGTTCAGCTAATTCACAGCTGTGTGGGCGTAGCATGCATCATCTTGCCTGATTGGAATCTGAGTGTTTAACTGTGGTGGCTTTTGTATAGGAAAATACACCTGATAGGAAAGTGTTGTTCTTTTCTAGCTTTGTGCAGTGTTAATGTTGCGATGAATGAACTAATTGGAGGATTCAGTTTTGCTTGGATGATGGAGGTAGGGAGACCAGTAAGAAGAACATCTCTGTCAAGCATGAGATACTTTTTAGTACCAAGACACGCATCTAGTCAAAGATAATTTTCTGTGTCTTCCATCCATAATTTGTTAGAAGTAAAGGGCAAACTGTAACGCGGTGCTGCTTCCGGCTTTTTATCCATTGAAAAATCTAAATTCCAAGCTATCTAAAAAATTCATTCTAATACTGACCTAAGTTAGTACAATGTTGTACCTTAATGAGATAAAAGTAATCCATAGATATCTGAGGAGTTTGGAAGCAATAAATTTTAAAAATGTTTCGTTTGGCAGTGTTTGATCATGTGCTTGAGTTGTTTGCGTTTGCTAGTTCAGAAAATTCTAACAAGTTCCCACCTCAACGATGTCAAACAATAACACGTTGATTGAAGTTAATTGCAATTATATTTTCCAGTTTTACTAGACTGTGTAGTTATAATTATTTGCTTTTCAATTTAATTTAGTTTTTTCCATCCAGTAGAAAGATGAAATCTGCACATCCATCAGTAAAGGTATCCACAGGTAGATTAGACTCTCTTCCATTTTGAAATATAATGGATCTTATTTTCTATATCCAAGGTCTCATTAGTGAGGTTTTACTAAAACCCAGGGCAAACAGTGGCTTTATTTTTTTAATGAAAGAGCCAGTATTTTTTCCTACCGCAGGAAAAATAAAGTGGTGGTTTTTCATTTGAGATGTGATAATTGAGCTAGTTAAGGTGATCTGGAGAAAGAGAGTCTGAAATTCCTCATAGTTTCTCAGAAACTGTTTTCTTCTTTGTTTGGTGTATAAACATGGAACTTGGCAAATGATGCAGGTGGGAAAATCTCCTTCATTTTTACTGGCTTTAAAACACCCGAGTGTATCTAGGAAAAGAGAGACGAAGCTTGACTGGATCACATCACAAGATTGTGTTGCAATAAGGAGTTAAATTAACTACCTGCATATGATACTATAAACTTTGTCTGCTATATTGTAACGATAAAAGGATAAAACTAGTTGTTTTTTATAAATGATGATGTGTATTTTCTATTCATACTACCCTAAAGCTACGAAACTGTCAATTAGCCAATAACACATTACATATGGGGCCGGATGGGATTCACCCAAGAGTACTCAGGGAGCTGGTGGGAGAGCTCACCAAGCCTCTCTCCATCATTTATCAACAGTCTTGGTCAACAGGGGAGGTACCAGATGACTGGAGGGTGGCTAATGTGACGCCCATCTACAAGAAGGGTCGGAAGGGAGGATCCGGGGAACTACAGGCCTGTCAGCCTGACCTCGGTACCAGGAAAGATCATGGAGAGGAGGATCATCTTGAGCGAGCTGTCGCGGCAAGTGCAGGGCAGCCAAGGGATCAGGGTTTAGGAAAGGGAGGTCCTGCTTAACCAACCTGATCTCTTTCTATGACCCTGTGACCCACCTTCTGGATGCGGGGAAGGCTGTGGACGTTGTCTATCTGGACTTTGGTAAGGCCTTTGACACCGTCCCCCACAGCATTCTCCTGGAGAAGCTGGAGGCGAACCATGGCATAGACAAGTGTACTCTTCACTGGGTTAAAAACTGTCTGGATGGCCGTGCCCAGAGAGTTGTGATTAATGGGATGAAATCCTCTTGGCGGCTGCTCAACAGTGGTGTCCCTCGGGGCTCAGTTTTGGGGCCAGTTTTGTTTAATGTCTTTATCAATGATCTGGATGAGGGGATTGAGTGCACCCTCAGCAGGTTTGCAGACGACACCAAACTAGGTGGGAGTGTTGATCTGCTTGAGGGAAGGAAGGCTCTACAGAGGGACCCGGACAGGCTGGATCGATGGGCCAAGGCCAGCTGTATGAGGTTTAATAAGGCCAAGTGCCAGGTCCTGCACTTGGGTCACAACAACCCCAAGCAACGCTACAGGCTTGGGGAAGAGTGGCTGGAAAGCTGCCCAGCAGAAAAGGCCCTGGGGGTGCTGGTGGACGGCCAGCTTCACGTGAGCCAGCAGTGTGCCCGGGTGGCCAAGAAGGCCAACAGCATTCTGTCTTGTATCAGGAA
Organism: Larus michahellis; assembly: GCF_964199755.1. Classification (NCBI taxonomy): domain Eukaryota; kingdom Metazoa; phylum Chordata; class Aves; order Charadriiformes; family Laridae; genus Larus; species Larus michahellis. The sequence goes on along the minus strand of NC_133903.1, from coordinate 14,819,826 downwards.
TAGCGTGGCCAGCAGGAGTAGGGAAGTGATGGTGCCTCTGTACTCGGCACTGGTGAGGCCTCACCTCGAGTACTGTGTTCAGTTCTGGGCCCCAGAGCTACCAGGCTGGTGAGGGGTCTGGAGACCAGGTCATATGAGGAGAGGCTGAGGGAGCTGGGCATGTTTAGCTTGGAGAAGAGGAGGCTGAGGGGAGACCTCATTGCCCTCTACAACTACCTGAAAGGAGGTTGTGGAGAGGTGGGTGTTGGCCTCTTCTCCCAAGTGGATAATGACAGGACCAGAGGAAATGGTCTGAAGTTGTGTCAGGGGAGGTTTAGATTAGATATTAGGCAGAATTACTTTACTGAAAGAGTGGTCAGGCCCTGGAACAGCCTGCCCAGGGAGGTGGTTGAGTCACCATCCCTAGAGGTGTTTAAGAAACATCTAGATGTGGCACTTCAGGGCATGCTCTAGTGGCAGAGATTGTAGGGGGTTTTTTGTGTGTGTATGGTTGGACTTGATGATCTCAAAGGTCCTTTCCAACCACGAAGATTCTATGATTCTATATCAGGACATCTAGTGCTGAAGGAAGGGAATGCTGGAAATAGTGATGGAATCTGGTTTTAGAGGAGGTTCACCTCTGTGTCCTGCACTGGAGGATTACTTAGCTCATACATTACCATTTATTAATATCCAAAACCAGAATGATGACAATCTGCCGTTAAGTGTTTCCCACTTAAAGTGGTTTGTTTCTGTCATTTTCCATCCTGTTCCATCTGGATCTCACCAAAAGTATGAAACGTCCCATTCAGTGCATAAAAATTAGCATTTACGTTTGCAAATCCATACATCCAGGTTGTTGCATGCAGGATGTTCTTTTGCGCAGCTTTTGATGGGTATCCACCAAGGCAAACTCTGGTTATGGTTCATACGTTTTGATTTTTTTTTACTTTTTTTTTTAATGTCTGAGATCCCCTGAAGTAAACACATGGGGAGAATCATGTTCTTCTTGCATAATCATTACGAGTGACAAGGAATGAAGTGTAGACGTGCAAGGTGCTTCCTTTAGTTTAATCAGTGCTCCTATTATCAGTCATCATGACATCATATGATTCTAGTTCTTTATCATTTTGTCAGGAATTAACCAGTACTATTGCTGGTTATTAAACACTACTGTTGTCTAAAGTAAAGTTCTCATCTTTTAAATAAAATATAAGGCTAGTTTTTCTGTGTTCTTCTGCAAGCATGTTAACGTTTGCAAGATGCGTAGGACGCAGGTAGCCAGAAGCTTTTTGTTTGCACATCCCTATCTCCTCAGAACCGCTTCTTTTTTAATGTGTGCATTTATTTTTCAAGGAGTGTGTGGTGACTGATATGTTATTGGCAGGTATTCAAAATGTAGTTGTGGCACCTCTGGTACTATATGAAAACATCAGGCACTAATATTTATTGTAATTTAAAAATAAGATGTACTCCTTTCTTTCTTTCTTTCCTGAATACTGCTGGCTGTTTGATAACAGAGCTCATGTTGTAAATATGACTGCAAAAGTCAGTAGATCTTAAAGCACAAAAACCTAGATTTTTTTTTTTTTTTTTTTTGCTATATGCAGCTTCATTCAACTAAGTGGTTTGCTTTTGTGTCGTAGATGGTTTTTGAAATAAGTATGCTTTCCAGTGACTTTTGGTGATTCCTGAAACGAGCAGTTAATAAATGCTCAGTTGTTAGGAGAGCTCTTTCTGTGCAAGTTTATCAGACAGGATGACTTTGATGGCTGACCTCATGTGCTTTGGAGATAGAACTGCCTTTTCTTTGCAAATAAATTAATTGTCAGGAGTTCTACTTGTTGGCAGAAATATTTTTGAGACATTTTTAGATGTTCCAGCCCCTCCTGTTCACAGTTATACTTTCTTCTGATGCCCATGTTGCAATTCAGGATGCTCATCCGAGTGCTGTGGGGAACAGAGAATTATGCACAAGTGGATTCAGAGAAGCACAGCAATGAATGAGGAACACGAAACAGCAATCCATAGAGGGATACATATGTTTTAAAGGTTATACTTGTGGTGTCTTGAATTTGAGCCTCCTGTCGATCTAAACTTAGATTCAAGTCACAGCTAGTGACTATTACCACCGTTAAATTCCCTCCCGCTCCCCTTTCCTCCCCTCTGTTTGCAAACAGGAGGAAAGCAAATGGTGTCACAGGGCTTCTTCCCAGCCAGAACGTTCCTTCAGCCACGGGTGCCTGTCTGGCCTGTGAAGTGAAAGTAGTCCCCTGCGTGGCTCTGCCCCACTTTCTACCAGAGCCTGTTACGCTGGGCAGCGTGATGATTTCCTTCCCTTCAGCGCGCTTAACCTGCACGTCTTTCAATGAGCGTACGGGGCGGGGGTTTGGGGCAGGCAGAGGGGTTGTTTGGTTCCTTGTTTGCTTTTTAAGTTTTGAGCTTTTATCGTTTCAACTCGAGGAGGAGATTAATATTGTGTCAGCGAGAAAAATGCACAAAATTACACCCACTGCAGAGAATTTGCCTCCTCCAGCTGGTGAAGTAGGGTTACTTGGCAGATGCTCGCTCGGATACATCAACTCCTATCACACTTGATTAACCCACACAGCTACGGGCCAGCACATTGCTGGCTGACAAGATAAAGTTAAGTTTAATTACTGTTATTTTCACGATGGATGAGGTTTTTCCTGTATAAACTCCAAAAAGTTAGATGAGACAGCCATCACTGTGAGCGAGAGAGGTAGGAACTGAAAGAGGAGGAGCGTGGCTTTCAGCTGTGAAGAGCAATCTGTGTCTTCCAAGGTTTTTTTTCTTTCTCAGAGAAGTTGTGGTGCTCTTAGTGTAACTTAGAAGCCAAGAGGTGTCTAGCAGCTCCTTTGACAGCAAAAGCTGACAGATCTGAAATTCAGTCCAATCTTTCATTCTGGAAGGCATTGATCAGTGGTCTTTTGAGGAAGTAATGAATTTGAAATATTAAATACTCCCTAAGCTACAAAAAGTTGGATTTTTTTTTTGTTGTTGTTATTATTTTTTTACTGAAGGCCTCAAAATTTGGGTGATTTTCCATCACACAAAATTTGGCTAAGAGTATTTGTTATACCACAACATTCATTAATATAATACTGTAATATGTATAATTGAAGGGTTAGGTAAAAATCCTGTGTAATTTTGGGGAGGAAAGTAATTTTAACCCTTTTTGGTTGGCCATTTGTCAGCTTCCGTAATTATCTTTTAGGTACGTACAGCAATTGCCATTAATTCAGCAGTTGCCCGCCGTGTTGCTCTTTACTCTGTTTGACCTTATTAATGAGCTACATTTCAAAAATACCCCTCACCTCTGTTACTGAACAGTTAATTACTGGAAAATAGTTGCTGTGCAATAGATAGAGATAGCAGTATTTTTAAAGGGTGGGAATAGTTCTCTTTTGTGTTATTATTGAGATTTTGTATTATACTTTTTCAGTCTTCTGATCCATTATGGTTTTATGATCTTCTGTGCTTCTGTATTACATGAAATGAGCAAGGCAGAAGGAAGCCTCAGTACAGTTTGCATTTAAATTCTTCTAAACTTGGCTCTTCTGATTTTTGAAAAGCCTTGTTGTCCTTGTCTTGATTTTATTGTGTTTCCAGCAGTGTAGTTATAGGATCTATTTAAAGTACCATAGTTCTTGAGTTTGTAAGATGCTTTAGCTCAGGTTTTTTTTTCCTTTATTCTTGTTTACAAATGGTGCTTCCCACTCCTGTAATTCAAGCATGCTTTTGGAAAACCCCTAATTTTCCAGTCCTGGTACTTCAAATAATTGTTCAGATGCTTAAAAAAAAAAAAAAAAAAAAAAAAAAAAAAGAGTGTGGGTGGGTGGGGGGATGTTCTGTTGAGTTTGGAGTTAACTGGGAGTGGATCTACCTGTGGCTGAGCAAAACACAACGATTGGCACTTTACCGCAGCTGAGAACACTAATGAATTTGCCAGTGTTCTCTCTTGCGGTTCTGTTACCCCTTCCCCTTCGGTTGCTTCGGCACTGCTGTCTTTAGCATCATGTGTGCTCTGAACACAGCCCCTGCTTCTGCAGCGAGCCTGTGCGCTCCGGCCTTACCTGGAAATGTGCATCGGATGTAAGGGCACAACGGCGATTCATGGGAGTTTGGCCAGGGCACACGACACAGAGTATCTGTTGGTTCTGGGCTTTGCTTCTGTGCCAGCCGTGGGAGGACGGTGCTTACTTAAGGCAAAGACAGTGGCTGCACTTAAGAGCTTTGCAGAATGTGACTGCAGCATTTTCTTACATGCCAGCTACTTTATAGCGATAAGCTAACAGTGGTTATCAGCTGTAAGCGCGGGCGGTACAGGCACTCTTGGTACCTGCCTGTAATTGTCCCGTTTCAGTGCAGACAGTCTGATGTACAAATGCAAATGGGAAAAACGTCTGGCATTTGACTGGGATCCCACAGCGTGCAAATCTCTTTCATGTCACAACAGGCATTTCCAGACAGCGTCTACGCTTTCAGTTTTCCCAGAGTAGAATCAAAATGCTCAGATTGCTTGATTGCCTTGGAACCAACACTAACACAGGGTTATCAGAAGCATTTATATCCAGCAAATGAATTGTTTTGGCCTTTCTGGCTTGTAAGCGGAGAGCTAAAGCAATGAAAAAACCTGGTCTGCTCTGGTACTACATGATGTAGAGATACCTGAACTAGTTCTGACTGAATTCCGTAATTTAAGGTAATAAGTCCATGGCAACTGTGCATTGCAGCCAAGGTAATTCACCTGATAATTTACTCGAGTGCTACACGTCCAGAGAATGCCTTGTTTCATTACTTATTTCCATACTTCAGGGTCTGATATTAAAGATCAGTAAACTAAGATGCCTATAAACCTTTTTTGAAGCCATTTTATCTGTATACCTCTATACAAAATTAAAATTAGAAAATCATTATTATTATTATTATCATCACTAATTGCAATATTAACTCCATTATGTTTTTATGTTTGCTGCAGGCTGGAAATTAAATCCAGTTGTTGGTGCAGTTTATAGTCCAGAATTCTATGCAGGTAAGGATTACACTATAGTTGTCCATGCCATCTTTTATTTTAGTATTCTTTAAAACATACATTTGGTGTGAGGGTTGGTTTCTTTGTTTGATTCACGTTATCTGCAAGTCATTTACAGATTTGTGACGCAGGATTTGAAGTTCCTGGGCATACTTAAGTTTATATAGAAGATATATGAATACCTTTTTATTGGAAAGTAGATAGTATAACATGAAATGTACTGCAATACCACAGTCTTACATGAGATTTTATTTTATTTATATTATATTTTATTTTACTTTATATTTCAGTACAGTCACTTTCCTCCAGGAATTATTTAAGCCTAGTGAGCAACAACACCACAAAATCTATCTATAAATATATATTTTGTGTATATACATGTACATAGACACACAGAGGTATTGAGTATCTGTGTGTGTAATTTTTTTCCTGAATGTTTTTCTTTAAATTTAATATTTAGTTATTCAGTTTCTTAACATTTTTGTATTTTGAATCTATATTATCACCTGAGTCTTCACTGAGACCAAGTTCTGATCCTGGTTACAATTTGGAGTTAATGAGATACTACAGTCTTTTTCTGTCCAAAGTCAGTCACGGCTGGCAACAGTCTCTAAATGTACTTTAGCAACAGTATTGAAACCTGTAGATTTCAGAGGCATCAACCCAGTTGATTTCAGAGGCATTTGAATCCTTCCGGTAAACATAATCACTAGCAAGTCAAAAAAAGCCATTTTTTGAAAGCTAATAGTTTACATCTGAGACAGGAATAATCACAAATCCAAATGCTTCTAGTAGGTAATAAAGTTGCCTTCCTTTCTTAGGTTCCAAAATCATACATGACTCTTCCATGACTTTCATGGGGAACTCTGGGGTTTTTTTCAGTTTTCCATCTGTTTTTCAGTTGTCTGGGTGTGTATATACTGGATACAAATAACTCGTGTTTTAAAAACCAAAAATATTTACCCATTGTCGCACACTTAGGTAATTGAGGATAAAGAGGTACTTGTAGAATATGTTCTCTACAGCAAGTAAAGAATAGATATTAGGAAAACATTTTTCACAGGTGCTGGTTAAGCATGGGAAGAGGTTGCCCACAGAAGCTGGGCAATCGCCATGCATGGAGATATTCAAGCCTCCACTGGACAAAGCTGAAAAATTTTCATTAGTTCAGTGGACTTAAAGAGAGAAAAAATGTTAAATAGGACTAATGTTACAAACAGATACTTATTTTAAAAAAGCTGCTTGTAATAATACATCCAGTACCATCTACTAAGATAGATAAAAATGTTCCAATTAGGATAAAAGTGGCACAGTATAATAAAAATACTAACTTGGCATTCATGGAATTACAATATTTAGTGTAGGCAGAATTTATTTCCTTCCTTGATGTATGCCTACATTGGAAACAGGAATTTAACATTGATCTCGTTTGAGTAGTTAGTGAACCAACCCTGAACCTGCATAAATTAGAAAGTAAGAGTTATTAGTCATTTTATATAAATGACTTTGTGTTAATGACAAATATAATAATATTCCCATAGTACAGTAATCAATTTTCTAATATGTATGCAGAATTAACAATCTGACTTATAATTGTCTCATGAAGTAGGGCATGAAGAGTTCACGTAGTTTGTAAATTAAAATCAATATTTTCAATCTCTCCTGAAGGTAATTTTCCTAATTTACTGGACTTTTCCCTAACATTTATTTTGTCTTTTAATTATAAAATGGCAGGTTATTGATTTTTTTTTGTATAACCTCCTAAAGTCCCGAGTGCATTTTTATTGCCAACACAAGGGAGGTGTTTGCCCTTCTAATGAGAATCTTTAATTACCATTAGGAGATTATTAATTTAATTTTATGAATTATGACATGCACTCCACCACACCTATGCAGAAAGTTCTATCAAGATACTTCTTGTATTTCAGATTTTTTTTCTGTTTATACATGCAGGCAGTTTTGAGGGTTTTTAAAATGCATATCAAATGCGTATTTTGTGTATTGACTAGAAGATAATTTTTTTTCTCAGACATTTAAACTTTCATTTAAGCAATTTATTTAAAAAAAAAAAAAAAGAAAAGAGCTCAATGCAGGTCTCTTAAAGCCATTAGAAAATGGAACAGTAAAAGACCAATGCAATTCTTGTGGGCTGTAATAGAATACTGTGACATAGCTTTCTTTTGGGGTTCCCCCCTTCCCTAGAGAAGAAACAATTGCACTTTTGAAGATTATAAAATTAGAAATGTGATTTTAAAGACAGTCAAAGTTCTAGTTCTTTTTTAAATTATTGTCTCCAACCCTTTCATGTTAAAATTGTACCAACTCTTTCATAGTCAGTGCAAGAAGTTCCTTTACCTCCTAATAAATGATGAAAAATTTGGCCACTTCTGAAATAAAGATGATACATTTGCAGAGAAACTGTTGATTTAAAGTACCTTTAATCTTCATAAATAAGTGGAAAAACAGAAGGTTATACAAAGCTGTCAGGATGGCACTGATGAATGGCAAATTCACCCATTTCTCAATTGCCGGTGAAGACACACGCCGCAAGGCTTAACCGTATTGTACATCATATCTGCCAACTCATTTCTGTGATTAAATATTCCATCAGTGCGGGCTATAAGGCGGTAAAGCTTAACAAGATTCATAAGATGCACCACTTGAATACACATAACTCACTTCCTTGGATAGAGAGCACCCCGCATGCAAAGGAAAATTGGAATTGAGTTAAATTACTCCGTAAGACAAGATCAATAGAGAAAGGAAAAGATCCCCTAATGCAATGCAAATCTAAGATATAGTTATGTCCTGACAACTTGAAGCAGACAATTAAAGTCAAATAGGGAGGAACGCAATGTAAATCAACCCTAAAACCTTGAAGATAATGGTAAACAGTAGGACCAGTGACATGATTGTTATAGCCCTGCTTTTTTTCTGAGTGTACACTTCTGTAAAAGAAAACCTTTACTGAGGAAACGTATGACAGCTAAAAATGGAGACTGTAAGATACAGAGCAGATGCGCAACAGACGCTATGTAAGTAAGGCATTACTTGGGAACTGGAAAATACTATATATTTACAAAACACTGTAGATTTTTCTTCCTGAGTAGCCTTTCTAAGACTGTTTTTCTTTGAAATGCTCCTGCTGTAGTAAATTAGAACGCTCCAGGAACGTGGCTGTTTAGGTCATATGGTAGCATTAATATGGATTTCCAGTGACGTGTTCCTGAAGCGTGATTTGAAGAGTGCTGTTGTAATTCCAAGGCCTCGCAAGGCTCCCTAACAGCTGCTGACTGTGGGTGTGCTGGTGAACTGGCTAACTGGCACACCTCCTGCCCTTCCCACAGGTCAGATGGAAAGTCCTAAAATGACATTTCATTTAAAAAAAAAAAAAAAATTATGATGATTTTTTTCATTTAGCATTTTCAGCATTTGGCAAAATTCCACTTTTCCGTATGTTGTAATTGATAGGTAATTTTTAAAAAACTGACTTAAGTCCACGTAGTAGTCATCTTCTAGTAAATAAACTGGTACTATTTAAGGTGCTTCTCCTCCTTGTGAGAAAGCAATGCTTAAAGAAGGTAGCATTTCCATTTCAGCTTATCTTTTCCAGTAAATTATTTATCAAGTTCTCAGGCAGGTCCTAGTGAAGAGATTTGTTAAGAAGGACTGTGTGATTTGTCTCACAAAGTCTTCAAGTAAACTGGGGCAAAAATTTCATTTATTTGTACATGCATCCAATTTTAAACCCATCCCATAGCGACCCATAGTTTTGCTATGTTAAGCTGGAGTCGTGTTATTTTCTCCTATACACTCATCTGTGGCTGGCAAAATACAGATCTGCAGTTTGGTTACTTTAGGAGGAGTACGCCGGTACTTTCTTACCATGAGTTGTTACATTATTCATTTCCGTGGTTTGTTATAATATTTTTACCTGCTTATTTATTTTTATATAGCGTATATTTTATCTGTGATACCTAGCCTTCCTTTCAGCCTCAGGCAGTCTGAAAGCAAAGTTCCATGTTGTTCCTTTCACTTACTGCAGATTGTTCTTTTTCTCTTTTGGTTTTTGGAATGATGAATTTTTGAGCAATCTCTTGCGCTCTCCGTAATGGCACGTAGAGTATTGTTGCCCCCGTATTACTACAACAGATCAGTCCTTTAAAGCAGAGAGCTTGTGACACAGTAAGGCCATTTTAGAAGACTTTGTCCTTGTAAGTGGCAGAAAATATATTTTAGGGTGCCTACCTGTTGGAGAGGCTTCTTTTGACAGTACCAGTATGCAAGGTGGGGGAAAAGATGTTGCAGATATTACCTGGAAATCTAGTGAATCTTCTTTCAGAGGTGACCCGCATGAGGAAATATTCTTATCTATTCATAACCAACAAACAATATTTTAAAAATTTCAAAATTTTAAGTTGTCAGTGGAGAAAGAAAGGACTTTAGACTAGTAAAGAACAACCATTAGAACAAGTCATGGAGCACAGCTCAATGACAAGTAACAGAGACCCCGTTCTCCTTTTACTTAAGCGACTAATTAAATACTGTTTTTCCTGAATAGTCATGAGGTGCTAGAAGTTTTTCAGAAGCTAGTTTCAAGAGTCATTCTACGTAGCTTAGTAGTTGTATTCACTTCATAAATGGTCTTAACCCAGTGAGGACTATTGTAGGCACCCAGTTTCTTGAGCAGCTAGTAGTTGTTATTCCAAGGCGGCCTGGAAAATTTTTCCCATCAGTTAAAATGAAAGGAAGAGGAAGAGCTTGTGCTTTTGACTATTTTATATGCCCTCAGAAGACAGAGGAGTTTTAGATGCCTGGGGCTTTTTCGCATGCTGTGGGTTTGGAAGCTAGCAGTATCTTCCAAGCAGCAGATTTTGTAACAAACTTCCTTTCACAAGTTTGTTTAAAACTTTGAAATATAATGTTATATATAATTAAGAAGTGAAGAAATACCATAGTTCTATATATAGAAACATGCACTTAAATAAGAGGAATTCAGGGGAAGAGAGGATTCCTGTATGTTTTCTAACACCGTTTCTCTTTGTTCGTGTCTTAAAGCATCTATTTCTGGAGTGTAAGAGCACCTGGGATTCATTTCATCTTTCTAGTGTTTCTCTTTGAATTTAAATGACTCTTGCATAAGCTCAGCAAATACCCTAGAAACACTTCTCAGTGAAGGTGTTTGGAGTTTGTGAAGCTGAATTACATGCTTGCACAGCAAGTCTAATCCTAGGGTAAAAGTTCACTGTACCATATCTGTAAAGCATAATTTTGGTGAAAATTGGCTGTTACTATATAGACTAATTCATTTTACAATTTGATTACATACACTTAGATTTGAATTTAGCCACTGACTAAGCAGATATTCCTAAACGTATTCTCAACATTGTTAGCTAAACAGTTTAAGTAATTTTCTAACTGCAGAAAAATTAAATATTCATTGTTTAATATTGCATCTGTTCTATGAAGATGGTCCTTTTCAAAGCATAAAACAAAGCTGTAACTGTTGTTTCAAAAATCATAATGTTCAAGTGCCGTCATACACATGATGACATCCTAGTTAGTTTAACGCCACTGATGGCAGCTAATGCATTTCTAAAACTTCTGTGGAGCTGTTACAAACCATTACAGTGGAAATACTGGTTTATGGAAGATTAATAAAGCCACTAGAAAAATGGAATTCAGCATCTGTAATAGCTATTTACTTAAAAAAATTCTTCCAGAATTAATTATGCCTTATGCTACATTATAATGAGTTTTTCATTAAAATGTATACCATCATGGAAAATGAACAAGGATTATTCAAAGAATAATGCCAGTGAATGTTATTTTTTGAAAGATCAGTTAAGTTAATTGGTTATACGTTCAAATCTGGAGCAAGGTTAATCGACCTATATTTATCGTTCTATCGAAGTCTGCACATTTTAAAGAGAAAACCACAGATACTGTCAGTATTCCCCCTTTAAAGATGTTTTTTTCTGTTTGGATGTATATTTAATAACACAGTACGCACTTAGGCTTTGATACTGTTCCTATGTGATCTTTAAAAGAAATTCCGTACACTTGATTATTTCATGGTAAATCTTCAACTGTAGATAGAGCTTTATACAAGAAGATAGAGAATGATTAAGAAGGGAGTTCCTGCTTCTTCAGTGTAAAAGTTCAGGATTTTTGACCACGGTCTGGTACAGAGGAATCATTTGAAACTGGATTATGATGAATTTGTGCACAAATAGAATCTGGAAAAACAGAAACTGGATATTTGCTGGAAGTTGGAGTTCTTTCAAAACAGGAGAAAGTTTTGGGGGGTGTGGGTGTGTGTTTGGATCTGTCTGCTTGTTGGTACAGTCTTGCTGAGACGTAGGTCTTGAGTTTTCTGCAAATCAGCCTGAGTTAGTGCTACTGAGATATCCCACTTGAACTAGCCTTAGGTGACGACACAGCAAAACCCCGCTGACCCTGTCTCACTCCCTGGACTCAACGGATTTGGAGTTCTTAAGTGCAGGTGCCGCATCCCCGCTGTGGTGCAGTATCAACAGCCTTATACCATTCTCCAGTGACAGGGCAGATCTCTGATGATGAAAATTTTTTTAGAAGTCATGTCAGTAGTTACTCTATGTAGGAAAAGAATACTCTGAGATGACAAAACAGTGCCAAGAAGTTGATAGAGCTGGCGTGGGGGCAAAGCACAAAGTTGAGGCAGGGAGGCAAGGTGAAGAATTGTTACATTAGCTGTTCTGTGGTGGAAAAAAGGTGTAGAAATGAGGTAATACATAGAGGAACAGAAAAGGTCTATTTAAAATAGATTTTGAAAGGAAGGAAGCAGGGGTAATAAATAGTAAAAGTTGTCTAGCCTCTGTTCCTCTTGTATGCCTTGCGTGTTTTTTACAAAGGAGTAAGATGCCTTTCCTTGTTCTGAGATCCTAACTCAAAAACCTGCTTTTCCCTTTGAACTGCTAGGTAATACATTTCCTCAGTGGTAGTTTTGCTGGGTAGCGCTTATGAAAATTTCTTGTTTTCTTTAGGTAAAGTTGCTCCTCTTAGAATGTCTGACCCAAAGATAAAGCAACGTGTATGAGCTAGGCTTGGAATGATAAATTCGTGTGCATGAGTGAGTTAGTTAAAGAATTCTTCTTTAACACATGTTCTGTGAGTCGGTGGATGAATACAGCACCAGGAATAATCATAATTAAATGTGGTTACGTTTATTGGAATTTACTTGATTTAGTATCTTATTCTAGCAGAGAACACCATGCACGTTAAAAGTATGTTATAGTTAGCTCATGGGAGGGAAATCCACTGACCATTATTGAATACTCAGAAGCTGCTTTGGGCTTAGGAAGTCCTTGAGCTGCAAATGGTTGGAAACTAGGATAACACCTGAGAAGAGTATCATGCTTGCTGTCTTCTTGTACTTTACCTTAGGCGCATGCTTTTGATGATTTTGAAAACTTAGGTTTTTTTGATCACATCCAACACATCAAAATGCCACCCAAATGATGTCAGGATGGTTGAGACTGTAGAGGCAATGTGAAGGCCCCATTCTTGCATTACAGTCAATGGCCACCAAGTTAAAGTAGTCAGATTACATCCTGACTTTTAGTTTTGTAGTCAAATGATCTGTTCAGCTGAGTTGCCAGCTAGTCAGGTAGTGGGGCTCATCTCAGATACATACCTGTGTTTAATTTAAGGCTTCTTTTGCTTGAAGGAACATTCTTCTGTCCGTAATCCTTCTCTTTTCCCTGGTGAGCTGCTATAATACATTTGAGCAGCCCCCCCAGATCTAGCATAATCATTGTGGAATGCAGTGGTGATCATACTCTAACCTGGACATTTCACACCTGTGAAATAAGATTTTTGACACTGGACCAGACACTTCTTAACAAAATCATAGAAATGTGGGTTGGGACTGACTTCTGGAGGTCATGCAGTCCAACTTACATTTTCAAGCAGGACTAGCACCAGTGCTAGATCAGGTGAGCCATGAATTTGTATGCATCGACAAAGAGATATATGATCTTCTTTGAGTAATCTTTTCCAGTGTTGCACTGCCTTTCTAGTGAAAAAGGTTTTCCTAATGTCCAACATAAACGTCCCAAGCTACAGTTGGTGGGACATTGACCTTTTGTATTATTATCTGCTAACCTTCCAATGTGGCTCCATCATCTTTGTAACTTCCCTTCAAGTAGCAAAAACTGTTAGATTACCTTCTAACTTCCTCTTTGCCAAACTAATCGAGTTCAGTTCCCTCAATTTCCCTTCACAGGAGATGAGCTCTAGACGCCTGCCCACCTTGATTTCAGTCCAATATATCCTCCGCTTTCTCCACATTTCAGTTGAACTGCAGGGGCAGTAAGTTTAAAAACTGGCTGCAGTACTCCAGGTGCAGTCTTCCTGGCACCAGGTGTGTCTGTGTTGGGGGAATAATAACAGCTCTTCATCTGCTGGCCGTGTTTCCATGTTTCTCCTAATTTCAGGTAGTATGCAGTTTGCCTTGTTTGTTTAAACGTTACTTTAATAAAACAAAAGAAAGCATTCTGATCAAGCAGGAGTAATACTGTCCTTTCTTTGTTTTTTTTTTCATTGCTTCTAACTTCTTGCATGTTTGCTCAAATGTTTTTTTAATGTGGATATAATTGGTTAATTTTTAAAGGACTTAAAAGGTAAAGTACTATGCTTTACTCACAAAGAGAATCTTTTGAGAAAAAATAATGCTTGGACTTCTCTTATTTAAACATCATTTAGTGGTTAGTGAAAATGTCGTCTATGGCTTCCTGATTAGTGGCGGACCAAAAATAAATAAATATGGTGGCAACCTAAAACTGCCTAATTATAAACATTATACTGAGATTTTATTTCCCCACAACTGTCTCCCTGGCCTCCTCCTGTTGTTACATTAGTTTGCAGCATTGCATGTGCTTTAAGTAAATCTAAAAATGATCCCCGCTTGCCACATGCTGGCTCAGGGTTTGCAGAGCAGGTTTAGTCCATGTGAAATAGATTCTGTTTGCAAGAAACTGCCCTGGGAGCTGTTCTGGGGGCCCCGTGTGCACACGGACTGTCGTATGTCACGCAGATTGGCTTTTGGACAGCTTTGAACCCTGTGTGCCGGGGTTCTCGTCTTCAGGGGACAAGACTAAACCTGGTCCAGAGCAAACTCTCCAGACTGTGTGTGATGTGGGTTTAGAGGCCAGATATAAAACCAGCTGGTTTATAGCTACTGGGACTGTCTCACCAATTAGTTGACAATAGAGGTCAGCCTGGGTGCGCACTGTCTGGGCCCGAGGTCTAGGCTACAGTATGCAAGGTGGTTGGCTGATAGAATAAAACTGAGACTGTAATTCAGATAACGGTTATGGATTTCCTTGAAAAACAATGGCGTAAGAGTCTCTTAGAGGAAAATTCAAGACAAACTACAAGGTCATCACTAAAACACTTGTTTGTTCAGGACTGGGTGGGATATTTGCAATGCTGGATAAGTTAATAGCAGTTATGCAGAGGAATAAATTCCTCTGATTAGAAGAATAACAAAGTTAGGAAGATCCATTTGTTAGGATGGACAGTCAGGCACACAAACTATTCTGAAATGGAAAGTAATAAAGTAATATATGAAATGTGAAGTTAATACAGTTAAAATGTAATGGAAAACAACTCCACTACGCGTTAAACCTTGATTACATCTGTAAATTAATGCTAAAGCAGTTTAAGATTATGTTGAATTGTATTACAAAGACATGGCTAATGTTTTCTGCTTTGTCTTCTGCATTTTACCATTTCGAGCATTGCATGACAGAATCCCCAATACATTTGCATTATAACTGCATTCCATAATACTTCTTGAGAATAAATTTCAAAATAGTGAGCTTTCATTCGTTTACTCATTTATGGAGGTAGCTGAGATGAAGCTGTGCTTTGCGATGGTATGCAATCTCTGCCAGTTTGGCGCTGTCGGATTTTCTTTGTGAAAATTGTTTTGGGGGAAATCTCCATGCCCAGAACTGCTTCTAGTAAAAGTGAGTGGTTTGGAAAGTTTGGAAACATTGCATTACCATTTTTGTAATGTTTTTTCATGCTCCCGAAATTCTGGAATCTGAATGGGCTAGGGAGGAAACAGACTAACTGAAGCCAGGATTACGCATGATGATTCAATTTTTGCTCTTTTATATTCTCAGCTTGTCTTTCAGAACAGAATTTTATTTGTAAGTTAAAACCAACATCCATTGGGGTAAGCAAACAGAACTGAGGGATTAGTAATTTGCATCTCTGCATCTAATTGCATTAGATTTGCATCTCTGTCTGATCGATTTACCGAAATAGGTAATTTACACAGAAAATAGTGTCATGACACGATATGAGAGGATAAAGTATAAACACATCTACTTGTAATCCCTCCAGGGCCATGGTGAAACCGTAGTGTTTGTGTCTGAGCAGAAACGCTCCAGTTTCATTTATTCTGTTTTTCTATTCGTATTGCAGTCTTTATTCATCAGGCAGATGTATGAATGTGACCCATTTTAGTTATCAGCAGAATATAAATGTATTTTTTTTTATATTCTCAAGTATCCTATTTCAAGAATAGTATAATACCAGCTCAGAGTTTATATTTACACTTCAGAATTTCTCCTGTGTTTGTTTCTCAAAGTTACAAATGAACCAAGATCAAGTTACAATGATCGAAGAGTAATCATCATTTACATACCTTTTAGTCTGCTAGGAGGACCTAGAAAGATTAGGAATGAAGGTTTGATTTTCAAAGGTCCTGAACAACTTCAGTGGGACACATCTCCCAATGTAAGATAATGGCAGTGAATGTCAATGAATATCAATTTATGTGCACCTGAATTTGTGTGTGTGTATATATATCATGCCGTAAATATCTTTTGTAAGAAATTTACAGTTATGGGCAATACTGACAGTACCACTCCAATTTTTTACATGATTACATACTGCTTTTCAAGTTTTAGATTTTTTTGGTGACAGTCTATGAGTAAGGATTTACACTCGGATTCCAGTGATCAGAATTCACCAACAAGCAGAGGTAAACTCTGTAGGCTTGTTACGTATTTTGGTACAAGCAGCGGTTGAGTTTGTGTGACATAATAGTTTCATTTTGGTTACAAGACGAAGAAAGTCTGTGACCAATTAGTAATTTTTAAATTATATTTGGAAAGGGAGGATTATTGCAACTCTTTCCCATTGTAAATGGAAACATTACATAAATTGTTCCTGCAAAACACAGCCGGTCTATGGTGATGTTGGCATGCTAATGAAAACAGAAGCAATTGTGTGGTTTTAAGCTGCCATTACTTTGCCACATACCAACAGTACCGTGGCACAGCCTAAATTTGCCACTAAAAAAACAGTGAATATTGTCAAGCTGTTCCTCCTAAAGCAATCTTTGAGAATTCTAGTGGATCGGTAGTGGATCAACTTCTCATTGATGAAGTGGATGAAGGTTTAAAGCAAGTCGTTGTGTTGTGAAGCAGGAAAAGGACGTTGGCATGGGAGCAGAGTTTAAAAGAACTTGCCCCTTCCCAGCTCCTGTGCTATTTGCAAGGTCTTTCCCAGTCTAAGGCACCATGGTACATACTGGTAAGTAGTTTGATCAGTTGTGTATGGTGTGTAAGGTCCTGGAGGAGGAGAGACCCTTGTTACCTTGTGATGAGTTATATACAAAAGGAAGAGGTGGGGAGAAGGGAAATCAGGAGAATCTCACACAGAATTCTTACCAGAGCTGCAGACTTTGTTACTCACCCAATTTTTACTTACCTGATATAACCACCTACCAGTCCCGGTATGTGACTTAGTTTTGGACACTGAGCTTGTATAATGGGGGGAGAGCTCTGTTTCCCAAAAGCCTGGAATGATACGACCAGCAAAGAAGAATTGGAAGGATGGCATACAAATTGTTTGTTGTAACGTGCATTGCTGTTCCCTGAGTCGTTGTTCTCTTAGTTGTTGCCGGAGTTCACCGAGTGTTTTGTTGACACTCTAAGAGAGGTGATAATAATATATTTTTAATATATTGGAAGAAAGGAGGTGTGCATTTTGGGATGCTGCTGCTTTATTCCTTGTTAATAATGGATTAAACAATTCAATGAGTCAACACAATCATCCATGGATGGCTGTGTTAAAATCTGAAGGAGTATTATTCCATTTACAGAAGGATCCCAAATAACTGCAGGCACTCAAGAAGCACTTTTTAAAATTAACAGCATATTTAAAAGCATACTAGGGCTGTGTAGTTGGCTGTAGATAATGAGGGCTAAGAGAACACTAAACGACAGTTATGTATTCAAGATACACTCTTTAGATTCCCGAGTCAGATGGGGCAATAGAAGCTAACATGCACTATTGCGTACAACAGTGGCTTTGTAGGTGTTTCTGATCCATTTCTGGGACACATTTTGAAATAACCCATCATAGAACAAAATTTCAGACCAGAACGAAGATAATGCTATTTCTGTCTGGAAAGGCCAATATTAAATTACACTTTTAGAACAGCAAATCTAGAGCAGACATGGATTGTTTATGAGGACCTTTGATACACTAGCAAATCTCCTGATATGTTCGTGAGAGATGCAGCCTTATAGTTTTTGTCATGCATTGTATGAGAAAGAGGAATTAAGTGTATAGGAAAAATAGTTGTTGCAAAAGGTACAAAGAAACGCAGTGATCAGAATGACTGAGAGAAGGTTGGGCTGTGTAACATCCAGCTGTATTGGGGGAAAGGGAACATGAAATAACAATCGCTGAGTATAATAAATAATGCAGCTTTTAGATTAGAGTAATAAAAATAACATTTATTATAATATAGACAAAATGAGACACAAGTATTTTTAGTTTTTACTCACTCTTTCCGGTGGGTTTGTTTGCGTTTCTCTTTTGGTAAATAGTATTATAGAATGTATGGACTGGTACTTAGTTGCCAAAAAGTTAAGAGGTTTGTATTGGTAACACAATAGAATAAATATGTGTAAAGAAGAGCTGCTTTACCTGGGAAGCTGAGTGCACAATGGATTAGAGAGATATAATCGTCACTAAATCTCCTTGTATGTAGTAACTTCCTTAGTTCCTGTATTATGAACTCGGATTTTAGCTACCTGTGCACTAATACTCAATGTAGACTGGTCCTGGATACTGACTTCATTAATTTCTG
The DNA here is from genome assembly GCF_964199755.1 of Larus michahellis. Taxonomy (NCBI): domain Eukaryota; kingdom Metazoa; phylum Chordata; class Aves; order Charadriiformes; family Laridae; genus Larus; species Larus michahellis. Next base: position 14,801,632 of record NC_133903.1, on the reverse strand, counting down.
CCCCTGAGAATGCTTATGTGATTACCCTCTTGTTACGACGGCCGTAGTTGTACCCTATATAGAGCTCAGTATCACTGTCATCTTTGGAGCTGTCTGAAGAGCTTTATATGAAGCTGTGATTTTTAGGATTCCCAGAGTGAAAGCATGAAATCAGTTTTCCCCTTTTGTCTGACTAGTTACTCGCTGGGGTTTTGCCTGGAATGTAAGAGTGTGCTAAGGTGCAACTTCTGTCCTCTTCCCTTTTGTAAATTCCCAGAAATCCTGGGAGAATAAGTAACAGCATGGTAAATTGGAAACTTTTTGTTCGAAGGCAAAGGTGCTAAAGCCATCTACACGGGGAGGTGATGCATTGTAAACTCAGGTTCTTAGTAATGGTGTATCAACTTTATACAGTTCTGGTAGTGAAGGCTTCTAAAGGTTTCATCTGCTTTCTGTGATGGGAGAGAACTATTCCCTTGCAGTGCTGTTAATTGCACATCAGCAGTCTAATCTGGACTAACGGTATGATTTTTTTTTTTCTGCTGAAAACATTTCGATTTGTATTTCCACAAAGGATGCCATAGGAGATTCCAACTAATGGTGCAGATTCTTTTAAACTTATTCCAGATCTTTACTCCTAAGCTGTCTGTAGTGCTGGCTGCACAGTGGTTACAGTTAGACCTAGAAGCTGTCTTTAGCAGAAGTGATTTAAAATCCTTTATAATTTATTGGAAAATCCTCCTGTTGTTGATCCTGGTTACTTCTTCGCAGCTACCCAAGTATTTGAGAAATACAATGAACGTTGTCCAATGTCATGTATGAGCCAGTGAGTAGCCTGTGCATCATCACTTGTACGTTGGTATTTCCACTTACGATCTGTAGATTAATTTATATAAATCTTTTAAATAAGAACTATACACAAAAATTTATTTTTGAAAGTTTGAAAAAAATTAGAAAAATGCTTCTCACAAAATATCTTGGAACCGCTGGGAACTGGATTTTTGGTATTCTAAAAATATTCATGACTTCACATCATTTTCCTCACAGCCCTGAATTTTTTAAGTGTAATTATTTTCTCAAAATAACTATAGTGCTTCAACAAAGGACCTAATCAAACGGTACGTTCTTAATCATGGACTGTAGGAGAGAACATCGGAGGAAGAGAAGTATGAGTGGGAATATTTTTTTTTTGATCTTGAGAGGTATGTTTTGGTCCGTGCTGCCAGCCTGTGTGCCAGGCGGTGAATCGGGCTGGGGGATGTCTGCAGTCGCTGCTGAGGGGACATCACCCTGCCCTGCCCCAGCACAGCCACCTGCTGCGTGCGGCACAACCCGCCGCCTCGTCCAGCCCTCCCAGACCCACCCCCACCCCCCCGTTACACCCAGCAACATGGCTGCCTCAGTTTCCCTTCTGCCACTGGGCTGTCTAAAGCTCTCCTGTGTGCCCAAGCTCTGCAGTTGTCTTTGCTAATATTTTTCTGATCCTTTTGATGGAGTGAGTCAGGAGAGCTTTGCTGCTGCTGATGTCCAAAACCCTGTATCGCTGGGCACATGCCTGCTGTGGCCGAACAAGTAGATGCTTATATTGACGAAAAGCAAAAAAGTGTGCAGATTGTTCTTAATGAGAAAATATCAGACATTGAAGAATTAAAGATGAACTCTTGCCTGGCTGTAATTTTTTGAAGTTCATCAGCTCCATGATATTGTTAAACTACGGTTTGAGCAGACATAGTAAGAACTTTATATTAAAATCCCCTTTCTTAAAAAAAAAAATCCTCACTCTTTATTCTGTCATACTAGAATTTAGTATTCTAGAGGAAAAATATATTTTTTTTTCCCTTCAGGGAATTTATAGATTGTTTCAATGTTCTGAATTTTATCCAGAAGATTTTATTGTAAAAAAATTCAGTCTTTCCCCACTTGTATTAATTACAATTTAAATACTTATAATACCAAAATTAGATGCAGCAGAAATAATGTTTTCTCCCAAAAGTAGGTTCAAAAGTTCCATATATTTCTAACAAAATCTAATAATAGTGTTTTAGGTATTAGTATTAATTTTATGTACAAATTTGAAGGCAGATTGTCGAAATATAATTAGAAAGCTCTATGCAACAAATTAAATACACTGTAGTAGCATGGGTGAAAAAAGCATCTGTTTTGAAGTACTTTCATTAGAAATTAGAAGACTCAAGTAAGGAAAATAAGATTTATATGAGATGAAATCAGAAAAAAAAAGTAAGAATGATAGCTCCAAAGAATAGGAAAATATCTACAGACCATGGAACAAGCAAAGTATCATCTAGAATGTGTGTTGAATAATATAAATAAACTATTATCTTCAATTTATAACAACCTTTATATACTTACTAAATATACTGAAGTCATAGTTACATTATTCTTAAAACCTAATGAAAATTACTGATAGTGATAATTCCTTTCCTGTCCGCATTTCGTTCAGCGGGATGAACGCCTCTACGCCTTCAGCTTCAGGCGTCTCAGCTTCAGGCTTCTCCAGTAGCACAAGTTCTGAAGCGTCTACGGTGTTAAATACATCCGTGTTCCAATGTCCGCATTCCTAGTGCCCAGAGTGTTGAGGGGTCCCCTTTATCTACTAGCTGGAAAATGATGCTTGCTGTTAGGTTCTCGATAGGTGCATGTTCATTTAACAGCTGCTGGTTGTGGATTTTTTTGAAAGGCTGAGATAGATATCAATATAGTCAACTATATGCTGTCTTAAAGCGAAGTGGGGGGGGAAACCAGGATTTAGAGCTTGTTTTGTCTTTCAGATCAGTAGTGGATCGTTCAAAAAAGAGTAAGCATTTCCCAATTCTGTTAGTTCAGGGTGCGCTATTGTCTGGGAAGGTGAGAAGCATAATATTTCAGGAGATCACAGTGCTCACAGTCTTAGCTAAATTGCATAAATTACAAGAATTATTTTCTTTTGGTGTTTGCTGTATTTCCACTTCAACTGCTAGCTGCAAGCAATAATCAAAGAACTTGTTAATGACAGATTTTTTTTTATTTTTTTTTTAAACCATTTTTTGAAAGAACTCTGGTCTGGTAACTGAATGTAAGTTGAGAATTGCCCTTGAAACACTGTATGGAAAACATGCCTGCCGTTTGTAATTAATCTTCCCCTTCCAAACATGTTTGACTCAACTCTGTTGAATTATGTTGCATATAAGTCAATGCACAACTTCTAAAGTCTCGCAAATCATCTTGTAAATACAATTATTCTTGAAATTCCATGATTCACAAACCCTGACAGCTTGACGTATGTCAGTGTATGTATATATATATATATATTTTTGTGTGTGTGTGTATACAGGTATATACACATATATCTGCAAAACAGATGTGTCACATCCTGCTCTTCCTGGTGGACTGTATTCCAGAAGCGCAGAAGGTTTTTTTCCCCAGTATGAAAGTATAGGTGTTTCTACATCTAATCGATGTTCAATCTTTATTCAGCTAAGGCTGCTAAAATGTAATTTTAAGAAAGATGTTGAAATAGTAAGGCATTTTATTTAAGATCATGTTAAAAAAAAAAAAAAGGAAATGAGCCTAAACTTCAGTCATTTGTTCCAAATGAACATGCATTGCAAAAGTGTTGTTTTAAATCAGTTTGGTTATTACTTTTACATTTTTTTCCTTTTTAAAAAAATGGTTTCATTTCTTTTATTTGGTTTTGCTGTTAATCCTGAATCCCGCTTATATATGGGAAAGTAGCTTATGTTTATGTATTTCTCATTGAGCAAAAAATACCGAAATCCTCACATGTATTAGTAATATTTCAGTTTCACTTGCACCAGCGTTAATTTAAGCGATGTAACGGAGATCACACGTGGCCTGACGTCTGCAAATGGGAGCTTTGCAGTCTGATGTGTCTGCTGTGTGTGCTTGAGCAGCCAGAGCTGGGGAGAGGAGAAGTTGGTAGGTGGGTGGCGAGGGGGGGTCCATGGCCGCTGTTAGCAGCGGAGCCAGAGACAGGGCCGAGAGGGAGAGATAGGAGCTGGGCCAGGGACTGGGGAACGCTGGGAACACACAGGGCATCCACCGCCTTCCCCAGGTGATAAAAAGGGTGTTTGTGTTTGGGGGTGGGCAGGGGGGATGTCTGTGTTTTGCTTTTTTCATATGTAAAATTGTACGTGTTTATTGGGGCTCTTTCTGCTTTGAAGCCAAAGGACAAGAAGTGCCCCCGCGTCACTGCACTGCTCCGGTTATGACTTTATTTCTGTTTTGAGATACAAAATTGAGGTTTAGTTCGAGTGTTCCAAAACCAGATACCACTCTCTCTCTCTTTCTTGTAGGCAGGGTGCTGCTGTGCCAGGCAAACCAGGAGGGATCTCCCGTGTACAGTGCCCCCAGTTCACTAGTATACACATCCACAAGTAAGCTAGTGTTACGGCTCTTTTCTTGTTTTGTTTTGTGACAAAAACACATTAATGTGAATTAAGCCCCCATAAACTGTAAACTTTCCCAATAGCTCTTGCAAATGTGGTGTTTATAACGTGTGTAAGTAATGTCAACGGATAATTCAGTGGTTTTAGTTGCATTTTTAATTTCAAAGTATATATATATAATTATTTATTTTTTTTTAATAAAAGATGGCCTATATTACAATGTTCTAGAGAATTGCTCAAAAGTTCTATGGTAACACTGACATTTTTTGGAATCCAGTACTGTTGCACACTCTGCATTTTGTGTAGAAGACGAAGTTGTGTTTCTTTTTCCTTCCTGGTCACAACTTTAATAAACAAAAAGTCTCCTATTGTGCCACCATTTTATTGGATCGGGAAGAAAATGAATATTTACAAAATATTTATTTACAAAGGGAAAAAGAATGTGTGCAAGTGGGTATTTTGAATTATAAAAAGCTGCCCTAATGAAAATAGCAAGGAGAAGCTAAAAGCACAGATGGCTACCAGCCGTTTTTCTGAACAAACTTTTGGAGTAGCAATGTCTCCTGTGAAATTCTGCAGCAGAAGTGGGACTGATTCTTCTGAGAGTGTTTTAGACCGTGTTGGTGGTACCACTGATGCCTGTTCTGAACTCTAGTTAGATGAAGAAGCCTCTGGCTGAGTGAAACAGTACTAATTGCTGAATGGGGGTGAACAGCAGCGGTTGCTGTGTGTTCTCAGCAGTCCTCTGCAAAGTAAATATTTTCCATTGTCTGATTTAACAACATTATCAGATACGTTCTTTATGAAGATTGTATTCAATCTAGAATGCAATTCTGCTCTTTTAAAGCTTATCTAGGCTACTAAAATAATTCCTTCTATTCATTAAAACTAGGAATGAGGACAAGAGAGTTTCATAGTGATCATCTCTGCAATCTTGTACCTCTCTTATGTCAAAGGCTATGAATATCATCCCTAGAGCTGCTGCTTTACAGCATAAATATGGGATCTACTTTCAAATCGGGATTCTACAAATATGTAGCGAACTAACAAAATATACGAAGTGTTTTAAATTGGAAATGAAATTATCAATTAAATTTGCTTTTGCTTCCAGATGCTCCAAGAATATTTTGTGCTATTTCAGCTTTCCCAAGCAGTGGGTTTTTTTAAATCCTTGTAGTAACGTAGAGATGAAATACTTACTGTCTGAATCAGTGCTCCCTATAGTACATTTTTAGTGCACTACTCCTTTTTGACTGAAATACCAGTCTTTGGACTGAAATACCAGTCTTTGGATAATTTTCTAGGAAAAGAATTTCAGTCAAACATTTCATTCATCTCACTGTTAGGGAGCTTCTTTTGGAGGAGAAGGGACAGTGTTTGTGTTTTATTTTCTGGAAATTACTGTAAATAAAGCCTTTCTTAAGTTTACCCTGTTGCTCCTATTATCTCCCTGAGTTCTGTCCTAGGAAATTTATTTCTGGGGTTGCTGTTTACATCCTACAGTATTTCCACTATTATTAAATCCCTAGATAGTCATTGTATAGCTAGCTAAGCTCTATACTTCACTGTTTCCATTATGTCTCATGAGCCAATCCCTTTGAAAAATCTTATTTTGCAGTGGTGCTCCTTGAATAATGATATCCTACCAAACACCTGTTTGTTTTCAGTTATGCCAAATACATGAGTAAACAGACTTTGCCTATCTGCCTCCCACTGGGCAATGTGTAATACGCAGTTTCGTAACAGAGAGTGCTGGTAGCCCTTGCAGTAGGAATTGTTACGCTTCTGTTGGATCTGTGTGGCTGCAAGTCATGATTTTTCTTTTATTCTGTATAGTATTTCATATTGCCAAAATGTAGTTTCCCCCACAGGGTCACAACTCCTAATAATACAAAATCGCTATAATTACTAATGATTGTAATTAGTTTTTTTATTTCTCCTCATTACAAACTTTCAATAAAAATGTAAAATAGTTCCATTTCTGTAGGAAATTCTACTAAGAAGTTAATAGAAATGAAGCTCAAATTTTGTCTCATTTTCTTTCTTTTATTATTTTAAAGATCTTCTATACTCTATTTTTAACGCACATCTGTAATATTGAAACGATAACCGATAAGTCAACGTTAATGTCTGGGAGACTGATACTTTTACTATTATCGTTCCATGTAGACAACAATATTGCAGCCTTCATCTTTGAAAGAATTGTTAATCATTTATTCTGTTACTGCCAGTATTGTAACCATGTAATATTTCAGAACAGCTTACAATGTAAGAATTAAGAGGTTTTAAACTTGTGCTTGTTTTAGCAGAAGGGAAAGGGTCAGCTGAGATTTTTAAAGCTGTCTTAGAGGTTTGGAGTTCATTAAATGCTAATGGCATTTAGGAATTTTCAGATACTTGGAAGAGGATAGTCCCCATTTTTAGAAATGTTGTCTTTAACTTGACTGTTCATATTTCACCCCGACTTATATTCTATAAGGAATGAAGGATGGAAACATGGTTGTAAAACATATTTTTCTTAATTTGGCTAGCTGTATTTCTTACTTAACTTTTTGGCTTTTAATTGTGTTGGTCATTAGTAGTCTCTGGTGACTCTGAACACTTCTACGCCATAATTTTGGCTAGTCAGAAAGAAGAGTGCAATTCTTGGAGCTGCTCTTTCCCTTCTGATGTTTTATTTCCCCAGGATATATTTAATGTATCACATTGTACGTTTCCCAGTATAGTGATCAGTTACACCTCTGCATGTGTCAGGAGATGAAAACATGGCTCTGCTTCCTTCCATCACTTCTGGCCCTTCGCATAATACAGAAAGAAATGAGCTGTTTCTTCTGCAAGCAGTGGAACAAATCAGTAGCAATAGTCTCTCATGCCTCATCTGTTCTCTTATGCTGAAGGAGAAGATGGGGCCTGGATCAGTTTTTCATTTGCACATCTATTCTGGGAATAGATAATTCGTTATGTAGAAAGCATAGTTTCAGCATGCAAATGTGTTCGTGTCCCTTGGTGGGACAGATTCTTTGTCTTACCGAGACAACCAAAGTAAGGAAGTTCATGGTCGCGTCCTGGCTGCTGTAGATTCCCATTGCATTGGCATCTCAAGGACAGAACTAATACAACTGGTTTCAGCTAAATTCTTCATCATTGTCCTCATGCAGAATGTAGACAAGCATTGGAAGGAGATACATCCAGAAAGTAAAGATTAGAGTACACCAAGTCCCAGTGAGTAAGTAAGCACTCACTGGAAGCTTCCAAGGAGGCCCATGGTGTCTCACTGAATCTTAATGAATCCATTTGGTGCACATAACTGACGGTGTCTTTTTGCCCCCACTTCTTTAGACTAGTTGCTTCTACAGGAAATTTTAAAATCCTGAAGAAATTTGTACCTACTGTTAAATAAGAAAAGTATCCAGAAAAATTTTGGAACTTTTCCAAATTGAAGCCACTCAAGAATAGGATCCATGAGAATATTAAGACCCTGCTGGACAAAAGGAAGATTCAAAGGAAGAAAAATGTTCTGTCACTGAATATCTATATCACTGTTCCAAAGGACAGTCATATAGCTGGGTACGTATGGTTAAAACAGGCAAAAATACTAATCTGAATTTATGTGTGGAGTTTTAAAAACTGTTTAGTACCTATTTTCCCCATTTTTCTATAATGTAGAAGTGCTTGAAATTGTGAATGAAATAAAAGTTAATGGGAGCCAAAACATGGGAAAGAAGGAAGACACGAAGTTGTAGAATCCTAGAATAATTCATGTTGGAAGGACCAGGGGGCACAGGGCACCTTTTAGGACGGAGACTGCAGTAACCTTTCTGGGTCATCTGTTCCAATGCTTGAACATCCTAACAGTGGAAACCTCTCTTCTTTCAAATTATGTTTGTTCTCTCTTCTCTTCCCACTGTGCCTCTGTGAGGAGCCTAGCTCCGTTTTCTTGATAACTTCCCCTGCCCTTTCATGGCAGGGATGGAAAAGGAGAAGCACCTGCCAGTCGAGACCTTCTACACTAGCTGGTGTAGCAAGGAAGCCACCCTAAAGCTGGACATCACGTTTTTCAGAAATTTACAGTGGTGCATACTGAGCTGTGCCCATACTCATACCCATGGAAGGCAATGGGAGAGAGATTACAAATTTTAATAAAGGTTCCAAGGCAGCGAAATATTTTTCACTCTCTAAATCAAAGCTTTGATCTTTGTAACTGTTAGGTTTTATTTTAGCTCCAAGTGAAAATAAAGATACTTGAGTTATCAGGTATGTAACTACTAGTAGATTTTTCTGAGCATGCATTAAAGGGACGTTGACTGGACTGAATAGCTAACGTATATGTTAAATAGTAAATTGCTGCATGCCTTTGTTCAGAAGGATGCGCAGATGTGCCTGTATTTCCCAAATGTTTTGCATGCCCATAAAAGAGAATTTTGCCTTGACTTCAATGAGTACATTTTAAACTGATGTCAATTTTGGCTAACATTTTCTAAATGTTGGAGTTGTTTCATCTTCAGTAAGCATGCTTGTCAGTTCCAAAATATATATGCTTCTTTTCCATGAATTTTCATTTTTGATTAAAAGTAAATAAATCTTTCATATTGCAATAATGTGATAGAATTAAAAGAAGAAAAAAATGAAAATGCAGAAATCTGATATTAATTTATTCTATTTTATCATACTGAAGGGCAAATGAAGTTGATGGCCCATTTTTTACTTGATATATCGATTACAGTTTTGTAAGAAGTGGTGGTGGATTTCAGCAAAAATGATTGAGGTGGTACAAATGCTTATAAATCTGTCCCACGTTGTTCTTGTTCTTTAATTGTAATTGTCTGATAAAACTTCCATCACTTTCTGTAATTAACCTAATGGTCTAAATGAATTTCCAGATCACTGGTTATTCATTTCAATATAGAAAATGCCATTACATTGAGTTTAATTAATACAAAGTAAGTTCACAGTCCATTGTACCATTAGAATAGAATTTTACTGTTTTAACTGTTTCAATTATGAATATTTTTTCCTCTTATTTTGTTTGTCCCATTTATGGACTTGAGTGTTCATTCTCTATTTATACTAAAATACTATAAACCCTTTATAATTAATTATTTAAAACCCAACACTCTTCGAGTTCCCATCCTCAAAATATTTTTTGGTATTTATTATTTCAAGTATTTTTAAGCAGAATTCAGTCAGTGCCAAATTTGTAATCCCGTGATATGCCCTAGAACATCTTATTTGTCTTGATATTCCTTTCAGAGAAGTACATATGACAGATAAGCACTCACCAGAGAATACTTTTGCTTTGCGTCAGACAGATATTAAAACAATAAACTATGTTGCCCTGGGATTTTAGCTTATGAGCAACCAGGAAACAACAAGGCAAAGATGAGATGTTTTTGAAAGGTGGGAAGGCAGTTTTTTAGAAAATTCCCTGGAAACCTTTGGTCCTGTAGTATTTTTGACAAGAAATATTTTTAATGCCTAAGTTGTTTTAAAGCAAATCAGGAAAATATGTTCCATTCCTTCAGAGCAGGCATTAGAAATGTTCCTAAATTATCCTAATAATCCTAGTGATCCGAAGTTATGTGCTATATGCCCGGAGAGAAGGGAAATCTGTAGCAGAAGCTTAAAGTATCGATTACATGATACAGGAATTTAGATTTTTATATATGTTCTCTTTAAAAACTTACCAGCACTTATGTATGATAGACACGTGTACTATTTTTAAAAAGATGTTTTTTTTCCTGTGGGTGTTTTGTTTTGATTCATAGGTGAAGGATAGTTCAGGACTTTGTTGATATGCATGGAATAAATAAGGAAAAACATAAATACTAAGTATAAATAGCACATCTGATGGTAGAATTTAGGCCATTTGAGGACTCTTTGCACTACAGAAATGAAAATTAAGTAAAACCTGTGTATTCAATGTGTCTGTTGAATATCCTCACTTAGAAGGAGGTTACTTGGTTTAGGAATGTTAGTAAACAACCTAAAAAAATGCTGTATGGAACTATTTTCATGGTCCTTTTTTCAGTGAAGGCATCCCAGGTTTTATTCTTCTGTGGCATTACTAATGGATTGAAGTAAGACCTTTGACATTTCTGTTACGTTCTGGGATATTTCCAGTACCAAGAAGATTACATGGGGAAAATACAAATTTTCAGAAGGTGATTTGAAGTGTGCTTCTGAGCAGAATAATTATTGGAAACATTCAGTTTAGAAACCTTGATTCAGTTGATTTTGTCAGGTTTAATCTGTTGCACACGTGTAATTACCTGAAAATTGTATTGTAATGATGATAGTCTTCTCATGGTATTATGCTGAGACTCCGAGCAGCTGAAGTGTAGGTGCTCCTGGCATTTGGTATACCCTTTTCTGGGTTTTGTAATTAAGACACGGTTGACTGTTATTCAGTCCAAATAGACATACGCTTTATTGTAATGACAACAATGATTAATTTCTTCTGATTTTTGTAGTATTGTTGTATCTTATTGTTGTAGTTTTTCTTAATTTATTTGTTGTGATTTTATTGTCATTGGTAAGAGAGAGATTGTTTGGTAAGCTTGCCATTTTGAATTGGAATATGGGTCAGGAACCGTTTAAAGAGTGAGTATTCATATGATACAAATAATATGCCTATGCTACTCTATTTGCAAATTAAATGTAAAAAGGTTTCTGCAAACTAAATTTTTAATTGGTCTGTTTTCTCTTAAACTAAAATGGAATGGCTGGTCACTTCATCACAATTAAAATACATATTTGTAGATTGTATTTACATGTTTGTGGTTTTGTCTGCTTTTTATTGCTTCACAGAAAAATGGTGGAGCTCCCCTGCAAAGGAGTTGTGTGATTAAGCCAATTTAGTCATTGTAGGACTGAGATTCATGAATGAAACAGCGCAAAAATCCTGCCCGAAGGGAAATGTCCATACATTTGAGTAGACCAATCACACCTATCATTTCCAGGATACAAAAACCTCATTACCGAACATTTAGGAGTCAAACTATCTTTTTAGTGTGCTTCCTGAATTAATTAATTGCCTTTATTTATAAAGTAAAGAGAATCACCTGGTAGTAACCCAGGAATAATGTGAAAAGTGCCCTTCCTTGTCTGTATGTTAAAATACAGTCAGTTTACATGAAAGTTGAAATGAAGAAGATATCAATAATAAATAGAAAGGGAAGTTTACTAATGGCTTTCTGTTATTCTATTATTTCCCCCCCATATATGGAAGTATAAAAGGTTGAAAAATCATGTATCATTTCCAGAGGAAAATATTGATGTCATCTCTTGTTGAAATGTCTTTGGAAGGTTGCTAAGCACTGTTTTGGCCCATTGTATTGGGCCAGAGGCCATGTTTGGAATAAAGTTGCACAAATGTGAATGCAGGGTAACTCCACTGACTTTGAAGTCAGATAGTTATAAAGATAATACAAAATTTGAAAAAAATGAGTAAAATTATATTCATACGTATTCTAAAATTATATTCATATGTATTCTGTTATATTCTTGATTGAAGTATCAACCTTTTTAAACTATAAAGTGAACCTCTTTTGGGTTTTTTGGTAGCACTGCCTGAAATTCTTGTAACAGCATTTTTTTGTGTTCTGTATCACTATATATTGTCCTTCTGTAACTATTTTCAGGATAACTGTCCTTTTACCTTCTGTCTATCGGTATTTTAAATGGTGACTAATAAGTTATCAGTAAGATGTATTGTAGTTTCCCAGAATCTGTAAATACAGGTTTCATTTTGCTCCTGTAAATCTTGTTTTTAAGTGCGTTGCTGTTTCTACTTATTCTTCTGTTCTCTGTTTAGCAATGGTGCAGTGTTTCTGAACTAGCATGCTTAAGTTTTACACAGACAGACATATCCTGAGTTGTGTGCTGCAGACCTTTTTTAACTTACCCACCATCCTACACCTGCATAGTAGGAGATGACTGGAAACGTGTGCAGAATATTTTTAATAGTAAATCGTGGAGAGTGTCTTTGTCCTTTAGTTTAAATAATAAAAATGATGTTTGACCAAGGACAGTTGGGCATCTCATGTATTTTAGTGTTTTCCTGTTAATGGATACGGCACTTGGCCACTGGCAGTTCCTGTGACTAACCAATGAGTTAGGACAATAGGATTGTTTGGACTTTCTCCTCTCAGCATGCAGCTAAATGGTGAGAATTACATGTAGCATTTTTTTGCATCATGATCTGTGATGTTGTTGTACGTAGGATCCTTTGTGTAGAGTCCTATACGCAGGCTACTGGTGTTTCCTTAGCTTTGTATTCTAGGTGCTGTGTTACTTGTTTGCAGCAGGTAGGCGCACACAGGTGACCACACATCTCGAGTTATTCTGTCTGTCAAATGTCAAGTCGTCAATTTTGTAGTTTTCAGCTTAGCCTGTAAGATTCGCTTTCAAAAATAGACTTTAGTGTCACTCTCCTTGCATTGTGTGACAATTGTTATTAAATCATGGCTCTTAAAACCATGTTGTATGCAGCAAAATTCTTCAACCTGAATTTCACAAATAGTAAGTACTTTTGAGGGATTAACATCTTTAATAGTAAGTACTTTTGAGGGATTAACATCTTTAATATCTATATGAATCTTTGCACATGCTATTCTTTGTTTTGATTTTTTTTTCTATTATGGTTTCGATTAGGTTAACTAGGTGCTTTTTTTCCTCAGTCACTTCCTGCCTGTATTGTTCCCAACCCAACAACATTCTGACAATGTTCTTTTTTACAGTTTAATAATTCCGTTGAGTTTTAGTAATCCTTGTGTCATCCAGACAGAACTGCTTGTCACCACATAATTGACTTTCATAAGCATTCCAGTTACTAAATTTTGTCACCTCTTTATAATAGTGCTGCTCTGCATCTAGTTTTCCACAACCGTGTCCTTTTTACTTTGTCTCAGAAGGGGTGTTTAGCTAGACACAGGGGAATTTTTCCATTTGCTTGGAACTTGTAAATGTCCAACAACCAGGAACACCAGACAAGTTATTGATCAGTTTGATCATCTATATTTGAAGATTGTTCTTTAATTTAAGATCAGATGTGGCTTCTCTGATCTCTGCTGTTTCTTTTCCTTTATGGCCTAGTGGCTTTGTTGTTTCTTTTTACCTACTGAGCTTTTTCTTGTTTGTTAGTCATTTCTTTTGTGAGAATTCGACTAACCTTTGTACCGCAATTATTTGTATTCTTTGTAACATCAACTATGCAGTACTTTTATTTTGTCATAAAGTACACCATAAGTAATTTGACCACCAATTACAGCATTTTTTATTCAAAGTTGTAGGTTGATGTGATTACATAGCTTTACAAAAAAAACCAACTTAATCCCCTTATCTGTTCTTTTTTATGTGTCCACATTCTCCATTTTTTTTCTGCGTGTTAAGGGAAATCTCTTGATGTCTGAGAGACTCAGGTGGCTGCATATAGTGTCCTGTAAAAGGAGGATGAGATATACATGGTAATTGCTGATAATCACAGAATCACCAAATGACTGAATCTCAGACCGACTGAGGTTGGAAGGAACCCCTGGAGGTCACCTTGTCCGCCCCCCCTGCTCAAGCAGTGTAACCTCGAGCAGGCTGCCCAGAACCACGTCCAAACAGCTTTTCAGTATCTCCAAGGATGGAGACTCCACAGCCTCTCTGGGTGCCTGAACCGGTGCTCAGCCACTCTCACATTGAAAAAGTTTAGGCAAAAAAATGAGAGGGTTTCCAGGCTTTGGCATCAAGATTTTTCTCCAAAGGTTATACGTTCCTGGCATATAATGGTATCAGTATACATAGAAACCAGTGGTGGTTTGTTTATTGGTATACTAGAGGACATGAAACAAAGGAGGGCAGAGAAAATGAATAATTCTATATATGCTTAAAAATAATTTTAATGAAATCTAAATGTGAACTCAGCGTGTGCAAGTCATTGTTGAAATGGTAGATAAATTACATCTGGAAACAAATCTAAGGTAAAGGTAACCATATAGCAAGTTTTGTTGGAACAGTTAAGTGTCTTTCCTACAATTTAACATAATAATAAGCACGTTAAATAGGAGGTTGCTTTTTACTTAAATATTCTGTGTTTTTTGAGTACACTTGATTATGTGGGTGATTTGGTGTGGAAAAATCTTACAAATCTTGTTTTTATAGTATGAAATAGTGGAAAACAGTGTCTTAAAGCAGCTGTCCTCTCTTTCTAGAAACATTTACATAATCTTTCAGGTTATACATCATTATAAAAAGTTTCATCAAATTTAGGTAAAATTTTGTGCTAATTTGGATTTGGCTGGGAACTTAACGCAGTAGTGTTGTGTAAAGGGATTCAATTACAGTGTGCAGTGTTTTGTAAGTAACTGTCTCACATAAAAAGTTAATTAATCAGAGCTGTGTCAATTTCCTTGTGCCATGTCAATTTGCAGCAAGGTAATTAATCACTAATCGCCCAGCGTGCAGCAAACTAAGGGACAATCCATGAGTCATTTATTGTTATTTTTTTCAGAATAAATGGCACACAGTGCCACGAAGAAACGCATCTTGCCTTTCATAGTATTTTTATCGACAGTTTTGCATGTTGTAATAGACTGCAGCAACAAGCAGCTGTAGTTCAACGGAATATGAATATTAAAGAAACAAATGAGAGCAGATTTATAGGCCATTGCTTTTCTGTTATGTCAGTTTTGAGATTACACTGAGCAAATGAACAGTGAAAAATTACTCTTCCATGTGGAGAATGGTGATTAGGCTTGTACATTAATTAGAGATTTTTGTTTTCCTTTTCAATGCATTTCAAATGAGAATGTCCTATAAGTAACAGTTTGTCCAAAATGCAGATTTATTCATTCCTAAACAACGGGATTTAATACTGACATATATTTTTGTACAACAATAAGGAAATAATTATTCTTCTAATTTTAAGGATGTGTTTCAAAAAATAAATAGATTGTGAATTAAAGAAATAGAAGGGATCAGTTGTGACCGTTGGACATATACGGCCAGTTTCCTTTGAATTCAGTTAATTCACAACTAGATTCGCAGGGATAATCGTCTCACAAAAGTGACAGGTGAAAAATGTATTTTCAACTTGCTATTTTTAAAGATTATGAACTTTCTGAAGAGTTTTTTACTCTGAAATTTTAAGAATTCATATATATATAATTTAAAAGCCTTTTTATGTTAAAATCTGTGGTAATAGAGCTTAAATTTTACTTGCAGTGTACTTCGGACTGTGTATTTAAATGCAAAGATCTGCACACATCATCCTTACATAATTTTTATAATGCTTTTAAAGAATGCCAAGTAATACTACTTATTACTCTTACGGTGAAGGGAAAATTCACTACACAGAACATATTGGGATAAACTCCTGATTCTGTTCCTGAAATCTCAGATAATATCATATAGATTATTGTACTTAGCCTTTCTCAGTGTGTTACCCATTATATCTCTTTGTTTTTAATTTATTGTCCAGCACTTCTGAAGTGTTTCCTCAACAGGGATCCTCCTAAACTATGGGAGTAATGTAAATGTATCTCCCTGCCTTTCTAACAGTTAAATTATGTTGCAGTAAATTAGCTATAAACTGATTGAAACATGATGTAGCATTAAAGTTCTTCACCATAAAACATTTGAAAACTCTTGATGAAGGAGGACCTGCGACTTTGTGCAAAGGAGGAGAGATTGGGAGTGATGAGAGGTAGATTTGTTCATCCATTTTGATGGCACACCTTTCTTGAGGCATATGGCACTCTCATACAAATTCAAACCGCAGCACAAATGCAAAGAATAATTGCCCATTAAAATGGCTGTATATTTTTACGGCTTTGATACGAAATCTGCCCCCTGTTGTTTTTTGCATCTGCTACTCTTCCATCTATCCCAAAGCTTTAAAACTTTAATACACAATGTATAACCCTTAAGTATTTTTTACCAGGTTTTATTCCTCCTTTTGGGAACTCAAACTTTGTCATTGTTCATTCAGTCTTTGTTTTCAAAGGCACATGTTGAGATATGGTGCCTGGAAAGTGTGCCTACCTGTCATGTTCATTCAATACAAAATGAATAAAACCAATGCTTATATTACACCTTTTGGGAGAAATTATCGTTTGATTAAGTTTCATCTGTGAACACAAAGATGAAGTTCCTCTTCTTTTTCCCATGCTCATATCCGTTTTCTATATAAAATCATTAGTACTTAAATTTTGCTGATATAATGACATGAATCCTGTTAATTCCAAAGGCCTTTTAATTTGCTTAAATGTTGCTGACCACTTTTCATGTTTGAGATCTAAACTAAAGTTCGATGACAGTGTTTTCATGTTTACAGAGTATATCCAGAAGAGAGAACTTTTTGCACAATATTAATTGTAATAATATCTTTTTTTTTAATTTTTTCCCCTTAAATGTAAAAATGGAACAAATAAGTTCAAAGAAGGAATCTTGCCTACATGCTGTTCCTAAAAAATGTCATTTAGGCTGTAGTACAAGATGATTTGTATGCTATTTTATCATTATATTAAGCAAAACCAAGTAGTTCCACGGCATATTTTTTTACCACACTTCTTTTTTTCAATTTGAAAAAGTAAAATTGCAGATCCACAGTAGGAACTGATTTTTTGTTGCTGCCATTGTAGTCCCATTCATATTTGAATAGCTGAATGAATAACTACAGAAATGATGGGGCTATTAGAGAATATAAATTGTTTCTTTGACTTAATACTTGATTATATGTAGTTCTTAGAAAAGTCTTCCTTTTTCTTTAACCTCATATTGTCACCTTATTCATCATTGCCTAAATGAAGAAATCTGCCTTTTCTGTATCAAAGATCAGAAGAATTCCAGGCATCAAATTACTTTGATAAATTTAAGGTACTTTTGCTTAGAAGTGGACTCAGATGCTTCCCTGCTGAGAGTCAAACACATTTTCAACCCCTTTATAAGAGCGTTTTCACTGACTGAGTTTCAGCAGTTTGGCACTGAGGCACTAAGGAAGGTTGACCTACAAACTGTAAGTCATTAAAATCTTTACCCCTCCTGGCTAGTATATTCATTACTTTTGGGGCTGGTTAATAGCACTTAATGCTTCCTGATGGGAGAGCCCTTTTCATAAAATTGTTTTTATGAAGTCCATTCTTCAGTTGTGTTCTAATGGTGCCACTTCTGCTAGTTATTTTGGGGTAAGGATATTAAAAAGTTGGTAGCAAAATAAATTCAGTGGTTATTACATATTCCTAACCATCTGATTTCTCAGCTGGGCTGAAGTAGCATAATTTTTTTTTGCTGAACTCAAATTCAGGGTGACAGGATCTTGTTGATTATTTTACCTCTAATCTTAATCTTTAATAGTACTACCTGGAAATAGAAGGCATGTTTTCAGATACTATGGTTTTCAGACTGACCCAAGATCAGCTTTTTGGGATTGATGTAATTCTGTTACATATAAACTCTACTGTTAGACGTCACTTGACCATAAGTCCTCGCAATGTTGCTCTTAGTTCCATATTTCTCAGGCTTACTTTCCAGTTTTGTTTTACTGTAGACATTTTATGCTTCGTGACTTTATTAAGGAGACAATGCCAGGCAAGCATAGCAAAACAATTAAATTATTTCAGGCTTTTCGTTCTAACACATCCTTTGTGTTGCAGGTCCTTTGAAAATGATAGAAATCACTGTCTTGTCTTAGTATCTCCCATGAATGCTGAGGCTCCATTCTGTATTCTGAATTTGGTAAACACTTACGGGCTAAGTGACTCCTCCTGCCATCTCTGTCTTCTAGCTTTTTCTCCTCTTTCATAGGAGAAAGCCATCTTTCTCATAAAAACGTAATATTATTTTTTAAAATATTTTATGTTCTTTGTTACTCATTCATCGATGGGGCCACTCTGCTTTTCCAGTGACATTTCTTTGTAGACAACCATTCGCTGTCAAAGATTTAAGGTCAGTGGCCCTTCTTGTAATTCTTTCCAAGGTGTGACCACCATGAAGAATAAAGAGTATTTAGGATAAATGCTCAAGTATTGCAAAATATGTATTTTAATATGTCTGTGTGAAAGCTGGACTGAATGGTACAATTTAAAGGAAAAAAGTGCTCACAAAACACTTTAGGAGTTCATGCTTTCACAGAGGTATGTCCTCAGTGTCTCCCATACAACTTCTGCACATTTACTGTTGGTTTTCATTAGACCTATATTTACTCATTTCTTCTGAAAATGAAGAGACAGGTCCATTCTTCACACACATGTATAAGGCGTGTGACTCTATGGAGGGGTTGGTGAGTTAATTTCGAACAGTACATTTTACAGCAGGAAGATTGTCTAGGACCCTGAGTGTTTCCCTGAAAGAAGACAACTGCTTTAAATATTGCCAAATGTAGACGTTAATGACAAAGAATTAATTGCTGAAAAAGATCTTAGAGCAGGAGTTTCCAGACTATGCATTGCAAGCCCAAAACGTTGTTAGATACCTTATATTGCTTGAGCTTAGACTTTTTCGAATTGGTTTGGTTTTCTTTACCGCTGCTTCTGGTTTTCCTGTAAAACTGTGATTTCTATCAATATGTAGAGAACTACAAATCCACGTGTAACTGAAGAAGTTGCCTGACCTGCTCAAAGGTTGTCAGTCTTCGTTAATTTTTTGTCAGTGGCTTTTAGGTCAGAGAAATTTCTCTCAATCTTGGCAGTTTAAGATTGTCCTTTAAGATTACAGTTTTTTAAAGCTACCTACAGAATACCACCCTTCAGGTTTATCATTTGAGATACCACCATTTCAGATATCAGTTTTTCCTGGCCAGACTCTCAAGTCCATTTTTGTCCATTTGCTTAAGCAAACTCTTCTTAGTACATTTTTTTTGGCTTTGTTTGTTTTTATTCATTTATTTGCATGATTAAAAAAAAAAAGGCACAAATTAACTCTCAAATTATTGGAGAAACTTACTTCTAGAAATTACTGTCTACTTGATGGAGACGAGTCATTTTGCTAGTGCAGGCGGACTGCAGCTAAACATTACTCTGATAACAGAGATGATTGTACTGGATTAGATCAGTTCTCCATCTAGTCCAATATCCTGTGTTTGCAAAGGAGCAAAAGCTGGATGCCTAATGAGAAGTTGTAAGACTGGAGCTAGCGTGTGGGTATATTGTTCTTTGAAGGTTCTGTTAGCTTTCCACAGTTTGAAGTGTTTTTATAAACCACAGGTGATGTCTTAATACCATTTCTCTGCAGGGGAACTGTTCATCATTTTCAGTCACATAAACTTTTAACATCCACAATGTCCAGTGGCAGAAAATTCCATGGCGGCTTAATTAGAGGTTGTGTGAGGAGTCACCTTTTCCCATATTTTCTCCATTATTCATGATTGTGGAGCTTTGTCATAGCTCCACAGGCACTTCCCTTCTATGCTGAAGAGCACTAGTGCACTTGATCGTTTCTTTTACGGAAGTAACAGATGTGATTACAGTTATGATAAGTGACCATTTAAAAATGTATGTTGTGCACATAAAATGTATGTTACCTAATTTAAGCCAAGACAGGAAGTCTCCAGCATGTGGCATTCTCAAATACATTCTCTAAGGGACAGAAGTGAACAATGATGCCATGATGTCCAACCCTCATGTTTTTCTCACGTATTGCTAACTTCCATCATGAAATTTTATTAGAGCATTGCACCTTTTATCTATCTGTGTTGGTATGGGGAGACAGTTCACTCTATCAGAGGAACTGCAGCCCAGCCTGTAGATATTTTTACTGTAATGTTTGCTTATATCTTCAGTCCGCTGAAAATGATCTTTTACATTTTTACATTAACATTGCACTAATTTGTATGCAAGACTGTTAATGTTTACTTGGAAACAAAAAGGACAAAAGTTACGTGGTCTAAGCAGTAGGTCAGGTTTACAGCATTTCTACTGTTCAATATTCAGTGTTGTTGCATATGCAAAAGTACTTACAGCATCCAAATTTCCAAATATATGATATATATATTCATTTTTCCAAAAAAAAGTGCATTTGATTTCTTTAAGCCTTCTTCAATGCAGCTGATTGCAAAGTTACCAACAGTATATTGAGTTCTGTAAGTTCACCATTTTGATTTTGACACATATTTCTTTACAGGAACAGGAACAAAAATACGGTATTTGTACTTTTTAGAAGCCTGTTTTCATTTAGTTGCATTGCCATAGGGTTGTTTTATGTTGTATTCCAGACACGTAAATCTTTGCAGAATTACTGTACAGCCTTTTTGTCAGTGAGAAGGACCTAGTAGTAGTAGTAAGGCAGTAATGGACAAGTCACTGTAATAACAGTATTTTCCTTCATATGTTCAGCCAGAGACATCTACAAGTTGTGAATTTTTCATTTTCTTTTTCAAATTCAAGGCTTCTGTCAAAAATTAATGCTAAAACAGATGAAAGACAAATGTGGATTGAAATAAGCCCCTATTTCAGACTGGAAAATCTTACTGGTTTACGCATCCATTGCTTCTATTTGCTTGCTTCTTATTAGGGCTTTGCTAAGCAATATGTATTTCTTTTATCTCTTTATTTACATACGGAAAAAAATTCAACAAAGTGAAGCACAACTGAAGTAACCTGAGTGCCAACAGAGCTGGATTTTATTTTCTCTGTCTCACTGATGAAATCACTCCAAAAATACCTGTTCTAACATTGGCCAGAAATATATGTACAAAGGAGAAATGAAGTATTGGTTAAAAAAATGGCAGAGAAAGTAAAGTGGAAAGTTTCCTTTCTATTTTTCAATTAAAAAGTTTATGAAGAGAGAAGTTTTGCAGACTTCTTACAGAAAAAAACCCTCTAAGTAGTACTGTGTTACTGTTCAATTTCTGATTAAAATATTTTAAGTCTCACATGGAATGGTAATTAATGTTTACACTTAGTTGCAATGACAATATAAAAATATCTGAGTTAATTTCTTTTTTTATGTGTCTAAATTTTTCTACTGCATCTGAATATTATCTGAATTCATATAGATATTTCCAAACTATGCAACCCTTGACTTTGAAGGAATAATGGATACTGTTAGGAACAAAGTACGCCCTAAAATCTGAGAAAACTCTTGCTTTGTCTGTCTTTCCCTTGGTACACAAGTAAGATGCAGTTAATAATCAACTTTGGAGCAAAATTAAAGCTCTGTTATACTGGTGCGATCACTGGATAATTTAGATCACTGGAGGTCACCTGGTCTAATGTCTCAGCTCCGCTCAAAGCAGGGCTGACTTCTGAAGAGAGATCCAATAATGGGATGGAAATGGCTCTGGCATTATAAATTTGAGCCTGAACTGGGTGACTTAGACCTCAAGAGCCTCCTGGTAGCAGTGTTGGCTAAAACAGTCAACGTTATTTTTAGTAATGAGCGTCTTCTAAAATCAGAGCCACCTGTGATACTGCCATCTAAATGCCCAGTTTGCTGTCTCCTGCTTGCGTATAAAGATTTTCCGTAAAAAAGATTATGACTCTGGTTAAAAGACTAATAATTTACTTATTTGGCAAGTTCCTCATCCAGTTATAGGGATGCTTTAATATAAGCAGAAACATGCTACTACGTTACCCTTGGTTTAAAGTGCTAGGCTGATGTGAATATTTTACATTCCTCTTTTTTTCTCTTTCCTTCTCAGTGCCAGGATTTCCCTACCCTGCTGCAACCGCAGCTGCTGCCTACCGAGGTGCACACCTAAGGGGCCGAGGTCGCACGGTGTACAACACGTTTCGGGCAGCAGCTCCCCCCCCTCCAATTCCAGCCTACGGCGGGTAAGGAGATCGGCTTCTTTTGCCTATGAGCATGACTCTCCCGTGGCTACCAAGGGGTTGTGACTGTGGTGCATGCTGATGGTGTCTCAGCGCGGAAACCACGCAGCATGCCACCAGCCCTGGCGCTGGAACTGGTGCACCTTGCACAGAGTATTGAAAAATGACTGTAATTTGTACTGCCATGGTTGGTGGCCTTAAGCATTTTAGATGTCACATATTGTTATGTAGATGCTCTTAGAAACGGAATGCTTTGGAACAGAGAAATTGTTTCAGCTAAAGATATATTTTTGATGATTGCAAACATCTGGTTATTAAGGAGGTTGGATCGAGTTAACTTCTTTTTCTTCAAATCATCCGCTGAAAGTTGTCACTGGACCTGAAGGCTTAGTGATTTATTTTTTTTTTTTTTTAATTTTATTGCAGTTTGTTTAGTTTTTCTAGTTGACATCCTTACCACAATAGGAATCTGGGGTGCTCCTCTCAGGGCCGTGTGGTTTTCAGTACGTTTGCTTAAACAATGCCTTAAGGTTTCACTGTCAGTGACCTACGTTTACTAAACCCAAGCAGTAAACTAAGGAACAAAGGAGAGAAATTCATAGTAATAGTTTCTAGAAACCAAATAATCTTCTGCTATTTCAGAAGACTTTTTAAGTATATTTTTGAGGGAAAGAAGGGAGAAACAAATACCCCTGTAGCTCTGTAAATGCTGACACAGAAAGGTTTTGTATGCTGCGTATGATATTTAAAAGCCCTAACATTGTCAAAAGATTTTCAGCTATTACAAAATTGAGAAGTTTGGAACATCAGAAAACTTAGCAGATCCCAGGCCAGAATAGTATTTTATCATAAAAAATTTGAAGTAGATACGCCACCACCTCTCTGTGGAGCAACCGGATCTTTCTGAGAAAGGGTCAGGAAGGGTTTGCAAAGTCTCTGCGTAAAGGTGATCCCTCTCTCTCTCTGCCCTCATGAAAATCCTGCTCAGCAGGTCCTCTGCTCTCGCTGTGGATACCCCCTTGGAAGGGAGCTTGCAGCACAAGAACCTGTCCTCCTATTCCGTTACGATAGAAGACGGGTGCCCTTCACTAGTTCCCTCGGTTTCTCATGAAGCCTTTGTTCTATTAAGCCAAAAAGTGTGTCTTTTTCTAGACAAGTTTGCTACTCTAGTCAGTCAGCCAGCGAGCTAGATTTGCAGGGATATTTAAGACAAGCACTTCGGCCATTCCTTCACATCGGGCAGTTACCACCTCAGAGAAGTAAGATGTTCTAAGATGTTAGACTGGATATTAGGAAACATTTCTTCATAGAAGGGGTTATTAAGCATTGGAACAGGCTGTCTGGGGAAGTGGTTGAGGCACTGGAGGCACTTTTAGATACCCTGGAGGTGTTTAAAAGACGGGTAGCCGTAGTGCTTAGAGATACAGTTTAGTGATGGGTTTTTTCAGAGTTAGATTGATGGTCGGACTAGATGATCTGAAAGGTCCCTTCCAACCTAGGCCGTTCTGTGATTCTGTCACTACTGGAGGAAGACACCATGATTTTTGAAGATTGCCTGGGTTCCCTTTGGACAAGGATGGCGTCCTATCGAAGTTATCCTGCTGTTGCCCGGACTCTCATTTAGAGTTAGTCCAGGTATTTGTACATGGCAACGACAGGAACAAGTTTATAGTGCCCTACAAGAGCTGATTTCAGTCTGAATGGCTCAGCTACAAAGTGGGCACTGCATATAAATAAAGTGGACTCTTTCCATCTCTACTTAGTTTAAAAAGAAATTCTTAAATTTTAACATAGTGTACAATATATAGCAAGATAACAACATTGGTTATTACCAGTTTCATGATGTCGCGAACATAATATCTTAGTTTAATACCAAGTCATAAAGTTATATAAGAAAATATATACCGGCTGTGTGTGATACAATTTTTGAATCGCATAATAATTTTTTGTTAGTATTTGCAAAATGAGTAAATACTTTCAAACCAGTAAGTAACTTAAATTTGCTTTAATTTAAGGGGCCACATGCGGGTGCTCTGTGTGCGTATATGTGTGTGTTATGTAGGTTTTTATGGTTCAGTTAGTACAGTGACTCAGCAGGAAGAATTAAATTTCCAAGTGTAATACATATATATTCCCATGTAATTGTACTGCTTGCTTTCAGCATCTTTAGGTAGTAAGTTAGATGTATAAGCTTTGTGAACTCCGGTTGTAGGTCAATACAGAAGTTTTGCACTGCAGGAAGGTTCAGCGGTGGTTCAGAACTGGGTCCCGAGAGGTCAGCTCGGCACTCACGTTCTTCTGTGGGGTGGTTTGACAGTTACGTTGGACATGTCCCACCTGTTACCTTCATGACCTGTCCTTAAAGCTCACTTCAGAGGGAGCCATGCATTGCATCGTGAAAAACTCACATCTTACTGTTCTGATGACTTCTTTCTCTCTGAGATGAACCCTTAGTAATCCAGGGCTCACCTTGTCAGTCACAATTTGACTCTGCAAAAGTTTTCAATTAGTAAGCTTTGTCTTAATTTAGATAAGTCTTAGTTCAGATAATAGTCAGGTTTCATTTTCTCCATCCACCTCCATAATAAGGCACTGCTTTCCGATGCACAAAACAAATTTCCAACTTCTGTAATTCATGGATCAGTACAGAAATAATACATACTGCACTGACCCACAGTTGGATTAATAAAGCTTTATTCTGAAGTAATTTCTTTGGCCTAGTGTATTAGATTTTGTGCTTGTAACTTCACTGATACGATAGTAGAATTTGGAGTTTCCTTGCAGTGCTTTGTTCTGTGCTTCACCCATTATTTACTCTGACCTATCAAAGAAGCAAAAAGGAATTTTCATCAGAAAAAATCCTTGATCAATGAAAGTAAATTATAAGAATGGGGTTTTCAGTCACAATGGGAGTAGGAGTCAACGGAAATTACAAAGATAATGAAGAGATCACAGAGAATGAATCAACTTACAGAGGGAAGCAAGCAACTTGGAATATCATTTGTTGATAAGAAAGATGGTAAAAGCTTTGAATGCTATTTTGCAATTCATTTAGTAGCAATTTCTCATTTTTCACTCAAGGAAGGAGCCCAGCCTTAGAGCCAAGCAAATAGTTTCAAACTGGAGTATTTTCAATCACTAAAAAAAAAAAGACATTTATTTTGTATACTGACAGATATAATTTTAATTATAAATTTACATTAATTTCTAGCAATGTGTAGTTAGAAAAACATTACTTTTCTTTTTGAAAAAGAACACGTAAGTGTAAAATATAAAGCTGAAGTTTCAAACGACCTTTTCCATTTTCTTTTATTTCATTAACCTTAGAAAGCTTATTAATGAAATAAGATCTAGTACTTGATCTGAAATAATTTTCTTCACACTTACTTGTTTATATTAGAAAGTTTTGGAACTGAAAACGAATTATTTTGCCTTAAATTTGGAAATCAACTGTAAAGCTAAGAACACGTATTTCTTAGACACGTCTGCCATGCTGCTTACCGATGTTTATCTCGGCAGCACTGTCTCGGGATTCCCTGCTCTGGAACAAAAGCCTTCTTTCTCTTCAGTCTCCCTTGAATCTGTAGTTGTTCTTGTTCACTGGTGTCCTGTTTGATGCTGGCTGTGACCTTTTCTTAGAAATTGATCAACAAAGTTAAGAAATGGCAACGAGTCCCAGGCTGTAAGGAAATCTAGAAGATCTTGGGGTCATTAGGCAAAACAAGCTAGTGTGATGCATGCGAAAAGCTCTCATCTGCTGCTACTGGGAAGCAGCAAATACAGCATGCTTTGCTAGGTCTGAGGAAAATTGTTGATTCTAGCCATATTTAAGGGCATTGTTTTCTTACAAATCAAAGAACAGCACCCATCCTTTAAAGTGTGTCACTTAAAAATGAAATCGGTGTTCATGACATATGTAGCACTACATAAATAATTAATGGATCCTGTCCTTGTGAGTGAGGCATTTCACTAGTTTCTTGGGATAGCATCTTGTTCATTAGCTCATGGAAAATACCTTGGTTTTAGCATCTGTGGCATCATTTCTAATGCCTTGAAATACTGCAATGTGCAGCTTGCTCGTAACTTGGTGGGTATAATTCATTTATGTACCTGAAAACCTACTGAAGCTGAAACGTGAGGGAGTAAAGGTTCATTTCTGTGAGACAACTGAATGCTGAAATTTAAAACGTTTGGAGATCTATATTGCATGAAGAGCTCAGTTTCAACACTGCGCTGCAGGAGGAAGAGAAGCAGGAGATGGTGGTGTTGTGTATGGCAGGAGAGGGGCGAGGAGATCGGAGCCTGTCGGTATAGAAGGATACAGCTGTGGAGCTTTCAGCTATTGCCCGCTTATCTCAGGGGGCTCTGCAGGAGCTTCACAGCAAGATTGGTGACTTGGTTGAGGAGCAAAGCAGATACTATTTTAAGTTGACTAAATTCCTTTCCGTACCTTCTTTCTTGGGAAACCTCCCACGTGGGTGAGGATTTGAGCTTACTGCTTCTTTGACCTTTCTTGCAGGCTTCTCTCTGGGTATTAGGTAGTGTTTTGTAGAAAATAATTTTTAAATTATGAAAAAAAAAAAAAGAGACACAAATGTAACAACCAAAAATATTCTTGACTTGACCTCTGTCTTTCTAGGATTATTTTATGTATTTTATTAACAAAGTGCCTACTAATGGTGTAAGAAATGTCCTAATGAAGCAGAAGCTACTAGTAAAGGTACTCTTATGACAGATTTTGGATGCAATTGGTAGTACTTACATTGCCAAAAGAGAGGAGAAAGAAGCAGTTTTTGTTCTCTTTGGCAAACTATGGAAAGTGGGTGATCTGATTTTCATGCCTGTAATTGCTTTTGAACTCTGCAGCAACTAGTACCTCAGCATTCTTGAAAATCATTTGCCAAATAGTAAAACATCATGAATATCATGCTCCATCTTTATACTACTGTCAAGAAGAGGCAATGTCACTGTCTGTCTGGCAGTACAGCAGATACTACTGGCAGATAGCAGTATTAGTAAAATTAATGAGAAGCCCTTCTATTTCCAGCATCATTTGCCTCAAGTTCTTCACAAGTTTAGTGCGTGATGACTTTGCCATCACGTTTCCCCTCCGCTCCTTCCAGTTCTGATGAAGCTAACAGAGAATTAGCTTTCAGTCCATATCTCCACTACTGGTGTCTGTCTCGGGATAGCAATATGCTTTTTTTTCTCTTTGAAAAGAAGAAAAAAAAACCAAAACCCCAACCCTAAACAAAATTAAGTTGGGTAGAGTGGAGGAGAACTAACAGAGACTGTTCAGAAACTGTTCCCCTTTGTTAAAATAATTGCTTTGAAGTGCTACATTCTAACTGATTCAAAATGAAGAAGCAGCTTTATTTTCCAACACCTTATTCTGAATTTAAGAAGGAAGGATAATTAATATAAGCCACTCCACTACTACGGTGGTTATGTTTTTTTCCAAAATGTTCCTTTAGGCTCACAGAAAGTTCCTCTCACTTTAGACTCTGGGCTTTGTATATATGTGCAATTGTTAGAACAAAAAATGTGTTTTGCCAGCACATAGTGATTTATGTCTTCCAGCTTTGTTCTCTGCAGCAATGGCCTCAATTAATTTTCCGAAGCAGATAATGTAAGTTGTTCATGGCAGAAAACATTGAAACTGGAAAGATGAGAACCTGGAATTAGAGAACTTTCTAAAAAGTTGAAACAGCCTCATACAAGAGTTTCAGTTCTATATTTACAACAGTGAACGTAGTGTTATCAGAGTGCTGAAAGGTGTTACTTTAGTTTTTAGTCGTTTCTTTGGTTTATTTTAAATAAGGTTGTAGTTGCATCTCTTCTATTACTTGTTTCATAAAGGCTTCATATAAAAAATTTCATATAAAAGGTGATTTCCAAGACCTGGAAAGTATATGTAGGACAATGAAGACAACCCTACCAGCCATCAGAAGACAGAGAACTTTTGTTCCTCATGTGCTTTCTCTTAGTGATGGAGGGGAAATAGCAAACTGTAACCATGATTCCTACCAGAATAAATGAAGTCATGATTGTAATGCCCGTTTGTTACACTGAATCAATTACTCCATGCACTTAACCTGCCTTAGGTTATGTATGTTAACTCGTGCGGATTGTGTGTATGTCTGAGGGCCGTATATACTCAGCTGCTATGAAGTTCCTGAACTAAGGTTTGTGCGCTCAAGAACTGTCTTCTTATGTCATTGATAGATTAGTCAACCCAATCCTTTTGGAAGATGAGGATAGAAAAATGATAATGAAGACAGATGTAGTCCTCCCAGGATATTATAAAGGTGGAATCTAAACTAGTAAAGAGTTTATCTTAATATAGTTACACAAAAATGATTATAAGAACAGAGACTAAATAAAGCAGCTAAAACCATGCAAAGCAGATGTATAATAGTTGATGAAAAAACAGTTTCATATTTATAGAAAAAAAAATTCAGGAAATGATTGCCACATATGATATTATTTAGATGCACATTTTCTTATGAAATCAAGATTTCTCTTTTCTGAGTTTTCCTTAGCACAATAAACTCATAAAAAAACAACTGAATAAATCCCCCAAATTTGTTGTTCTTATTTCAATGCCTCCAGGTAGCACGTTAACATATCATTCATTCCTGTGTGAAGTAACTCAGATGTCAGTAACGTGGCTATTTCCAGACCCTGTGTTGATTTACAAGGAACTCAAGATTTATCCGTCTGCCAAGACAAGTTTTTGAATATAGAGTGTAAAAGGAGCTGTGGTGAGATGGGTCCCTGTGTGATGCATTCGGTCTCTTCCCATGCTTGAGACTTATCATCTGGTTTCTGCCTACAGCTTCAGAGAGAGAAAAGGGGATGATAAGCCAAGCAAATTACCATTATTTATTTTTATATATATATACACCAAATTATATACTGAAGGAAAGAAAAGGACAAGAGCAAAATATAGCTCTTGGTGGTTTACACTTTGTCCTTCTGATGAAGGGTGCTGTTAGAAAATACATTTGATTCCACTGGTAAGGTTCAGTCACAGGAGTCAACGAATGACAAGGACAGTGAGTAGAGAAAATATTCTCTGAAAAATCAATGAAAGTCTGAAGAATTACTTTTCTTCAAACTTCCAAAGAAGCAGAAGGTTTTACATTTAACATCACTATCATACTATATGCGGCAATATAACTACAAGTATGCTATATTTAACATACACTATTGTACATATGGAGGAAATAAAATCAGCTGATACCTTTTCATAGTGCATGCCCTGCTTAGGAGTGTTAATATTCATTTGCTTGATTCTGTCACTTCATCTTAATGCTAACCGTGTTTAATGACAGAGTCATGCATTCGTGTCTCAGGGTGCTCTCTTTGGTATAAGATTTATCAAGCAGTTGCATATTTAGACTTCAAAATAAGTTTCTGTCTGTACATGACTGAGCCTTGTATGTAAAAGGAAGGCCAAGGGGAATGAATGTAATCTAGCCAAGATTACAACCAGCTGCACTTGGGAATTCCAAACATATCATCCCTTTTTCGTCTTGCGACATCTTCACTGCATATCCACAGATCACCAAGGAGAGGAACAGAAAAGGTCCCCTTTCTGACACATATTCTCTCAAAAGCGTTACTTGCTGAATAGAAATGTATCGTAACGATAGAAAGGAGTATGTTTTGATGTACTGTGGTGGGTTGACCTTGGCTGGCTGCCAGACCCTCACCCAGCTGCGCTCTTGTTCCCCTTCCTCAGTAGAATAGGGGGAGAAAGTAAGACGGAAAAGCTCTTGGGTTGAGATAAAGATGGGGAGGTTGCTTACCAATTTCCATCACGGGCAAAACAGACTTGATTTGAAAATTTAATTTACTTTATTGCCTATTAAAATGCAGTTGGATGGTTAGAAACAAAGACAGAACCTAAAGCACCTTCTCCCTCTCCCTGCCCCTTCTTCGCAGGCTCAGCTTCATTTCCAGCTCCTTCACCTCCTCCCAGCACAAATGGTGCAGGGATATGAGGAACTGAGGGTTGTGGGCCCTTCGTCTTCAGTAAACTTTGTATCGTTTGTATATTATCTCATAAAACTCCTTCCCTGTTGCTCACGACTGTGAACTCCTACCTCATAGTCACGTGTAATGTTTTATTCCTTACATGCAAACAAGTAAAAGAAAGACATGTGATGTTTTAAAATGAATATCAAAATAAACGAAAAAAATGAATATCAAAACCAAAATGAGGGTACACTACAATGTAAATAGCAGGCTCTCTCAAAGCTACCAATGTAGACCAGGTTTGGCATATTTTGCTCTGCAGACATAATAAATAGAAAAATACATGAGTAGAGGTCTGACCTTGCTGAAGCAAATGGCAGACGCTCTGATTTAAGTGGAGCAGAGTTTTCACACATTATTATTCCATAGCAAACTTTTATCATCAGTGTGGTTTTATCAATGTGGTTTGTGTGCATGTATGCATATTTATGATTTTCTCAAGTGATTCTGACTTAGACGCATACCAGCTCAGCCCGTGGGTTTTGGTCATTGACCTCAATAGATCGGTTGTATTTCTGACATGAAAATTCTTGTTGGAATTGTAAAACAGCTTAGGCTAGCAACTTCATAATAGCTATTATTCCCAGATAATAGTATTCCTAAATTGAAAACACTGTTGCAAAAACCCTATTGTGTGCTCTCATATTTAGCTCTCGAAACAGCTTGGGTTGATTCTGATACTGGAAATACCCATTTTAAGTTGCAGAACTGCTAAATGGATGTAAAATTGCAGGACTTACGTAATGTGTGTAATTGGTAGGCCGCTGTTGTGTACTTCCAGTTTTATTTACTGTAATCATTTAAACCATCTTTGTCATACTGTGTCATTTATCCTGAAGGGTTTAGAATCTAAAATTTGAACTATTTACACTGATGGTTTATCTTAGCTGAAATGCAGAAGTCTCTGGGTATACTGTTAGCAGCAATATAACAATACTACATTTTTTCAGAGAAGAAGTAGTAATGTATCCAGCCAAAACTGCAGGGGAGCTCAGAACCATTGGCATGTTCGCCCAAGTTGTGAAATAATAAAGTGAGGAAGGTTAATACTTTTGTTTATGAGAATACCGCCATGACATTCTTAACAGACCTGTTGTCACTAGCGGAAGCGTGTATCAAGCCAACAGTGCAGTACCTATGAACACTCTCATCTCCGTGTACATTGAGGTATTGAGATTCCACCCGATGGGTAGCATGCCGCCAGTATAGTTATTTCATACATTTCTCTCATTGTATAAACTTATGCGGTGTTTTGTTTTCCATCTAAGTAATGCAACTCCTGCTTTGTTTCAGAGGGCTGACATAATTGCAGGACAAGAAAGTGGTAGTTCAGGAGATAACATTTTGTTGATGTATTAATACTGTTTGTAGGATTGGCCCACTGAAAACTGTTAAAGGAAAAATGCAGCCAATATGCGGTTTCTTAAAGAAAAGAAAAAAAACCAAACCAAAATCTTATGAAAATTATTTTCCAACCCTGCCATGCTTTGCCTCTCTTTGACTAAGCATTTGGCATACTTCGTAAGATGTTGTATTCTGTAGAGTTTTCACTTCTGAGAATTACTACCAACCTCCTTAACCAATGTGAAGAGTGCCTTCCTCCCCCCCTCCCTCTGTTCTTGTGACAAGACTAACCTCCGCTGCGCAGGGGTTGGTGGCATTTGCATGTGGAAATGCACTAATATGGATGTTTTTCTTTGTGTGTGCATCCTTGCAGTGTTGTATACCAGGATGGATTTTATGGTGCAGACATTTATGTAAGTATTCATTGATGTGCATGCTGTCCTTGTACATTACCAGAGTCATTCTTTTTACAAGTTTGCTGCCTAGCTTGACTCTGTTTTGTCTATTTACCATCCCTTGCCTGTCAGAAAGAATTGAGAAGAATATCTCTCACATTGGAAGACCTTTCTGTTCATTACATCTATCATTGTTCAGTGGAGCTGAATTAACTCTTCAATCAAATGCTGAATGAATGCAAAAAGATGTGAAAAATGTCTGTGCGTGTGTGGAGGGGTGTCTCCCTTCAAAATTGAAGTTCAAAGAAAACATAAAAAAAAGCAGAAACATCATTCTGCAAATCCCGAAAAGCTCATTTTTAAAAATCAAGGCAAGCTGAGTATTATTAATACCTGAAGTATGAAAATAGTTTATGGAGAAATATAGCTTTCCCACATCCAGGCAACAGTGGGTATATGTAAGTGGCATGGTGATAGTAGAGCTCAATTACATAGAAAGTTTAAGATACGGCTGTGTATTGTATGACATCTGAGTAGACTTCCATCTGCTCTTTTAAAATCTTATTCCAATTTAAATTAAATGCGTAGAGACTGCTCATGATATAAGAAGTGGTTATATTTGTAGGCAGGATTTTTAGCCCTGGATCCATCATTATCTACTTCACCTCGTTGGTCACTGATTTCCTTTTAAATAATATTTTTTTAAGTTTCTTACCAATACTGAAGTTTTTACCTTGAATGTGTACAAAGAGGCTATTTACATCTGAGTATGCAAGAGGTTTCAGTTCGCTCTTTTAAAATAATTAGTTTTTATACCCTGTGAGTAGATGTAAAATATTTTACTGGTATTCCAGTAACCTTTTGCATTTGTTAGTCTTTTGATAAAGCAATCTGGTCCTAACTTACTTTATTTCACCAGACAACTTTCTCTAACCTACTTGTACTTCTGTTGTGCTCTCTCTGTTGAGATACAAAGAGATGGATGAGTTGAAATTGGTATGGATATTAAAAATTCAATAGGTGGTGCTAGAATATGTTCCTTGTATTCAGTATCAGCATTCTCTTAGAACTATTGCCAAGGGAACAGATTTTTTTCTTTTGTAATAAGTTTATATAAAGAAGGAAAACAATTTGAATTTATGGATGAAGTAGGTTTTGTTTTTCTGAGGGAGGTAGAAAGAGGCTGATATTTACCTGAAAATTAATTTGTGTAGATTAAAAATATATTTAAAATCAATTAGCATGGGTTAAAATTCTCTCCCTATGTACTTAGGGATGTTATCAGTAACATATTGTTTACAGCACATGAGAATCACCCAAAGGCTTACTCAAGTGTAGTATGCTGCTTTAATCTCACCTAAACATGCTGCTGCTGAATTTTTGAGCTATATAGGATAGATGGTACAGTGCGGAATTTCTTCAAGTGTGGTTTCCACTTTTCATATTTCTTCAAACTGTCAAAGGATGCGACACCCATTTTGCTCAGTTTACCAACCCGAAAATCTGAAAGGCAACACGACATCTTTCTCAGGATTGCTTAATGTGGGAACTAAAAGTTAATGTAACAGTTCGTAGTTTTGGAACCCGCTGCTGCTGAAAAACAGGAATATCTCTTTTGGAGATTGACAATATTATTTTTAGGTGGCCTCACACCCTCTCACAGACTTCAACATTTTGCTTCCAATTGGAAAGTGATTTCAATGAGGAAAGTACCGAAGAAATTACTAATTTCTAGCTTAGCCTCAGCTTTGTTGTCTGGAATAGTCACATCTGTTAGAAAATGGAATAACTATATTGATGCATTGGTTTTCACTCAGTTGCAGCCTTGTATTTCTGATTGCATTCCTTAGTTCTCTTAATGCAGCAGAATGTTTACCTTTACAGCAGTTGACAGAATTAAAACACCCTTCTGGAAATTTGTTTGATTTTTTTTTTTTTAATTATGATGTACATAGCTTCTTATTTTATAATTCATTTTTATTCACATTTGTTCTTTCTTGCATATAAAATGTTTTGCAGGGGGGGAAGAGAGAGATAGAGAGAACTGGCATAAATCAAAAGAAACCTTGCAATTCACAGTGTATTAGTTCTTAGTGTATCAGTTTGCAGGGGACCAAGTTATTTATTAAATCCCAATTGATTATGACATAGTTCTACTTGGCTTTTCATTTTAAGTCCAGAGCTGAAGCTTTATGAAAGAAAAAATGCTTTGTGAAAAAAAGGAGAAAAAAAATTAAACAATATAGATTTTAATAGTAGATTGGAGAGAAAAGAACCTTAAAAATACCACGGAAAGCAAAACAAAAGGAACACGGGACTGAAAAGCCAGACCAAAAATATGCATTAACAAGTATATCAAAGTGGGTTTCATTCTGATATGATTACATTGAGTATCAACAGTAATATGGGCGGTGCCAGTCTTTTCATAACTAGCTATCAATATAGCCTTTGGTGGCTAGATTTTGTGGAACGGAAGGAGGGCAGATGCAGAAAGATGCTGGTTGGGTGAAAACTGCAGGGTGAACCAGGAACAGCAAATGGCCAGAGGAATAGAAGAGAATAGGAATATAAAAATAAGTGGGAAGCCCAAAATGAAAAATCAACAGCCATGATTCAAGATGTAATATAATATATTCTATATCTCATATAGTTCTATATACAATGTAATAATGCTTCTGGAATAGCTGAGCTATTGAATTTCTTTTTAAATGTGCCTTTGAGTAGGAAAAATAAAGGAGATGATTAGGAAGTAAGGAAGACCTTTTAAAATTAAGTATTGATTCACTAAGAGAAAAAGTCATTAAAAGAGAATTAAGGTTGCCTGCCAGCAAATATTAGAAGTTCCTAGATGAAGATTGACACCTGTGAAAATAAGAAAATACACTCCACAAAATGAAGCAAAAATAGTAACAGACGCAGAAATATGCAGTTAGAATAATAGCTCTACACTATTGCTCTGCTTTATCTTAAATCCGTTTTTTTTTTTAGCGTTGTCATAAAGAATGCTTTCAGAACATGTCAGTCTTCAATTCACACCTAAAGTGTGGGAAGGCAAAGAAATAGGAGAAACTTCCAAACTCTGTCATCACCAGCTTCAGAATTCCTTTGGTAATACGGTTTTACCATGTACATTACTGTTCACGGCAAGATTTTCTGACCTCTCCTCAGGATTCTGAACCTGTGATGCTGCAACTGGTGAGAGTCCATGACAACATATAAGTACATAGGTTTAAGATCTTTTTTCTGAGCTCCTGATCAAGAATAAGGTGTACTTTTGTGATCCCCCCGATGGGGGGTTGAGATGATGGGATGAGATTATCAATAGCTACTGCCATTACCTTTAGCTCAAAGGTAGGCTGGTATTGAAGGTGGACCATGTATTTATTTCCCAAGGAAAAAGCAGATATAATTATCTAAGCAACTTTCCCTTGATACTAGGTAGGAGTCCAGCGATGCAATCAGACACCCTGAAAAGTGCTGTTCTAAAGTGAAAAGCAAGGATATGTAGTTAGCACTGAAGTCAGTCTTTTAAGTACCAGAGATTTTTGTGTTTTGTAAATGGAAGGATGTGCCATTTCCTGTGACTTGTAGAAGCAGAAGGAGAAGTGGAGAAATGAGTTTTCCAAGGCCAAAAGGATCCCCAAGGAGCAGTGAGTTGTTCCTCCTGGTGCTCTGTGTGCTGGAACACTCCATGATACCATTTCAAAAGTTTTGAGATCTCATGATGAAATGTCTTTTTACCTCTCTGATCTTTATTTGTGATATAAACAGTACATTCAAAAAAATGCTGGATCGGTCCTGGTGATTGCATTTGGTTGCAGTTAGTACAGGTGGTGTCAGTTTGGGTATGTTACCAAGAGCTTCTCTGAGGTGACAGATATCTCTGGGAACACAATATAGAAATAACATGAACCTTTCTCATAACCCTGTTCCAGAAGTTGAGCCAGCACAAACAGGTGTTGGATATTTTATTTTTAATTCTCCCAGTCAAAGTTTTATTCCATGAGCAGAACAAATACTATTTAAACCTCAACATCACGAGTAGAGGAAGAGGAAATGACTACTTCTACATTCTATATTCTGCAGGGCCGGGTATAATTCATGCCTTTTTTTTTTATCCTATTCCTCTATTTGTAGCTAATAAAATAGGTATAATTCTCAGTACCAGAGAAGGTTTTGTACCTTGGGTAATTGATGTTCACAAAATACTTTGAGATCCTGGAGTGAAAGGAAGTACAGAAAGTAAAAATTGAGGGAAAATAATTCTAACATTCACATGGAATATTAAATATGTTAGTAATAGGAAAAACTAATGAAAAAAATACCCGTCATTTAGAGTCACTTAGTTTATCTGTATCTACAGTAAACACTGCCAGTACACCTGAGATCAAGACAAAAAAAGCAGTTTGGGTATTTTTAGGAGGAGGTGCACACGTGGATACATGGTTTTATAATCTACAGATGTGCATTTGTATGACTTGTTTTTGTGGAAATTATTCTTACTACAGATATACAGAGTTTATTTAAAAATTCACATGCCTTTGATTTTCTCTTCGTTTCCATTTTATCGTATGTTATCTAAAAAATCTGCAATTTCTTTCTAAAATCGATTAAGATTTGTCTGTAACAATTGGCTACTGATCTTTGATGGATCCTACTGCTCTTTTTCAATTTGCCTGAGCCGCAAAGATGTAGAAGACATTGAAAGGGAAATTGTAATGAGTGGCTTTGGGGAATTCGTCTAAATTCCTTCCTTAAATCTTCCTTTCCGTCCTTCTTTCCTTACTCATTCAAATCATTACATTTCTGTTTCTTTATAGAGCAGTATTGCAAGAGCATGTGTATGGCAATAAGTTACCACAGGTATGACATACTGACTGATGGGAAAAACTCATTATGCTGAAAGTAGACTCTTGTAAAATCATACTAATAAATAATTATGTGAGAAAATGGATTCTCTGTGTATAAGTGATAAGAATAGTCTACCAGTTGCATTTTATTATCCAGATTCTATCGCAAAATCACAGATATTCTTCATATCCCATGAAATAAAACACTTACTGTTGTGAGTGTCCCGTTCAGTATTTTATGCCAGTGAGAGATATTTCTATGTTTGGACTGTGAGTGTATTGACTCTGTAATTAATTTTTTAAAACAACTTAAACTGCTGTAACATTGTGTTATGGTTGTTTTGGAAGTAGCAAATATGGGAGCACAGATAAGGCAGTAGACATTTTTTCATTATTTTAGCTGAATTTATTATTTCAGCTGAATCTTCAAAATAATGATTTACAGCATTACAGTCAGGTATTCTCTGTTTGAATGTATAGAGTGAGGGGGAAAAAGCATTGCTAAAACATTTCTGAAACAGGAACTGAAAAGTGTTATTTATTGTTATGTAATTATTACATAATTTTGTTCTAAATATTTTATTTTGCAATATAGTCGAAGGCATGAACATAAATATTTAATATATTACCGAGATGTATATGTAGTGGATATTACAAGGGTATTCTTCATCTAAGATATCAGCCAAGTTAAAAATTAGAGAAAAATTCTGAAGTAGAACTTGTCAGAGAAGTTTAGAGTTGAGGTGTTTGAATCAGATTCCCATCCCGTTTCCCAATACAAAGTGTACTGTCAGGTTGCTGCAAGGATAAATCATCTGAAGTAATTGCAATAAAACAATAAGAAAACAGTAGCACACCAAAACTGCAGAACACAAACCCCATAAAAATAATTTGCTTAAGAATGTTTTTATGGGTAAGTATGTGACAGCTTATGTTAAAAATATGAAATCATAACATGGGCTGGTAGGGAATTATGATAACCAAATGATTCCTGCATTTTAGTTCTCCAAAGAATTCAGGCAAATTCAATAACTTTGATCCCATTCTGTTGCTTTAGACTCATCTTTCCAGGACTCTCACAAATGTGATACTGATTGTTGAATCCAAAGCATCTTAATAAAGTTCAGAGTTGAGCTTCATTTTTCAGCAGCAGTTCTTTGATGAAAGCAAATCAAAATGTAAGCATAAAAGGAATGTTACTCTTAAATTTAGGGAGCAAGGAAGAGTCTGTCTTCACAGACTGACCAATTTTTAGTGATATTTAACTAAAGGGAAGAGATACAATCCCCACAGAGCCTACCATCCACAGATTTAAGACCAGCCAGTATGCGAACAGCCTGCCTCCTTTGTGCCTGATTAAGAACACCGGAACGTTGCTGCTTCTCATGGTGGCCCGTTCTTAATTCTGTACCGCGGTGGGAGTCATCCTGAGCATAGTTGGAGTGAAATGAAGTGGCTCTCGTGTTTAAATAGGGGGTTTAGAAACGGACGACAGGACAAGCGAGAGAGTCGTACGTGTGGCGAACAGAGTGATGCCCCAGTGCAGAGCGGCTGGCTGGCTGCCGCACCTGTTCAGGACTGGATCATGGAAACAAGTTTAATATCTTCTTTGTACTTTTACCATTTCTACTCCCTCGTATCAGCACTCGGGGGGGGGGAAAAACAATAAATTAAAAAAAGAAGTAAAGAAAAAGAAAGTGCTAAATTTAGCACTCAAAAACCAGGAGGGGAGACCAGATAAATTTGTATAATCTCTCACCTTTCTCCTGGTAGCAGAAGCCAGACCAAGCGTGCGGCTTGCGTTATCATCTCAGCCTCGCTGTTTACTGGCTCAGTTTGCACTTGGTGACATCATTTGACATCTCACTGCCTGTATGCACATACCTGCAAGCAATATGTGCCTGAGATACATTTTTGACAGTAATAGCCTTCTATTGGTTTATAAAAAAATCAAATGATCCAAAATGAGAAAGTATTTCGTCTCAGTGCTTCTGCACTTGCACAGAGAAGCGACTTGCTGGAAAAGAGAGAGTGTATGTAGTATTTTGAGCCCCCCTGCCGTACTCCCGTGGTTGTGTGACACAATTGCTGCTGGCAGGGAGCTGGCCGGGAGCGGGGAGGTAAATGGACTGTTCGCTGTGTGAGCACTGGAAAAAAATCCGATAGAATGTTCCTCAAGTGAGTTGGCAATTCAAAGCCTGGAGTTTCTAATGAGCTGTCAGAGTATGTAAAACATATGTTTATTCTTAGGGTGATGCGGCATTATCAGCTGTATGATTGATTTCCAAACCCAACTTCCTTCAAATCTGCTAGCCAAGAAAGGTTTACGCGTGTTAGGGATGAAAGCGATTCCGCCAAGCAGAGTAGTAGAAGGGGAAATAGCTTGTAAAAGTCGTTGAAATTGCTTTTCTGAAAGGAGTGAATTTTTATTTGTAGAATCAAAATAGATACCCCACAAAAGTTCATGCAATAAAAATGTACAGCTGTTACAGTAAAGGTTGACACATCATAGCCTGTTCTTCACGTTCAGCATCATCTCTTGCGTGAATGCAGCCTTCCAAAAACAAAACAAAACAAAACAAAATCAATCCATTAAAGCAAACGTGTTAGCAAAGGAGTGAATTTTATTCAAAGCTGAGTGATGTGATACTTTCTTATTCAACTCTTTGTTAAGGTGGGGGAAGGTGGGGAAGGCGATACAAAAGTCCCCTGTCCCAGAGGATTATGGGGTGGTGAATTCTAATTGGGACATAAATCGTGTTTGTGTTATCTGTGGAGACTGGCCTCTGTTTGTTAATTGGCATGCTGAGATCATTTTGAAATGGTTGATATAACACCGTGGTCCATTGAACAGGAAGCTCTGCTGTTTTCACAGTTTGATAATCAATGCATCACTGCACACAATTCCTTTCAAATGTGTGTTTGTTTGTCCTGTTTGCTTAATTGAACAGCTGCAATTACTGTTACATACAACTGAATGTTAATTCATGGAAGAAGAGAATTTTGCTTCTTCATTATAATTTTATGTATAAATTGGAAGCGTATGTAACATTAAGTGTTAATTGAGTGCACAAATTCATAGGTTTAATCAACCAGACATGATAAATCGTATTTTGTACAAAAAAGAATTGATTATTAGCTGAATTTTTCTTTTGAGTTCAACATTGCTTTATTTATATACATACACCTCGTTCATAAGAACAACTGCTACTTGAAAACTTGTGGAAGAACACAGTGTTGTCTTGTAAAGAAAACGTTGATGAATACAGTGCATTGCTTTCTCCTGATCTCTGGGACAGATCTTAACAAGTACAATCATAAATTTTGCTTAATGATTCACTGAAATATTTCCTATGTATTTAACCCCTTGACTGAACGTACAGCATGGCAGCACACTTTCAGTTGTTGCTAAATTTTGCAAAATGTTTTTTAAGGTGCTGTAGCAATCCAGTTAGAGCGTGAGTTTGTGTTTCAGGGTGGTTATGCTGCCTACCGGTATGCCCAGCCTGCCACTGCCACTGCAGCTGCCTACAGTGACAGGTAAGACCTCATTTACTGCTAATAAATATTTGACCAGTGGAAGCTGAAGATGATTCTATAAATTTGCCTTGTTGAAGTCTCATAACTGTCTTGTTGCTCTGCAGATAATTGTGATATCCAAAGCAGGCTGTTTTATTATAATCCATGAATAGCCGTAAATTGAGAGATTTTAGGCCTTAATTGAGAACCAGGCATGAGATGTACACATTCCCAAGCTGTAGATCATCCAGTTAATGTCTGTGACCCTTGTACAATGTAGATAAATATATGTACAGCTTCATGATGGTCTGCTACTAAAGATCATTATTCGTCTTAGGAGTATTATTTCAGTTGATTTAGAACCTGAACCTATTGAGTGCCCTCAATTCTCATTGACATTGTTTTAGTCGGTGGAAATTGAGAATGAACTGTGTCTAAGCTTGAACTAGCCAAGGCAAAACAATATTTTTTCCATTTGCTTTCTTTCCAGGCATTTGATTTTTTGCAATACTGGAAAAAATTCAGTTATTCTTCTTTTGCTCTGTATTTTTATCCTCAAAATGAAACACATTTGGTGGAAATAATACCAGGAATAAAAGATTATTAAAATCTGCATAAGAGAAACATGCAAAGACTTAACTTCTATAAACTAAAAGTGATGTCACATAAATTAACGTGTCCTCTTGCAAGATGAAAATTGGGAGCCCTTTGAAGTCAATGCCTAAATTGCTTTTGACTTCAGTAGGAACAGGATTTTGTCAAATTGCATAAAATTAAGTCTTTGCAGTGTGTGGACATCCTTTTGTAAAGAAAAGAAAGAATATCCTATGTTTTCTTCATAAACTGTACCCTTAACAAAATCTGTGCTATCTTTAACATTTGTCGAGTACTAATGTACAGTCATGAAGGGAGGATGTATATTGTGAAAGACAGATACATGCGTATATTTTGCTTGACAATAGCAGCGAGAAGTAAGGTCACACTTCTCAATTCCTGACATAAGAAAATTTTCCCTTGGAATCACAGAAGATAATTTCTGAAGTCTTGAATACGTATTGAAAAATTTCTTTAGATGCTAAATTAGACATTGTTTTAAATGTTTCTGTTTCTTAATGAAATCAACAGATTAAGAAATTTCAGTGAACTATTTCTTAGATTGAAGTGCTGTTCATGGATTCTGTATTTTTAGAACAAAGTACCATGGTATGAATGTTACAATGCTATGCATGCATATTTGCCTTTTAAGTGCTTATTCTGGGTAATGAAGATATATTTTTTAAAGTTATGTGAATAAAATAATTTGCATGTATGGCTGAGGCATGCTGTGTCAGACAGGTAAGCAAGTTACTTTCTATTAATTTTGATCAGTAATATCAACTAGATACGTGCTGTATGCACTTTGTTCCCGATGTACTGTTTCTACTTAGGGTAACCTACAAAGGTGAAGTGCTACTCAGTAGTTTCATTTCATTTCCACAAAGGTGTGTTAGCATGTCGCAGCTCTAGTATTTTTCTGTGAGCTTTTAACGCAAAACAATTCCTGCTTCTAAAAACTTACTAAACCGAAAGGACAAGATTAGAAATAACCTCCTGTGATTAGTCATTTTTTGCCAGATATCATTCAAGTGTCCCTGGATCATTTTATAGGGTGTTTATTCCTATGAATAAATGAATTTCTGAAAACCTATACGTTACATAGAGAAACTGAACAATATCAAGATGACTTTTTAAATGCTTTAATTATGAATTAATGTACCTTCTCATAAAAAAAAAAAATCAAATGCTGTAAGATAACACATTAGTCGGTGGCATGTTCTGCTATGGGTAGAGAGTCAACATCACTAAGAGTTATGCTGACAAAAAAGTAAACGATTCGTCTAAGAAGAGAGCGCTCTTAAATACTGCAAAGGAAGCTTGAGATGGCATCAGTAGTAATGCAGTTGTTACAACCCTTAATTATTTTCTCTTTAAAATGTCTAATTTTCAGATACGCTTTGTCTATAATTAGAATTGTAATAACCTGTCTTTGCTTGCATAATTTTAAATATCTTAAGTGAATTTTATATTTTTGGGATTTTTTTTTTAATTTAGCTTCTCTTTTTAAATGTGGTTAACCCTCATCTTCAGTCTGCTTTCCCCAAATGAATATGGTTTCTTGTCTTAATTACAAATACTGTAACTGAATTTCTTTATGGGAGAATCCCAAAACTAGAATAGAGAATAAAACAAATAACAATCTGCTCAAACATTTCTTTGCATATGGGAAACTATGTGCAAACATGGATACCTCCGATTACTCACAACTACAGTTTGCTTAATTTGATTAAGTTTTCATCCATTTTTTAATGAATTTAATTTAGCAACTTTTATGAATTACTAATATTGAAAGTGCTGAAATATAGTTCAGTACAATGCTTGTATCTTTTCTTCTCAGTGTAGTAATCATCTGCTGTCCTCTGACAATACTGAAGATTCCACATCTCCTTATACACTACTCTTATTTACTGTTGATTTGAGCCCCTATTTAATTTAATTACACATGAAAAATACTGTTAATGTATAAACAATGCCCAGAAAAATGAAGTGAGGACCAGTGAGTATGTACTATTGTACTAAGCAGTGACATATCATGGAAATATTCCTTCATATTAATGAAAAAAAAAAACAACCCAAAACTTTATTTTTTTGATCACAGCTCATATACATGATGAATGACAATGTTCCATAGTTGACATGCTTCTTAAGTCAGGAGATGGAAAGAGGAAATCTTTAGATTGGAGACATCTTTTTGTAAATTAAAAATAAAGGTTAACAGAAAGATTTGGGACTCTGGAATCAATAACCAAGTCAATGGATAATGATCACTGTAAGAGAGCTCTATTGTGCAGAAATGCAGTGGTATCCTTGTTTGTCACAGCTGGAAATATTGCTGGAAATAGGCAAAGAATAGATATATAGGGGAGAATCGGGCAGCAAGGAAATCTCATGAAACAAATCAACAGAAAC
This sequence comes from Larus michahellis, assembly GCF_964199755.1. Taxonomy (NCBI): domain Eukaryota; kingdom Metazoa; phylum Chordata; class Aves; order Charadriiformes; family Laridae; genus Larus; species Larus michahellis. The sequence goes on along the minus strand of NC_133903.1, from coordinate 14,758,340 downwards.
CCCTAGGTATTTGTAAAGATGAATCATGTACTCCTAAAAACAATTTCACAATGGAGGTAGACCTTGCAGATTTCTCCCGTCATTTCTTAGAATTGCAAAACAAAAACAACAAAACAAACAAAATAGTACATTTTGTTTTATTTATGAAGCAATATAATCACTGAATATAACTTCAAAAAATTTTAGAATTGGATTTTTATACTGTGTGGTCTGTCATCATACTAAATTGTACTTTAAGATTTGAAGCCCTTTGCAGAGGTGAATCAAAAAGATCATATTTGACTTTTGAATATTTAAAATATTTCTGATAAATTTCCCGATTCATATAACTGCTAAAAGGGGACCTACTGGTCTATATGTGTTCTTCACCATTCTGGAGCTCTGCCTACCAAACTCTTTAAACCGAGAATGTTTGGAAAAAATAATTGTAAGGATATGCAAAATACACTAAATCAGATGTTAATAAATGTTTGCGCAGCTTTTATTCAGCTTTCACGTAATGTTTTAAAAATATAAATAAAACTATAGCTGTTAGATTTCTGTCCAAGTCTGAAGTCAGAGAAACTGGCAAAGTCATCAAGTTTTATATTTATGAGGTAGAACAAGTCAAAGCATGGCAGTGGGGCGTATTGTCATTTTGTCATTGCATGTTCACTTGATGTTGCTAGTATGTCTGTAATGCTGTATTGGATTTGACAGATCCATCACATAGCTCAGTGAATGGCTTGCTTGAATGAAGCCTATGGGCAGACTTATTCACCTTGATTGGCTATTGGTTTTGTGTTTTATGATTTGATTATTGCATCTTCGATCGGAGTAAGAAAAATGTTCCTTTCTTGCATATTAGCTTTGTCAGCAATATTTATGAAAGTGTCTATGGTAGTATAATAAAACAAAACCCCAACAATAGTAAACTAGCCTTGTCTGAAAGGCAGTCATTTCACTTGTACTGCTTGCTAACCCTGTTATACTTAATAATGGTAATTATGTGTGTTTATATATGTATGATTGTGTATACATATATATACACACATTCCCCATCCATCACCCACTCACAGACGCCCCCACACATGCACCTGCACACACATACATATGTACAGAGGTAATTTGTTCTGAGCGTAATTCCCTTTTTTTAATACAGCGTCAAATTTAAATCTCACTACAGACAATGGGAAGATTCCCATTGACTTCTTTGTTGTCTAGTTTAGATTCCTCATCACTGGAAGCTGAACTCTTTCTTTTTTTTTTTTTTTTTCTAATCTTTTTTTAAAAGCAAATAAGGCATATTCCAAAATATGTTGCACGTAACACTTTGTAGTATAAAATATTTAAATTTTTTTTTTTCAGTATCAGTTTGTGTTACATGTTCAGTGTTCATACATAAGATTTTGTATGAAATTTGAGGCAGGAGATTATTTTGTCATACGGAAGTTGTGTATCTTCCAGATCTGAAATCTTCCTCCCATTAAAATCCTGATATTCTAATAGTTCACATTTTTAACATGCCTATGTGGAGTACTAATTTTTGTCAAAGTATTAGTGTCTGCAGAGATATAATTTATTATATTTTCCAGTTCCCTTTGGGCAAGTAGTTGAGAGTAATACTTAATATTTGTGGTCAGATTATCCTAAAATAAAATAGGTACAGATTTGATTTAATTGGAAACATGCTCATTAAAGAAAGAAATATTAGAATGAAAAATATAAATACACAAACTATAAAACGTGAGCTTCTGTAGACAGAGGTGATATTTTTGTATATTGTAGACTTTAAGATATTCTATTTCGTGAATAAACAATGAAAACCACTATAGTTTTATTCAAATTATTTTCTCTTATTGAGGATCTTACTAGTGATATACACTAAAAGTTAAGATTTTTGAGAGCATATAAAATATAATAGCATCTTCAGTTAGAATTTAATTTTCCATTAAATAATTTTATAGAAGGATAAATTATCTTAAAATGTAGTACTTCCTTCACTTCATGATGGTACTTTTTAAGATTTAGGAAAAAGAACTTCTATACACTGTTTTAACTTCTAAAGTAAGCGGGTTGGAAAAGGTAAAAGAGTAGAATATAGCGATAATTTTGCTCTTCTACTCCCAGCTGGAACCTTCAAACCTTTTTGAATTTTGCTATACAAGTTGAATCTTGAGAAATGGAGAAGTTTGGGGGACAAGATGATAAATAAGCAAGAATCCTATAGCCCGTATCCTGAGCTGCTCTAATTTTGAGAATGAAAAGGATCAGTTAGTGTCTTGACCCAGGTACAAAGGTTGTGTTTAGCTATTGTAACCGCAGTAATATAGCATATATCTAACACTTTTATTCTTCAGACACTTAGGTTTGATGTGGTGACATTTGACTGGTTTAGTTTTTTCTTGGATAATCCTGTATGGTAGCTAAAGCTTGCTTGTTCCCTAGTATTGCAAATAAAAACCAAATCATTCACTTTGCTGTTAGGGAGGTAATGGATTTGGGCATCTACCTATTAGGCTTGTATGTCTTTATATGTCTATCTGATCGGTGGCAAACTACAGGATCACTGGCATCATGTTAATATTTCATAATCCATATTCATCACTCAGATCTCAGGTTGGGGAATGACTGGAGTATATGACCCATGTTACAGCCATAACACTACCTTTTAGTGAAGGAATTAGAAAGTAGAAGTGGATTATTACGAATAAAGAGAATGTATTAGGAAAAAAATAATCAAAGAGTTTAAAACACTGAACAGACAGTTTCATGTAGAGCAATTTGAAAGGAATTTTCTGAAATAAAAATGTTTTGCGAAGAGTACTTTCTAATGATTGAAACGTGGTTCATTCTAAACTATTGTAGATATACTGCTTTTGGGGGAGATAAAGGGAGTCATATTAATGTAGGAAAACATGGCAAAAAATTACGTTGCATAAAAATATAATCTCCTACCAGGTCTAGAAAGCTACTTTATGTACTTTGATGTTTCGATACATTCCTCTAATATCTGGTAGAATTAATATGTTTTCGGATACTTTGAAGGTTTGATTCACCTGTGTGTAATATCAGTAGTCGTGTACTATCCACCTAACTATTAAAACTACTCCACTAGTTCAAATCTGAGGTGATAAGTAGTGAAAAAGCTTAGGGTTCCTGGCCCAGAGTCATGGTAAACACCGATTATGAAACTTTTATCATGTCAGAGCTTGTATTCTTCTTACCCTGCTTCTTCTCTTTCCTGTACTTTCCATTCTCCTTCACCGTAATATCAAGGGACATACTAAGAATCCCCATAGACAAGGAAAGGCTTGGCTATTACTGTAAAATTTGCTTTGGCATCCATGCTGGAAATCAGGAATTAAAAATTGAGAGAGAAGGTAGAGGAACATTAAAGCCTAGATTTCCATAGCTGGCTTCCTAAAGTGCTCCAAGTTTAAAGATGCTGAGTACTTTTGCTGCCAGTTTCTTCTTGAACATAGTGGGAGCTGTTAAATGCTTATCATTTTCAAGAAAAAAAAAAAAAGCAGTGCACCAATTTTAACATTTACATGTCAATGTCGCTATCCTTGCTTTCTTTTTGATTAATACATCTAGCCTACATCAGGTTATACAGCATGAGTTTTAACTTGGGAGTTTCTTACTTTAAAATAAAAGTTCATAGTAAATAGCTGCGATTATAAGTCTATTCCTCTGATGCATTTTCATGCATGCTTTTCCTCTAAAAAGAGGAAAAAAAAAAAGATGGGTTAACATTTTTAAAGTAGGAATTACCTCTTTAATAGTTCCTATGGGCTTCTTCACTCTTAAAGGATATTGAAAGAAAGTGTGACTTTAAAATTTGTAGGAGTGTTGTATTCAGCAGACTGGATAAATATGGAGTTAGGGAGTTACTAAAACATTGATTCCTAATCCAACAGACCAAAACTGTTACAGTCTATTGGGTCAGTGCCTGTGACATGATAGGCCATAACAGTTCCTTTGGACATGTCAGTGTCTAATTAGACACTTTTTAGTTTTCAGATCATTGACTTGATAGACCACGAAGAGGCAGATTAGAACATGCTATGAGTATTGCCAACCTGAGCGCTTCCGCTGCGTGTGCTTTACCAGCAAGAAGGAATTAAGAGCATTGTGAAAGAGTCAGGGAGAGGTGAAGGAATGAAATGTTATTGATAAAATATGGAATGAACTGGATATAGTCTGTATGGATTAGCCATGTAATTTGTAATGGGTTTTAGGCAAGGTGAGGAAGTATTAGAAGAACAAACTTAAAATAACTGTGTAGGTGACATTAATCAAGAAAGAGGCAATTTATACTCTTGCATGTTTTTACTGTAGTGTTTCCCACCTCAAAGGGAGTATAAAGCATTTGATTAGGTATTGAAATAGAATTTTTTTTTCACATACCTTTGGGCTTGTCAAGTTTCTAATACGCTAGAAATTAGCAAACCAGCAGTTTGTAAGAATACTGCACAGCAGGAATAGGAGTAGAAAGTTTACCTATGTATCCTAAACACCACTTTTTTTTCGTGAAAACTGCTATAAGAGATTTCATATATATGCAGGAAAAAAGTAAGGTCTTTATTTAAACTTAAAGGTGACTAACCTGGCAGTCAAATTTAGGGCTTGGTGAAGCTGCCTGGAAACAAGGATCTGGGCCATGTGAGACACCCATGCAGGCAGAGGTGACACGGGACCTGGAGTGGCAGCTGAGTCCGGGCAGATGGACGGGCTGCCTTTGCTTGGGCAGTCAAGATGAGCTTTAGTGTTTTCGGCGAGGTAATATTTGCAGAAGTAGCTACGTTAATTTCTCCTGATGCAGGGTTTTACTCTATACGCTGCCAAGGCCTGCCTCAAAATTTCAGAAAAGAGCATTTAATGAAATGGTCAAGAATGATGGAGGTGGGAGATCTTTTGTCAATGAAAGCACAATACCTAAATGAAAGCAGAGTATCCGCGTCTTCCTCTTTGTCTTGCCATCATTATTAGTCAGGTTGAACAAGCAATTCTGCAGGGAAAAAAGAACCTGACATGGAAGAAGTTATTCTAAAAGTAAAATATACTTTCCTAATGCACATCAGGTCAAACAAGTTACTATTAGTGTTATTGAAGCTCGATACCACATAAATTACTTTCTATTTATAGTTCTATTCATACTTCATTTAATATATCTTATAGGTATGGCTGTAAAGTTGTTTAGTTGTCTTTGTGTTGTGATTCAAATGCTACGAGTATGATAATGTACTTTGATCTTACAGTAACGGAAGTATAAAGCACGATAATAGCAAAATCAACCTTCTTATTATAGCTATTATACTAATATTAAAAAGTTTAAATTCTTTGATAGCCTTGATCTTTAAATTTAGGACACCAGGAGGAGGGAGTTGGGGAGGACTTCATAAAATGATTTTAGAGGTAAACTCTGAAACTTTGTTCATACTTGAATATTACAGAAACTGTTCAAGCAGCCAGTCGTCAGCTATGTTATAATTCATAGTGAAAAAGCCCTCAATATTAGAGTCCAAACAAGAGCAACGAAGCCTTAAAGTTTAAAGCATGAAGGAAATATAAAGTATCTTTAATAATATAACGGAGCAATGTATAGGTGTATCACATGTAACAGTTCTGGGAAAAATCATTGCTATGCTATATAGTTAGCAGCAGGTCCTTGGAGAATACAATTTGGAGTAGCTCCAGTGAAGTCAGTGCTTTCAGTTAAGCTGCATCAATTTTACCGGCTGAGGTTCTGATCCGTGAAATCTAAATACTGACTATATTTGTAAATCCCATGGTGCTCTTACCAGAAAAAGTCAACTGATTACGTATAGTTTAAATCTTCCCACTGTAACTTCTGCTCAGTATTGTGTTTGCCTTCATCTTCATTTCCTGTGTTCTGGGGCTCTGCACTGCTCTGTTTTTGGGAGGGAGGGCTGCACCCCTGTGTTACGAAAAATAATTTATCTCTAGTTCTGTGAAGTTAGGAAGCAAAGTCCAAGAATTCTGGTGTACGAAACATAATCACTGTATGTTAGTGGATTGTAATTTCTTTTACGTTTCAAACTTCCTAGAATTAGTGTGATTATTTTTAGGGAAGTCCTGATTTCTTAAAATCCCACTTGACCTCTATTATGGCTCCTATTTTATGGAAGCTCTGTGTTGCCAAAAAGAGGGACTAAAAAGTTCTGGGAGCGTTGGGTGAAATTATATGCGTGTCAAAATTTTGTTCTCAATCATGTGCTGTGTAAAATATAAATAGTGTTGAAAAGTCCAATTGTCACCCAGCCTCTTAGGGAGAAGATAGGACACAGACAACACTTCGTTATTTTTTCCCATGTGCCCTACAAACCTAGGTTCTTACACCCACGATGACTTAAGTATATAAACTTCCCAGACACAGCTGTGAGTGCTCTTGCGCATCTGAAGAATAGTGAGGCTGATGACTCTAGGAGGTAAAATGCGGTGGTAGGTTACTGCTTTTTTAGGAATATATGCCACTGACCTTAAAGTCTATTTAGGTGTAGAAAATGTGATAAAAGTTGTATGTATTTATGGGTAACTGAATTATTAGAGTTTCATCGTTTAAGAGAACTCTCACTACATTTTCTCAATGAGGAGAAACTCCCAACTTTCCACGTGTGAAGGAGCCTAAAGTTCAATATAGTATCAAAGATGGTCTAAAACAGAATTCCTCTCTCTGTTCTGGCATCTATTTCACAGTCCAGTAGCTGAGGTCATTGGTGTTAGTGTTTATGAGGATGGGAAACATTAATGGACTTTTGGAAAAGTTTGAAGGAAAACCATAAATATTCCTTAAACAGAAACGCTGCTAATACTCTAACTTAATTTTTCCTGATGGAGCCTGTAAAATACACGTACACTAAAAGCTAATCAACCTTATTGGAATATTGCATGTCTCAAACTTGAAACTAACTCTCAGAATATGTACATTAAAAGGGAGTCATGACTATTTAAACATGCTTACAGAAAAGATTTCTGTAGAAATAAAAGCTAACAATGCTACATAGTAATTACAAATTGTTGACATGGCTCTACTAAATTTCACATATAAAGCCTTAGCTAAGCTTAAATTCAGTTTTGATATGCACATAGCTTCTGTATTAGGTCAGTATGCTTTGGAATGAATGTAGAGAAGTTTTTTCTGTACTATTTTGGCACAGTTCAGGTGACTTGTCAGAAGCAAGACTGTAAAAGACAGCTTTTCTTGCAAATGGGTAGATGCAACATTTTGGTAAGGGAAAGTACTGACAAAGTATATTTAGGAAATAACTTAGGCCTCTTCATGAACTTGCGGTAGTATAAACTTGCTGAAGAAATTAGGCTATGGTATTAAAAAAAAATAAATTAAACAAAATTGCACAGTCCAGAAGGCCTAATTTGTGTAAGTATATAACATTTACTGACATAATTTATAATCAGTATTAGTTTTCACTAAATAGTGTATATAATGAATAGCCTTAGTCAAGCTTCACCTAAATTCCTGTTCTTCACTTGCTTAAATATTTTGGTTTAATACTTTATTATTTAAGTCTTTCAATTCAGTGGCCTGCTTTAATTTAGAACAGGGTACTTTTAGTCAGGTGATAAAGTTAAACCTGAAAATATTTTGAAAGAGCAAGACATCACTTTTGCTGTCCTCTCCCTCTGTTTGTGTCCAAATTCAGGAAATACACCAAATGTTTAAACTTTTTTTTTCCGACTTTATTACCATACTGGTAAAAGTCTGTGGTAGTTTTCAATTTAGTAGAAGAAATAAGAAATTGATATACGAGATCCAGAGAAGTAATAGTATGCCGAAGTGTTTGCCCTTGGGAAGTTGCTGCTCAGATGGAACACAACCATTTTGTGTCCCAGAAGTATGTTTTCACGACATCATCAGAGAGCTCAGGCTGCCAAAGGGTGCCAGTCCAGCACTTAAAAGGATTGCACTTAGCTCAGGGTGTAATATCTGGCAAGTTATTCATATCCAACTGTATATTCAGATCAATGTATTTGTCACATTACTCTTTCAATTTATTTTTCTGTCTCCCTTACAAGCGGTAACAACTTTTAAAATTTTATTTAAAGAAGAAAAAATGTTTTCAAGATTTTAAATGTGTGGGGTTTTGCAGCTGAAATATAAAACAATGAGCAATAAAAATATTGTTCTATATTTTCACTGCTAATACACAAATTAAATTGATGGAAGCAATTCTGTATCCTAATAACTGAGCAGGGCTTGTTGTATAATAGTTAGGTCCACTTTACATTTCTTGTACCTTATCGAATCAATAAAAAGTGTAGAAGTGATGAGGAACATAAAAACAACCTAAAAGGCGTCATGAACTTTCACCATACCTTACTTGCGAATTTTTTAAACCTTCTCCGCTCAATACAGTTACTGCATGGAATTGGTCTTTGAAGGGAAGAACTCTACATTTGTGAAGTGAGGTTACCTGCCTGTTTCCAGGTCTGCTTTTCATGTACTTCAAGACAGATAGAATATGATGCGCCACAGGGTCTGCTTAACTGAGAAGGACTCCTTTTGCAAACTATGGGGTTGTCCACACTAAGGAATAATACTTGGTTTGGGCATCAGCTGCGATATATTTGTATAGTGACACCTCTGATTATCAGTTCTCCCTCTAGCTCTATGTAAACAATAGTACAGAATTTAGCTAAATAAAAACCTGCCAATAAAACAACATTAAAGCCATCAAACTACTCAACAATTTATTGTAATTGTTACCAATAACACCTAGTTAGTTATAAAAAATTGAACTGGCTTATTGAACTCCAGCATCTAGTTTTATTTTTCATTCTCACATTTGCTATGTTCCTTACTTTTAAAATTGATTAGTGGAGTTGTGAAATGAATTTTACAAAAGCAAAATACAGGGAAAATAGTATCTTCCTATGTAAATTGAAACATTATAACAAGGAATGTTTATGGTAGATGTTTTTTTAAATAGGTATCAGTTCAGGTTAATTTTTTTTAAATGATTTTTCTGCCAGGAATGAATAAAGAGCTGGTAATAAAAAGTAAGGTTTCAGAACAGTTTCAATAACATCTGTGGTTCCAAAAGACAAATAACAGTTAGTGTTCTGGGGTCTTTCTGTAAGTAACTAAACCAGCGTATTATTCTTGCAGATAATTTTATACTTTGGTATCTGAAGATAGAGTATCTGTGGCTCAGTGTTCCATAACAAGAAATGTTCTGAGTAGAGATAAAGAAAAGGAGTTTCTCAGCTAGCTGCTTTAGATGTAGCTGTTAAGGAGAAGTGATCTTTTCATTTAGATGAGAGGGCAGTTTAATAACTTCATCAAAATGAATCAAAAGGATTTTCCGTAGAACAGTAACTGGTAAGTCTGCGCTGCTCCTGGGTGAGTCCCTTTTAGGCAAACACCTACCTGTTTCTTTCCATATAGTTATCACAAGAGGTGATAATAAAAGAGGTGGTAGCAGTAAATACAATGAGAAATTACACTACCTATGAAATGCAGAGTAGCTCTGTATTTATAATGCTAAATTTATCCCCCTTAATTTTTTTTAAATTAATCTCTTTAGCATTATGTGCTAGGTAGATTTCATTAGTTTGTGAAATTGCTGCAGATGACAAAGAGCAAAACTACCAATCTGTACATCCAATTGAAAATGAAAGAGTATACAGTTTGATCACTAAAATCATTCATATTAAAAGTGTTAGTACCTCTGAGATAGGGCAGAGGCAAGGATCAGATACTACTTTTGATCTTAATCAATCCTGTCCCTATAGTATGGATTACAGATTCCTTATTTTGTTTTGTTTTACTTTTTCCCAAAATGTGAACTTCTCAGTAACAAGGTTCACAGATTTCTAAACAAGAATTTCAAAGCTCTTTAATACATCGGAGGTGAAGTAATAGAACTGGATTTTGTTCTCTTTGGGCTTAACTCCTTAAGGTTCTGATACCCCTATGAGATGTTTGCTCCTGAACGGAATAGTTTTCGGTAGGATCTTCAGAGAACTTAAGGCTTGACAGAGCTTACATCATCTTGCAGAACTGAGTTTTCCAGGTAGCCCTCAGAGCAAGCTAGAACTAGTTCCCACTAGCTCCCAGTTGGTAGACTCTTGCATTAAAGCGGTGCAAAACAGAAAACCTCAGTGTTTCACCATGCCTAGCAGCGCAGGCTGGAGGAGCTACATGTAGTTTGGAGTAAAACAGCACCCGAGTATTAAAACTTCACCCAGGTTCTTTATTAATCCCACACAACACAAAAATAATATAAAGGAAGTTGTGTATATGCATATAAAGGAATCACTCGATGTTAACACTTAAACGTGGTTTCCACTAACCCAAATCCTGTTCGCTTTGACTTCAGAAAGGACAAATCAGGCTTTGTGCCGTAGTGAAGTTTTCTGCATTTTGAAACATCAGTGTATTTAGCATTTCTCTTTTTATGTTACCTGGTTTAAAAAAGAATTTTGCAAGAGAAGGTTTATATTAAATTACTCATATCTCTAGTTTATTCTTCTAAGATTCTGCAAAAGACTTTTGTATGTATTTGGATGACAGTATATGAGAATACACTATGTCATTTTTTTAATAAGTAGCAGAAATTTCATTTTCTGATTGCAATCATATTAGACATATAAAAAGCAAAATATTTTACTTTCAATATCCTCCTTTCAGATGCACGAAGTAAATTGCAATTATTTTTTTCAAAAATGCTTTTTACGTATTTTGCAGTAGTGCCCTTTAATATCTATATCAATATAAATATTGTTTTATTTTTATTAGACTTCATAAATATATTGACATATCTGTAACACTAAACATGAAGCTTCCAATGCAAGAGTTTGTACATAGTCCATATCCAAATGTCGCCATTATTTCATTTAAAAGATCCCAGCATGTCTACCTCATGATCCTTATAAACTCTATAGTACTGAAATACGTCAACACTTTTTCTTGCTACATTCATTAAAATTAAGCACCCTTACCCTACCCCATCTGTAAACATTAAGTCAATTGGCAGCTAGCACATTTCCCAGTCAGCAAGCAGTATTGTGAATTTTATCTTCTCTTGCAGAAATCAATTCGTCTTCGTTGCAGCAGATGAAATTTCTTGTAACACCTCTGCAGGTAACAATCATTGATACTTCTTGATGCATCCATCCAGGTCTCAATATCCTTTTTCACATGCTGCATTTAATCGTAAGAGAAAGCATAGGAAAGTCCGTAGTATAAATCTTTGGCGTAGTTTAATTAATTTATAGCTTGAGCCTATAGGTTCTGCCTATAGGTGTTTTATTTCCAGTTTAAATATCATATGGCCTAGAAAAGTTAAGGATATGTTAAACCTTCTAATAAATACTTACTGTGCAGTACAATCAAGATTGTGACTTTTAAAAAGCCAAAACAAACAGAGCAAATGAAAAGACAAAAGGCTTAGATGTATGTAGGACATTGTAAGTGCTATAGATTTAACAATTTTATTTTCAACTCTTTGGGGGCAAATATTGCCCACAAGGGTACTGCAGACCCTAAAGCACTCACAAAGTCTATCCTATGGATAAGATAGTGGGAGAGAGGGTCTGTGTCTTCAGAGGATCGCTCTCTAGTAAGTAAAAAAGTCTTAGCTGCTTTGCTAATATACTATCGTATTGTAAGCCATGGGTACAGAAGAATGAACAATGTTTTTAAAAGGTAATGGTAATTTATAAATATATTGAATATGCCAAGGGATTTTTTTCTCTTTTAAGCAATAGACTTTGAACAATCTTAGTCTTAATTCAGGTAAGGATGGTATTGTGTCACTACATAAGAAATCAAAAGCCAAAATAAGTAGTAACAGTGCTGGGAGATATTCTGCGAATTATGGTATGCAAAAAGCCTAATGAGTTCATAGAAGCTGCTTGTATTGAAGCATGAAAGGGTACCTAGTGTGACACAATGTTGGAATTAAGAAGTGTTTGTTTATAGAGTTTTACATTAGCAGAAATAAATGGAAGGTGAAGAGTGTTCTGTTTATGCCACAGTGACCTACATAGAAAGAAATAAAGAACATTTGTTTATGAAAAGGAAGATCATAGCAAAAGCCAAAGTATGCTACAATTTTAATAATCTGTATGCTATCCATAGCATTTTTGGTGGTAATCTGAAAAGTTCTGTAACAGAACATGGTTTAACACAGATTTTTTTTAAAGTCCTAAATCATGAAGGGAATACATTTTGAGAAGTGAACATTTGACACTTTCTTGATCTCACTGCACTTGGATTTTGGCTTTCATTATTTCACTTGTGCTACCTGCTCAGCTCTGGATTAGAGTGAGCTGTATCAGGCAGGCTACTAATTTATAAATCTAGGCCTTGCTATGTAATAATAAATGTAAGTATTTTAGCAATTTTTTAACTTGGAATTTTTGAGATAGACATGTGGGCTTTAATATTTTTCTTGTCCTGAAAACAATTTCCTATTTTGCAGAGCAAACCCTTCTAAGCAATAATTATTTCTCTAATAGAGACATTCTTTTTTCCCTCAGTTCAGACACAATTTAAGTGTCCAAGACTGTATTATACATATTCCATATATCACCACTTTGGAATTCCAGTCAGAAATATAGCACTCTTGTTTATCAGTAAATTCAGTGAACTTTACACAGAAGGAAGTGGATCTCTGTGTATGTTTGTTAAAACTTTTCAGTTTACCAGCTGATAGCCTCTGTTGAATTGATTCAACAATAAGGTATTTTTTTAGGTACATTTTTGACCATGTGATATCCATCATAGGTGACTGTAGGTGCCTTTTTTGTAATGTGATCTGAAGGAGAAAGCTAATGAAAGTCTTCTGTTTCTCTTATACCTAAGTTTTAGTCATAGAATTTAAAGGACTTTTGGCTTTATAAATTAATAATTCTCTGGCCTACATTCCTGTGGTACAAGTTGCCAAAGTTACATTTGGTCTTTCAAATCTGTAAGTTGACTTTCAACTAATTTCTTATCTGATGTTTTGTGTTTTAATACGTGGAGCATATATAGAGATACGTAAACTTTTAGAACAGAAGTTAACCTTCCTGTGGTTTTTCAGATGCATGCAAAACACCTACAGTACAATTATATAGTGCTTTTTTTTAGTGCTCCTAAACTCAATTACAGTAATTCAACTGTGTTTGTAAAATTGGTATAAAGCGAAGATACTGATAATATGCTCAATGTTTGAAATGTGAGTATATGTATGTTTGTATTGTTTCCTTGTAAAGAATGTGTGTGTCCATAGATCTCAAATAATAATATAACAAGTAAACTTTTGGTTAGAACTTTATCATCAAATGGAAGTGGGAGGTCTTGGGTGATTCTGCTGATAATATTCACTCTTCTCTTCCTAATACTTTATCATTCCTGCCAGAGGATACTTAGCCCTCAGCCACATGACATCTTTTCGGATTTGGGAATAAAGTAATCTTGAATAAATAAGTGTGTTAATGAATGGGTAGTGTGTCCATATGCACATTTGTATTTATGTGTGTGTATCTGTTCTTGCATGCACATTATATAAAGAGAACCTATTCAAGTATCTGACAGAGGGATCCTTCCATGGGAAACTGAAAAGTATTTCACTCTTGGTTGCATCCAGTGCAGAGGCTAAAAATAATTACTCTTCAGAAGCGAAGTTCTGTGCTTCTGGGATAGATCTTCTCTGGCAGGCATGATTAACGAGTCTGCAAACAGACCTGAACTAGAACAGAGGTAGGGGAACTATCTGAAACCTCCTATCAGTTTGATGATGGAATTTTAAGAAGGATCTCTGAAGACTTTGTTGTAGCAAATCTCTGAAAATGGGTACATTAGGGGAGAATTAATCCTGAGGTGCCTGGCTGACGGGGGCAATGGGCATCTTGCCCTATCAGGCTCCTAATAAATCAGAATGAGACCCAGAATAAACCCATGGTTTATTTACATGTTGGTTACAGAACATTGTGCGTTGTTCATTTTGAATCTTCAGCATTTTTTAAAATCAGTGCTCAATATATTTTTCCCCTTTTAGGTTTTATAAAAGTGAAATTCATAGTTTGTAAAGAAAAAAATATGTTGTAGTGTCTTTTCCAAGTGCGTTCAAGGATGTACCTGCATATTACTTTTATGATTTTTGCGTAAATATGGGGCAGGATCATTATTCTATATTTATATCACTCTTTCTTTCTTCCTCCGATTTTTAACTGTTATCCAACTTCCATATACAAACAAAAAAATCCAGTGCATTGGCATGCCTGGTATTGTTTTTCTCCCAAGTGTATATGCAGTTTATGATTTTGAAATAACAGAGAGAGAGACAAGTGTATATATAAACCTGAATTTTGGAATGAAGTATGGTGGAAATGGATATAACATCTGTCCAATTGTGACTGTATTTATTTACATATTTGAGCAGAATCTTCCCCAGGAGGCGGGATTGTGTGTGTGTGCGTGCAAAAGAAATGCATTATAAAGCTTTAGAAGTTGACAGTCCTAGATTAAGTTATGGACCTCCATTTGGAGAAAGATACAGTCTCCAAAACAGATTAAACATTCTGAAAGGTTTAATTGTATAACTCTAGGAAAAACATTTCTTAAAAGCAGGCAGCTTAAAGAAGCAAACGTTGGAGTTTTTACTATCGAAATAGTTTGAACACAATATTGGCGATTTTTAAACAATTCAATTGCTCAAGGCATTGCAATTTTTCCTGTATACTATTATTAACCTGTCAACACTAACACTACCACACATTTAATTAATGAAACAATAGCAAATATGGAGATACTTATATAACAGCAAATTAATATTTGACAAAGTGCTTAGAATGGTTCAGGTGCCTGTTGTGGTGCACCTCTGCTACAGCACATAAATAAGTGTAGCAGGTCAAAATTTTGCCATACGTGCTTGCATACATCTCATTGACTTATTCACGAGGCTGGGAGGAGATACTGAGCAGATTATACTCTTTCAAAGGAACTGCTTTGGAAAAATGCAGTTTCAGCCTTCTTGAATTATTGTGTAAAGAGATACTCAGTTGTGAGAGGTTCTTCCCTTTTAGTATTGCTGCCTGTGGGTTTGACTTCATTTCATGAAGCAATTTGACTGGTAAAATAACCATTTTCTATGAGATGCTTTTATTATTATGTTATCCTCTTCTACTAATCAGATAAAATAAAAAATGAAGATGAAGGAGCATCTGTAAGGTCTTTGTGCTAGTATTTATTTTAGGCTGTACTGCTTTTCCCTGTGAAAAATAGCAGATACTGATGTTTTTGCTCTGGAAGGAGTAGGAAATGTTGTACTAATGCACATTATTAAACTTCTATAAATTCAGGTGTCCTTTATGTTGGCAGTTTAAACTTGTGTTTACTGCTGCTGTAAATAGTTGCTCATATGGAATTCCATTTGTTACCGCTTTTGGTAGTTGTGTGGTAAAGATGTTCAGCTATTGGATCAGTTGATAAAAATCAGTAAACACTTTTATTACCCTCTGTTCTTCTTTCATGAAGTTTGATTAATTCCTTTTTCTCACCCAGTGAAAACACTGGCAGCCCTTTTTGGCATCTTTGTCATTATCTCTTTGACAGCTTGCCTTCCCGGTGCTTACAGTTCTAGGTCAGTTCGCATGGCTAGTCAAATGTGACAACACGACAAGATTAAGTAAAGCTGAGGTTCTCTGATTTGTAAATGGAGGATTTGCAATGTGAAGCTCCTTTGATAACAGAAATAGTGAATAATCTGTGTTTGCCCTCAACAAGTGCGTATAAGCATGCGTGCATCTTCTGTACTGGGTTTTAGTGAAGCAATCAGATTTATTTTTTTTTGATAGACTGAAAATGAAAGGTGGTTTGTGTGTGCGCATGTATGTATGGTTAGCTACAAGTACATGAAATAAACAAGGATTCACTTTTTATCATATTACATTTAAAATATTAAACGAACAATAAGAAGATAGTATACTACAGAACTTTACACGCAAGCACAAGAGACTGCTTTAAAATTTAAATAAAGTACCCTGTATATTTATTATTAAACTCGATAATAATTTATTCAAGGTTTATTGCCCCAAAATATAAGAGCAATAGTAATAGGAAAACGCTTTACAGATCAAAGAAATACTTGATTTTCGTTGTAATACAGCTGGTTTTAGGTATCACCTGATGGCAAGCCTCAGTTTCCCCAGTGGCTTTTTTTAATGATGTTTATATAAAGTCTTAACTTGGATCGAGATTATACAGAAAGGTGTTGCTGGTAGCACAGAATTATGTTAGATTTTTAACTAGGCAGCAAGTGAAATCCCCACACTTGTGTAAATCCAGACAGGAAGACTGAAACTTGAGAGAAAGCTTTTAAGCTGAGGTCTGTCCCTGGGATTGCTCCATAGCAGTTACTCAGCCCCAGCTCAGGAGGGAGGGCACCTGTGCTGCTGTTTGCTGCACTGCTGCACTGCTGCAAAGTCACCAATATCAATTATCCTAATTCAAATGTTTAACAAGGTGGCAGCTCAACTTTGGATGGCTGTAAACATCTAAGAAACTTCAAAAGAAGCTACAGGTTGGCATACAGAACTAAAAATTAAAATCAGGTCTGAGAATCAACAACCAAAATTTCTGCAAAGCGTGCCCATCAATTAGCAAGAAAATTAACTGGACATATTCAGATGTGACACAAATAAGTAAACAGTCAAGAATTTGAAATTCATCTCTGCATATGGGAAGTTCTTAATAGGCTTCTCAAGTTTCTTCTTGCTCCAACCTGCAGGAAAAAGTAAAGACTCGCTTTTAATATTTGATCAATGACATATTTATGAAGATCCCTTCATGGAAATCTTTCATTATTGCCCCATCCCTTATAGTAGACTGTGGTCAAGTTTCTTCCTCTCTGTGAAAATTTAGGATTGTTAATATTGTACTAATAGGAAATCCCTCGTGGCATTCAAGGTATACAGGAGTTCAGCACTGCAGTATACCTTGAGGTGTTCCATTGTTTCATTGTGCTGTCTGTCTCTACTACATCTTCCCAGTTCTTTCTCTGCTCCACATCACAAATCGGTAAAGCATTAGCAGTCGTGGGAGAGGAAAGTGATACGCCACAACATATTTTATGGGCCCTCCCGTGTAGATCATTATCTTTGTGTTTGATAATTGTGCATGTAAAACTTTGCATAGAGGATTTTAGCTTCATAAACTTTACAATCAAGGAAAATGACTTGAAACTGGTCTTATCAGCAGATCTTGATAATTTTCCTTGGTCTTAAATAAATCTTAGGAATAGACATCTTTCCTCATTGCCTTCTGAGATAGATAGACAAACTCATTGCCCATTCAGGTGATTGAAATGCGTAAAGTTGCTTGGTATTAATACCCAAAATGAAATAAAATCTATTGGTTGCCCATACTGTGAGCACCATAAGCAGATACCATCTTACTGTAGTAAAGAATTATAAGGTAAAGGACTACCACTGCTGCGCGGTGTTGGGCCACTGAGGTTAAAATACTGCTCAGCACTGTGGTGTGTAACTGGTGCGCACACAAAGGAGCTCTGCTGCTCCTGTCATCTGTCTTGGTATCATCGTAGTTATCTGACCAAGAGAGAGAGCAAGATGTTAGTTACTGGAATCATTTATCTGGATAAGGCCAGGTAACCCTGGCTTTCCTTCTGTTCCTTTCAATTCTTTACTAAAATCTTCACATCTCTGTCTAAAATTTTATTGCAATTCTGCATTAAGAGGTGGATTGCCCTTTTCATGCCACCTGGCAACAGCAAGAGGCGCGTCCTGCGATAGTGCCCGTTTCCTGGCTGGACAAGCAGGGCAGGAACACCAAAGCGCTCTGCACTGCGCTCTGCCTTCTCCTGCTTAGCCAAGTCTCACTCGTTCAGTTGCTTTTTTGTGAAATTTAGTAGTAATTCGGTACAAGAATTTCAGTAAATTAAGGTTACTCTGGTTGAAAATTCCGCACATATAGGTCCGAAGAAGCAGCAGTTTCATTACCTGATTGTTCAATTACAGTCAAAGCTAGTAAAGAATAGATACTCTTATGGAAAAGGTAGATATATTAGCTTTCCAACTATACGTACACTTTGCTTGTAATACAGCAAGTAATGGGGGGTTAGATCAGAGGTAGATTTAGCTGAGGTAGTACCAGATTTTTAACTTCTCTTTTTATATTTCTTTAAGCAGATTCATCATTTTCTGTAGTTCTTCTAGCAATATGTAGACTTTAAAAAATGGGGGGAAACAATAATGATCAGAAAGACAATGTGCATCAAATTCCTAAAAAATAAATTAATGTTTAAAATTCTCCTTCTGTAGCTCTTAAATCACTTGAGGAAAATGTGTTAACTTGGTTCATATTCTATATGGTTAATTTTTGCTTATTAATGTTGTTATTAAACCCTGTAATATGTATCCTGTTAAGGGGCTTCCAAATGTCCCCAGTATCAGAGCTCCACTGCCTGTCCTAGCGGTGTGTGGAAATACAGCCATAATACCAAAGAACTTAAAAACCTAAAATGGTGATTACGGTTAGAGGGGCGCATACTTCCCTTATTTTTAGAGACTTCAGCAATACCTACTACTGATGATTTAAAGAGAGAGATTCAACTTCAAGGGCCCTATTAAAAGAAATCTCCCAACCAGTTACCATTTTTGATTTCCCTTTTTTATTTGTGCAGTAGACAACAAATCGTCCTTTCACATAGTATTTTAGCAATTTTAAACCCTGTACTGAAAATGATTGAAGAAATGGGGGCATAGCATGAATAAAGAAGAACTTAGAATACACCAAGCTTTTTGGTGAATAGTTTACAGCTGCGTTTACAGATGTTAGCATGGCCACGCTGATTTATTTATTTTTTTCTCAGTTATTTCCCAGTAAGGTGTTAGTCCAGCTAGTTCAGAACCAGTGCCAGTACGGTAACAAAATGCTAGCAAACATATTTATTTCTTTCCTGTTATGTCCTGAATACTTGTTCCAGATATACTGGAAAATAGTGGAATTTACCTTGTCCTAATTAGTCGTGAATCAAAATGGTTCATCAGATGTGTTCTTAGAGAAGAATTTGTGAGTGCACGTACTGGTTTGGATACATTGATTTAACGTTCTGTAAAATACGCAGATAATCACATTGATAATTTATTCAAAATACTTTGCCATTTGCATGTCCTAAATTGTTTACCTATAATGATTATTTACAGTGTAAATTATCACAACGCATTTAAATGCCACTAATTTTAATGAGAAGTAAGCGTGCTGGCATAATAGCGAATAAATGAACCAATGACTATGTGACTGAACTAGCTTCCTGATTTTCAGTGTGACAATGTAGTTTAAATCCTTCTTACTATTTTCAGCACAGAAATCAGAATCTATTCTGCTAACCTTCTGAGCTTCTAAATTTGGTGTCATGCAAGGGCGTGTTTAAAAATTAGCATTTAAAAAGAAACCCACTTGCTTTAAGTTTAAGCTGACACTGTTCCTTTCCTCTGTGGAAATGAAATTTATTAATCATAATAAAACCATCATATTCTGAAGGTAGAGGTCACCCTGAGGAGAAAAAAAAGTCTATTCATCACAGAGGAATTTCAATGCATTTTTTTTTCCCAGATAATATCTGAGCATGTATTCTCTCCCCTTTGGAAATATATTCTTCCATGTTTGTGCTTACATATGTCAAGTGTATTAAGGAGGATGCAAGAATGAGAATTTTGCAATTAATTTTATATACTTTCTTTTCTTTTACAGAAGATTTGGAAGAATGCTTTTTACATTTTACTTTAAGTTACGTTTACATTACACACATTTGTTCAAGTGGAGTTTCAATATCCTGTAAAAGAAAAGGAAGAAGTGTTTCTTATTTTAACAAGAATATAAGCATTGCTAATTCTGAAATATCATTTTTATGTTAATATCACAGTACAAACTTCAGCATTATCGTAGTATAAGTGTAAATCATTCTTTTTAAGGAGCAAGGATTAACTTAGGTCATAGTTTTCATGTTAGGATTACTTCACAACTCTTGTTTTAAGGAAGAAACATGGTTTACACATCAGGATGAAACAAATAATGTAAAACTCAGAATAAATTATTACTACTTTGGCAAAAGGGTAATAAAAATGTACTCAGAAGTAAATACTGGGTTGGAACAGGTGCGTTTTTTTGCCTTTCTCTTGAAATTGCTTATTTTTTTTATCCGTATTTTCCTCTTGGTTGTCCAGATTTCTGTAAAATATTGATGTAATACTATTAGCAACATGTTTTATCACATCAGTGTAAACTTGCTACTTACTTCAGTAGTTGGATTAAATATACTAATAATTTTATAAAGCCTGAGCGCTATGTGTTCAGGCTTGTTCCTTCCTTACAAGCGGCCCTTGCATTCAGGCCACTTAATCCCTTGCCATGGGTGACCCATTAGAGTTCCAGTTTTGTGGACATAGTCCGTGACATATGTCCAGTCCAGACACCGTGACGTAGTCAAGGATCCTGCAGGAATGGGATGCAGTTAAAATGCAGCCCTACCATAGGAAACGGATCAGAGCAGTGGAAACAAAAACCTCAAAGTCCCACTGTAGTTAATGGTTACACTAGACTGAAGCTAACGTAATTCTTACAGATCTAAATTTACAGTCCTTGCTCAGTATTGCAGTAATACCAGATAATCAGAAAAAAAAAAAAATTTGAAAATATACTGATTCCCGTTGCCCAAATGATAGTCATGACATTAAAGCATGTAATAATAGTACATGCAATTCCTCCACCATGTTACTAGGGTCATGAGGGAAATTTATAGTGCTGAAAACAAGTCTAGCTTTAAATTAATCATTTTCCCTTTCTAGATGTTTGAATGAGATTTGGCTCGAGAGAATTAAAATTATAATGATGTTTAAAATGGATTTCCAGACTTTAAAAATGGGCATACAAAGGAAAATAGGGTGTCGTCTTCACTTCAGTGTAGATGAACAAGACATACAAGATTCTGTTATGGCTACTATCAAAGCTAGGTATTTTAAATCTCTAAATATTGTAATGCTTGCATCATAATGCCGAGGGTTACCAAGGCTGAGATTTATAGAAGTTCTTCCAACCAAAGAGGCTCCAGATTATGGGGTCAGTGTCACACCTGCTTGAAGAACTCTTACGCCCCTGTTCCAACTCAAAGGATCACCAAGTGTCATTTACCCAGCATAGGCTGATCTGAGCTATTTTTCCTTCCATTTTTTTTTTTCAGTGGGAACTGCCTTGTTTCTTTGTTGTTAACTGCCTTGGATAATTCCCAAAGACAAGTATTCATGGATACCAAGGATTTAAATGGAATTGATATATAAATTTAATCCTTCACTTATCAATATATTGGATGCAAAAGAGGAATTAATATGCTTTATACAAGTCTTTTACACATATTGTTCTGAGTTTAAGACCATGAGATAGAAGGTGATTGCCCAACGTGCTGCTTCCCTTGGATATTCATGTGTACCTTTGATAGCTATGAGGACTTCCCTACGCAAATTTAAAGTAAACACAGGATATAGAGCTTGCATTCATGAACTTGTGGTACTTTCATAGCTTTAATAGATTGACTCCTTTTAATGTAGTATCCCTTAATAGAAAGTTGAATTTATTAATTAAACAAGGTGGTACAACTGAAGGCATCAGCTACTATGGTTGTACTTTGTAGTGAAGCATCCAGATTTTGCCATAGAATACTTTATAAGAACGTAGGTACATTTTGCATTTCCTCAAAATGCCAGGCTGTTGCTGGAACAAAAATGACTTATTCACAATACCGAATAGCAACCAATGTACACTTTGAAGTTTGTACTTACTGAACTTTTTTCTACCTTTTTTTTTTTTTTCATCAAGATGTGTGGTTATATATCCTTGGAAAAGGAAAAGCATCAAACTGATGCAAATCTGTGACCCTAGGCTGGGTCAGAGAGTAAGAGACATTTACATAAAGTCTCTGCCTTTTCAGTGCTGAACTCTTTTGCCTCTAGAGAGCACAGTTGTCCCAGGAGGTGGTTTACTGGGATTTCCATACGCAGTGAGTCCCTCATACTCTTGCAAACGTTGGCTCAGTGAAATGGAGTGAAAAAGGCTATCTTTTCTATTGTAATCTTGGCTCCTTCCTTGAAAGATGTCACTGGGTAGGTAGGAATGTCTGCTTCAAATAGTTTGGACCTCTTCTCAACCTTATGTTTGGGACCCCCAGTAGTGGGTGGTGGAGGATTGCATATGCCATGGAAACATTTCTTTCTGAGCTTTCCCTCAGCTCGATTATCTAGGAATTGGCTAATCAGATTGCACTTGTGGAGGAGCAAATACATGATAATAAAATAGGACAACTGTCCTCTTTTCAAAAACAGTAAGTTCTCATTTGTATCTGAAAAATAAGGTAGTTACACAGAATAAGGCAGGTCTGGGGTTATAATGAGGGGTTTTTTTTGAGAGATATCAAGAGCATAATTAAAACTTAACTTGTTTACTACATTAGTCCTCGTATGCAAGACACCACTATAATTTCAAGATTGCTTTTGTTGTTATATGTGACACCTGACATCAAATGGAAATTCTTTGGTTACGGAAAAAAACATTAGACATGTTCAGTGAAACCTGTATCTAGTTGACATGTCCATCTCACTAATGGTAACTGCATTCAGGCTCGGACTGTGAAGCAAA